>NC_050573.1:238886510-239202760 GCF_011100635.1 Trichosurus vulpecula | reverse complement strand
GTTTAGCCCAGGGGTAGGGAAACCGTGGCCTTGAGGCAGATTCCCCTTAGCCCATCTGCCAAGATTGTCTTACCAGAGTGTGGCCACTGCATACGCTACAGCTTCTTGGAGCCACAGGTGAGAGTTGAGTGTCAGGGGACATAAAAGGTGGATGAGCAGCCCTGAAAAGATCTCGGCAAGCCTTCATATCAGAGGTGTTAGTTCTCCCTGAACAACCCATACACCCTATACCTCTGAATATTAAAGAACTGGAGCTGTTTGTTACACTATGAAACAGTTATTTTTTGTGATTCTCTTCCCAAACTTATATATTAGTGTTAATTTCTGCCAATTCTCTAAAATAAGGCTGCTCTCCATTGGTGCAAACAAACTGACAACCTGGTCCTCTCAAAAAGTAAAAAATATCCATTATGATTAGACCAACATTTCTCTGCTTTGCACTGATACAATTTTGTATTGATGATATGCTTGGATTTGGAATGAAAAGATTTAAACTCAAGTCCCAGCTTGCCACTAAATAGCCATGTGACCATGGATAAGATAACCTTGTCATGTTTTACTTTTCCCTTCTATAAAATGGAAGAAACATGATTTGACTCCCTACCTCAAAGGTGTTGTGAGCAGAGTTATCTGCAAGTGATATAAATATTATTATTTTCATTGATGGTATCCTAGTTCTGTCACTACCTGTGTGTACAAGTGAGGCCCAGAGAGGTTAAATGACTTGACCTATCTGGGTCTCATTTTCTTTAGCTATAAAATGAGGGAGTTAGACTTGATAACCTCTGAGATCTTTTGTAGTTCCAAATTACCAAATTACCACCCACTCTATCCCAACATTCGAGGCATCATATGGAAATGGTATAAGGGATATCGTTACAGAAATGCATAGATAAGGAAATGGACTGGTCATATAGTGAGACAAGTTAACAAACACTAAATTCCTACTACATGCCAGGCACTATACTAAGTGGTGGAGATAAAAAGAAAGGTAAAAAAACAGCCCCTGTTCTCAAGGAGCTCACAGTTTAATTGGAGAGAAAAAAAGGCAAACAACTATGTAAAGGCATATCTCAGAGACATTGAAGTTTCTGTTCCAGACCAGTGCCATAAAGTGAAAATCACAATGAAGTGAGTTGAATATTTTTTTAATTTTCCAGTGCATATAAAAATTAATTTAACTATACTGTAGTGTATTAAATGTGCAATAGTATTATGTCTAAAAAATGCACACACCCTTAACTAAAAAATACGTTGTTGTTCAAAAATGATAACCATAACCTGATCCTTCAGCCAGTCCTAATCTTTTTGCTGGCAGAAGGTCTTGCCTCACTATTGATGGCTGCTGACTGATCAGGGTGGTGGTTGCTGAAGGTTGGGGTGACTATGGTAATTTGTTAAAATGAGACAACAATGAAGTTTGTCACATCAATTCACTCTTCCTTTCATTTTACCCACAGTAGAACTTCTTTCAAAATCAGAGTCAATCCTCTCAAACCCTGCTGTTGCTTTATCAGCTAAGTTTATGAAACATTTGTCGATATTGTTGTGTCTCTGAGAATAGGGGAGACTGAGGAGAGGGAGGGAGACAGAAGAATGGTAGATTGGTGGGGAAGTCAGAACAATACAACTTTTATAAATTAAGTTTGCCATATTATATAGGTGTGGTCCATGGTGCCCCAAAACGATCAAATAGTAATACCAAAGATTACTGATCGCAGATCATCATAAAATATATAATAATAACGAAGAAGTTTGAAATATTGCAAGAATGACCAAAATGTGAAATAGAGGCATGATGCAAATACATGCTGTTGGGGAAATGGCACCAATAGTCTTGCTCGATGCCAGGTTGCTTCAAACCTTCAATTTCTAAAAACCCCACATCTGTGAAGCACAATAGGATGAGATACGCCTGTACCAAGGAGCTATCAGCAGGATAAATTGAAGATAATCAGTACAGAGAAAGCACTTAAATGAAGTGAGACAGCCAGTGAAAATGCCTGGAGTAGGGAGATGGAGTATTATCTTGTCTGAGGAAGATCAAGGAGCCCAGTGTCATTGGATGAATGAACATGCAGATCTATTGAAAAGTATAAGAAGATGGAAGAGGTTGGAATTGCTTGACCAATTCATCATTGTTAGTTTTTTTGTTCTAAGAAATATGATTTCATAATCTTTTTCTAGGAGGAGTGATCTTATAATTTTTGTTATAATTTTGTTTTATTGTTTGAAAATCTAAAACATTTATTTCAGACCCATTGTGAACAGCTGGTGCCTCGTGGTTTTAAAGGAATAACAAAACACCATTTCAATAGTGAAGAGGATCATAGTCTACAAAAATGAGACTGTCACATGGACATTGCCTCTTCTCCTAGGTCTTCTGAGGTTCCCAATTGCCTCCTAAATCAAATGAAAACTGGTTATGGCTCTTCAATATTCTTTCACAGCCAGTGAAGAAAGTTTTAGTGCCTTTCTCACTTTCCTGCTTGACAGGGGCAGGAACCTTACAGATAGTCAGTCAGTCACTAAGGGGACTACTATGTGCCAGGCACCGTGCTAAGCTATGGGAATATAAAGGCAAAAGACAGTCCCTACTCTTAGGGAGCTCACTGTCTCAAGGGGGAGATAACAGTGAAACAACTACGTACAAATAAGAAATAGATAGGCTAAGTTGGAGATAATCAATAGAGGGAAGGTGCTAGTGTTAAGGGGCAATAGGACAGGCTTCTTATAGAAGACAGGATTTTATCTAGGACTTGAAGGAAGTCAGCGAAGCCAGAAAGCAAAGATGAGGTGGGCAAGTATTCCAGGCATAGAGAATGGCCGATGAAAATGCCTAAAGTGGGAGATGGAGTGTTTTGTTTGAGAAAAATGGTAAAGAGATAATGGGTGCTCTAGTCTAGAGGAATTCCCATAAACAATGCCACAGAAGCTGAAGAAAGACAAGCAAATGAGATAAATGAGGAAAAATTCTGGTTTTGGTTTTCTCTGGCATCCTTTAAACAGGTGCTTTCTATTCAGAAGATGTGGCACTGGGCCAGGGCCTCCTACCATAGCAGCCAGTTACAGTTAACAGGTGGTTGGAACTGGTCTAAGGTTTAGTGATGTATTGCATTGTCAAAATCTCGGGGCTCCTTAGCTTCTGGAGCATTACAGATTGTAGTAAGCTCTCTGAGCAAGGGGAGACCCTGCCTTTATCTGATCACTGCTTTTGATAACCCTGGCTTTGGTTTTGAGCTCACCAGTATCTAACAAGCAAGCATTCTGCTGCTTCTCTCTGTTCCTTTTTTGGTTCCACCCCTCTCTTGTGGGCTCTTGCAGAAAACCTGCTATCAGGCTTCCTTCTATTTGTTGGATATGCCTCCGTCTCTTACCTTTCCTGGATTCTATTTTATGATTTCCCAGGCTGACCACTGCAATTGGTCCCAAACTTATGATATTGCTGCACCGGGTCAGATTTCAGCCGGAACCATGGAAATCTACTCTGGGCCTCAGTTCTACTACTGTTTAATACGAGGTTTTTTCTGATTATCTCCTCCTCTCTTTCAAGTTGCCTGGCACATAGTACTTCTCAATTGTTTGTTGATTTGAATAGAAGGAAAAGGAAGATTAAATAAGGGAGGAATAGGCTGGAAAAGAACTTTAAAAACTATGACCAGTTTTCCTTTAGATTTATGAGGCAACTGGGAACTACTGAAAATCACAGAAGAGACTGATATGCCTAATACAACTTTTGACAGCAATGGTTGGTGCCATTGTTGGTAGGATTGATCAAAATGGGTGAGATGATGTAAAGTTGGGTAAAGATGGTGGCAAAAATTTGGTAGTGCTTTGATTAGTTCTTTGGCTTTGAAGATATAGTGGGCTGGATAGGGAATCTACAAATGTTCATAGTATAGATCACTTTTCCTCTCAGAAATTAGTGTAATGGAAATTATACAAGTTCAGCTGCAGAGCCTAGTATCAACTATGAAGCCAGTACATGTATTATGCATACGGTGTTAATAATGCAGTCAGTTGTCCAAGACTATACCTTTGAAAGCAGAAGATAATCTGCATTAGTAGAGTAGTTTGTTCAATAGAAGTGCCCTATACAAATGAAATTACAGGCATGTAGAATACAAGAATTAATAATGACAGTGATTTCATGTAGATATGTATATATAATGGATTTGTTAATATAGTTCTCATTCCTATCAGTTTAAAAAGTATTTTCCTCACAACATTCTTGTGAAGTAGAAGTATTAATTGTATTATAGTTATTTTACCTGGTTGATGAAAGCACACAGACCAGAGCAATTACACAATCCAGAGGCTTACACAATTTCCAAAACCAATTACCAGAGGCGCACAGAGGGGCCAAATTATAGTGTCCCATCCACTAACCTACTCTCTTAGCATGCATGGGGGTTGAAGCTGGAACAGAGGCAGGTAAGAGTTTGCTAGCTGGGCCGGAGTGGGGATTGCACAGCGGTGCTGAAGTGTACAGAAAAAAAGAACCCAGAAGTACTCAAAGAACCAGAGGTGCGCGTAGGATATCCTTACCAGAACCAGGTCAAGGGAGGGGCCCTGAGGTTTTCCTTACAATGCGAAGGTGAGCTCAGTCAAAAGTGAGCGGATTATGGAGCAGGTGTGAGAGCAGTGATCTTGCCAGGTGAGGGGCAGGGCCTGGACTAAGGAGAAAGCTCCTGTGGCGCCTTGTTCTGGAGAGCTCAAGGCTTCACTTCCACGTCCACTCTGTGAACTGCTGGTACCATTTAATATCAATGGAATTTTGAATGCACTCCCGCCTTGATCAGTCTCTAACCTGGGAACAGCCAGAGCCAAACAGAGCAGGTTAGAGGCAGGTGTGTCAGGACACAAAATAGTACAATTGATTGCAGAGTGAGGCAAATGACTTATAAGCAAGGAAGCCCCCACTCCTGAGAATGTTGGGGTACAGGCAATACTTATACACCCAAGTAGGCTGGACTATGACATAATCATCCTTAGGCTTTGAGTAGCAGTTACCCATGGCAGGCTCATGTGTGGACAATGCAGGCATTCCCCGGGTCCTATGGCAACAGTCTCCAAGTTCATGTGTATCAGCCGAGTACAGTGCCCGGTTCGGTTCACTTAGCTGTTACAAGGAACAGGGGTTGTGAACAAGTCAAGCAAGGTGATGGATGGCTCTCAGGTCCCTAGGAACTAGGGGACAGTGAACACCTCGTACTTGGTCAAAGCAATACACTTCGCCAGGGGGTGAGATCATCCAGAGTGCAAAGGATTGTTGTTATGCCAAGCTCAGGGCACGGCCTGCTTGCTGGACCTGAAGTCTGGGAAACAGGGTGCCTCCACGATATTTTGACACAATTAAGTTATTTCTACTTGTGTTTCATCCCCCTTTTAAGCTCATTGAGGTCCATGATTTTTCACTACTAAACTAGTGTCTCTCACACGCAGCAAACATTTATAAATATTTGTTGAATGAATATTGACGCAATCTCTGGAGCACTCTGGGCTTCAGCTCCTGTCTTTGTGAAGTGTGAATGTGACTTACCTGCTAATAACCTCAGAGGAATTTTCAGGTTTAATTCGTGTCTGAAAGGTGGATCTCCTTTGAGAAAAGTGATATGGGGATAGATCTTGTAGTGCAGGGGTGTTTGCATGGGCTCTTTAAAAAGCTTTTGATTGAGTTTTGCAAATCAAGCAATCAACAAATACCCAGCCTCTAAAATGTCACACGACTCTGGGCAAAGGGATAAAAGAACCAAGAAGTTAAGGTTCCTGCCCTCCCCTCCTGGAGCTTACAGTCCAGTCAGAGTCCCTCCTGGGGAACAATTGAAGGACTACTAACAAGACCAGGTACTCTACTTAAGTGTTACTTTGTGTGGCGTACACCAGAATACACTTATTGCTGTTTTAATAATGATAGCTAGCATTTATGTGGTGTAAGGTTGAATATTTCATTTGATCCCCACAGCAACCCTGGGAATTAGCTGTTATTATGATTGCCATTTAACAGATGACAAAACTGAAGCAGACAGAAGTTACATGATTTGCCCAGTATCGTAGAGGTCCTGAATGTCTGAGGCCAGATTTGAATGCAGATCTTCTGGACTCCAAGGCTTTATTCACCCCGCCAGCTAGCTGCCAAAGAGGTGAGTGATCATAGATTTACGAAATTTCAAAGGCTGACTAATCAAAACACTTCATTTTACATTTGAGGAAATAAATAATAATAATAATAACAATAATAGAAATAATATACAGCCTACATATATATAGTACCTACTATGTGCCAGGCACTCTGCTAAGCATTTTATAATTATTATCTCATTTGATCCTCTGAACAACCCTGTGAGGTAGGCGCTATTATTACCCTTATTTTACAAGTGAGGAAATAAATAATAATAATAATGATAACAAAAATAGAAATAATATGCAGCTAAAATATATATAGTACCTACTATGTGCCAAGCACTGTGCTAAGCATTTTATAATTATTATCTCATTTGACCCTCTCAACAACCCTGCAAGGCAGGCACTATTATTATCCTTATTTTACAAGTGAGGAAATTGAGGCAGACGGGTAAAATGATTTGCCCAGGATCACACAGCTAGTAAATATCTGAGGCTCGATTTGAACTCAGACCTTCCTGATTCCAGGCTGAGGCCAAGGTCACATAGGCAATACTGGCAAGGTCACAGTTTGAATTTGGCTCCTTAGTTACAAATGCCTTCCACTCCCCAAACTTGTCTTGCATTTATTTTGAATGTACTCATTTATATATGTGTTGTCTCTCTTGAAGTTATATGTGGAAGCTCCCAGAGGGAAAGATGTGTTGCATTTTTTCCTTTGCATACCCATTGCCTAGTACATAGGAGAACCTTAATGTGTTCTTACTGGCTGATTGATGGAATTTAGGTTTAAATAGCTGGGTAAAGTTAGGAAGTACCTCATTGATCTCTAAAGGAATGTAATAAAGTGAAGGGAAAAAAAGTAATCCTTTAGATGAATACCAAATATTTAAGTGCTAAATGGGATTTGATTATTTTCTGTATATATATCCTGTGGTATTATTTAGTTCATTTTAGAATGTCACCTACTCCCAGAATGGTAGAAAGCAAAATAATTCCATAGAGCTTTGATCCTGCTGCATTTTGATCAGTCATTTCGATCTGGCTCTTTAGTTTGCCATGATGGATCTGATTGTTTTAATGAGAGGTGAGCAGGTCAGAGAAAAACACAATTGGTCATGATCAGTTAAGTTTAAAACCTAAAATGTAACAAAAAAAAAATAAAGAAATCAATTTAAAAAAAAAAAAACAGGAGCACAGCCTCTCATCCCCACCTTACAATCTATGATGGTAAGTTCAACTTAGATAAAGATGTATTTAGAGTATTCATAACTTTCCCCCTGAATGCAGGCCTATGCAAATGAAATCTGTCATAGCTATTCCAATGGCTAAATTTCGAGGAAGATCCTGCTTGCTATAGAGTGGAATAGGAACGTTTTGTAAAACTGTGAAAAACTCAGGAATCTTGAATTAAGTTGGACTACCTTGGTATGACTTTATTAGTTCTCTGCTAAGAAAGATGTGAACAATTAGCTGGAAAATTACTCTCGTCTGAGTCAATCTTTGTGTCTGCTCCTGGTTTTGACTTAATGGAGGCAGAAAAATCAGCCAGTCTGCTGTACACACTATTTGTTCCGCTGATGCTGAGTTTGGGGAAGAGAACATTTCCTCTCCTCCCCTCATGTAAAGGAGCACTTTTTCCCAAATAGTCTCTCTGTTATAAAAAGGATTTGTTCTGAGTCTCCTTGGTGATGAGCTGCACATAGCATGAAGGTAGGTTCATTTGTCATATCACATCATAGGTTGCTATCTATCTAGTTCAACTCATCACCACTACTTATGTCTCCTTATCCCACTCACAGTCTTTCTTAGTCCCTCTCTCAAATTTTTTTTTTCTTTGCGTAAAGGACAAGATCTTTGTAGAGAATTGAAGCAAATACTACCACTTGCCTAGCAAACAGCTTTGATTCATTACTTCCCACCTTGTTCATTCTTTGAGATGTAGCCAAGGGATCCAACATGAGTATTGAAATCATGAAGAGGCCTCTTCTGAAGGTGGTGGGCAAGGGCAACCCTTTGCCATCCCCTGCAGCCTTGGCAAATGTTGATTGCTTGAAAATGCAGCTGTCTAGGTTACTGTGCAAAATGAATATAATCAGTTTTTATTTCCCATGGTAAAACACCAACAGCTTCTTTCTCCTTCTAATGGTCTACAATTCAGTAATAATAGCTTGGTTCACTTTAGTTTATTGAAGACATAAAAATACTTGGCAGCTTGGGGGCTGAAATACATAGTTTTAGAGAACAAGATGCCGACGGGGACCTGAAGACCATTGCATAGAATATGGATCTGCTCAGCATTTAGGACACAGGACTTCCTCAGTTAGGGGAAAGCAGTAACCCACAAATATGATTTATGTAATTAGTGGAGAGGGAATTGGGCCAATACAGTTACATGAAAAAGTACTGTAGAATCTTGTTGCCTATCTTACTTTCCTAATAACTTCCCTTTTGACTTGAAATATACAAGCTCTCTTAGGAGAAAGTTCTTCATTTCAATCTTTTTCTTTTCGCTCCTCTAAAGAAGTGGAAAAAAAGCCCCAACCCAAAACATTGTGTTTCTTAACAGCAGTAAACCTAGAACTTGGGCCTTGCAAATCTCTATAAAATTAAAAGGCACCTCCATTTTATCTGAAGATCTTAAATTTTAAGGAATGTGACATGTCATGCAAAGAACTGTACAGTTTTTAAGACTATTCCTACATGTTAATTTAACTATTGTTTCTCTAAGTGTATTATTTGTCTGTCATTCAATGATTTTATATGCTTGTGAAAATGAACTCACTAAACATGAAACCAGAAAACATAATAGCATTATAATTTCTAAATGGAAGAATGCCTCATAGATTCTCTTTAAAGAGACCAAGTACAGGAGTTAGTAGTTGGTTCCTGAGGTGCTTAATCTTGCTTTTCACTGCTTTCTGTGGGCATCAGGAAAAATAGACCACCATGAAAAATAATTGCAGCATATGTGATGACACCGTGGCAAAGGGTGAATAAGTAGGGAAATTCTAAGATTGAACATAAGCCACTCAAAACTCAGTAAATGTATGCTTTGATACTCAGTAATTAAAAAAAAAGCTATATTGATGTGTGTATTTACATTTTCCATTCATACTTTTACAGATTGCTCCTACTTCATTAGATGTCCCTCATAACAAAGTAAAACATTCAAGTGAAATGATCAATACAATGGCCTCATCTGAAAGTGCATATATCATTTCACATCTGTAGCACACTCTACCTCTCAAAAAATTAAAAGAAATCTCGTTTCTTTCCCTCTCACACCTCATTAAAAATGAAAAGAAAAACAAATTTGTTGTAACCAACATGCACATTCAACAAAACAAATTCCCTCAAAGGTTGTATGCTATCCATATCTTTATCCGTATATATTCATCTATATCTGTATCTTTTTTTGTACCCTAAATTTATCATGTCTTTGTAATGAATGTTTTATCACTAATCCCTTGAAATCATGAATGGTCATTATATTGACCATAGTTAATAGGAAGGGAGAAACTGAAAAAGAAGTTTGAAAATATGATTAAGAATTAAGATACAAAACAAACCCAAAGCATATATATTATGCAGAAGATTTATGGTAGTATATTATGGACAATTTCTTCAATAACAGATTAAGAAGGCCTTGGACACACTGAACACTAAACAACATTTTTAAAAATGGAATTGACTACACAGGAAAAAAATAAGAAATGGCTAGTTATTTCTGAGAAAGTAATTTCTAAATTAATCTACCTGGGTGCATTCAGATCAACTAAATTAGAAAAAAAGAGGGAGAGGATAAAGGTAAAGACATTGTCTATGATTATTATTTATTTTATGGTAGTTTAACAATGAAAAGCAGTTACATTTGTGAGACCAAATGAGCCTAACTGCCTCAGCAAATAAACATTAGATCTCTTTGATAAGTTGAGAGAGAGAACAGCCAAGGACCACAGTGGTTTTGATTGCAAACATGTTTTCAAAACTTTATGGATGAATATGTTTGAAGATTATGTGCAGTATCACCTTATAAAACAGCAAAGATCAGGAAAGTGTCACTTGGCAAAAAACTGAGCTAGGCCACATCATCCATAGAATGTTTATAGTTGAAACTACTTGGAGGGCAAAAAAGTTGAATAATTGAATAGAGTTGCTGTTATTTTTTAGAGCATTTGCTTATCATCATTTTTCTTTTTTTGAAAGCAATTGGGATTAAGTGACTTGCTGAGAGTCACACTGTTAGTAAGTATCTGAGGCCAGATTTGGACTCTGGTCCTCCTGACTCCAGGGCCAATGTTCTATCAGTCGCACTACCTAGCTGCCCCTGAGAACTTGCTTATCATCACTGATAACAATATAATCACCACATCTAAACTCAATACTACCTGAGTGATATGAGAAAATAGAAATAACAATGAAGAAGTAGAAACCGAAAAAAGCAGCTAGGCTAGGTCAAGAGTACATGTAAGAAATCACTTCTGGAAGTTACATAATTTTTGAAGGTCTGATGAATTATTTTTAATCAAAGAAATGATTTCTTGATAGATACAGCCACAGAGAAAATTTGGGTTAATGATAGTCTGGATAGCAATATAAATGAAGCATAAAAAAGGAGATTTATGCTCACTATGTGTTTGCTGCTTTCTTAAAAAAATGTCCTGCACAGTGTTCAAATGGAAGATGATTTCTCTATATATTTATGATAAGGTCTACAGTGTTGAAGAAATTGTGTTTATTGTGACATTCCCTATAATTCTACAAATTCTGAATGAATTTTGTAAAAGCCAAACAATCCGCAAAGGATGAATAAAATGGAAAAAAATGCTTTCCCTATGTCCCCCAAGACTATGATGTGTATTTCTTTACCTATGTTTTCAAAATAGTTTATATAGGATTGGGATCAATTGTTCTTTAAATGTTTGGTAGAATTCACTTGTGAATCCTTCTGGTCCTGGGAATTTTTGCTTAGGAAACTTAATTATGACTTGTTCAATTTCTTTTTCTAAGACAGGATTAAATATTCTACTTATTTTTCTATTAGTCTGGAAGGTACATAGTTTTGTAAGTACTTGTCCATCTTGGATTGTGAGTTTTGTTGACATATAATTGGGAAAAATCACTCCTAATAATTTAATAATAATATTTAATAATAATAATAATTTAATTTCTTCTTCATTGGTGATGAATTCATCCTTTCCATTTTTGATATTTGTAATTTGGTTTTCTTCTTTCTGTTTTTAATCAAGTTAACAAATAGTTTATCTATTTTATTGTTTCCCCATAAAACTTGCTCCCAGTTTTATTTATTAGTTCAATGGTTTCTTTACTTTCAATTTTATTAATCTCTCCTTTGATTTTCAGGATTTCTATTTTGGTGTTTAATTGGAGATTTTTAATTTGTTCTTTTTCTAGTTTCTTATGTTGTTATTGCATGCCCAATTCATTGATCTGCTTTTTCTCTATTTTATTGCTGCAAGAATTGAGCAATATAAAATTTTTCCTAAGTGCTGACTTGACTGCATTCCAAAGATTTTGGAATAGTGTCTCATTGCTATCATTCTCTTTAATGAGATTATCGATTATTTCTATTATTTTTCTTTTGTCATTTTATTCTTTAAGATTAGATTATATAGTTTCCAAACAGCTTTTAATTTACACTTCCATCATCCTTTATGAAATGTAACTTTTTTATTGCATTATTATCTGAAAAAGGTACATTTAATATTTCAGCTTTTCTTCAGTTGGTTGTGAGGTTTTATGCCCTAATACATGGCCAATTTTTGTAAAGATGCCATGTACACCTGAGAAAAAGATACACTCCTTTCTATTCTCATTCCATTCCCATCCCTCCCTGCCCACTGAGGTCTATCATATCTAACTTTTCTAATATTCTATTCCTTTTCTTGACGTCTTTCTTATTTATAGTTTGCTTAGATTTATATAGCCCCGAGAGGGGTATATTAGAGTCTCCCACTAATATAGTTTTATTGTCTATTTCCTCCTATAATTAATTTAACTTTTCCTTTAAGAATTTGGATGATATGCCATTTGGTGCATATATGTTTATTATAGATGTCACTTCATTGTCTATAGTTCCTTTTAGCAAGATTTAGTTTCCCTGCTTATCCCTCTTAATTAGTAGGTCTAGTTTTGCCTTTGATTTATCTGAGATCATGATTGCTATCCTTGCCTTTTTTACTTCAGCAGAGGCATAGCAGTTTCTGCTTCACCCCTTTATTTTAACTCTGTGTGTATCTCTGTTTCAAGTGTGTTTATTGTAAACAACATATTGCTGGATTCTGGTTTCTAATTGACTCTACTATTTGCTTCTGATTTATGGGTGAGTTCATCCCATTCACATTCATAGTTATCAATAGTCACGCTGCATTTCCTTCCATACTATTTTCTTCTTTTCATCCTTCTCTCTCCTTTTTTTAAAAATCCTGTCTCTCCTCTAAAGTCTGTTTTGCCTCTGACCACTGCCTTCTTTTATCTGCTGTCCCTTTTATCTCCCCCATCCTCTTTCTCTTATCTCCTTCCTCTCCTCCTTTCTTGAGTAAGATAGATTTCTATTACCAATTGTGTGTGTGTGTGTGTGTGTGTGTGTGTGTGTATTTCTCCTTCTTGAACAAATTTAGATGTGAGTGAAGTTTAAACATAGCCCTCCCCTCATATTCCCCTCCGCTGTAAAGGCTCTTTCTTGTGTGTCTCTTTTATGTGAGATAATTTTCCCCATTCTTCCTCTCCTTTCCCCCCTCTCCCAGGACATCTCTTTTTTTTGCTTTCTGTTTTTTACACCATCCCAACATAATTGACTCACTCCTGCACCCTCTTTCTATGTAGAATCCTTCTAACTGCCTTAATAATTATGTTATTAGAAGACAAATCACCTTTACTTATAGAAAGTTACACAGTTTAACCTGAGACCATTATGATTTTTCTTTAATGTTTACCTTTTTATACTTCTATTAAGTATTGTATTTGAAAGTCAATTTTTTTTTATTCAGCTCCGGTCTTTTCCTCAGGAATGCTGGAAAGTCCTTTATTTCATTAAATATCTATTTTTCCCCTTAAAGGATTATGCTCAGTTCTTCAGGGGAGATTATTCTTGATTATAACCCTAGCTCTTTTGCTTTCTAGAATATCATATTCCAAGCACTCCACTACTTTAATGTGATAGCCGCTAAATCTCATGTGATCCTAACTATGAATCGATGATATTTTAATGGTTTTGGTCAGGGTGCTTGAAG
Source organism: Trichosurus vulpecula (assembly GCF_011100635.1). Lineage (NCBI taxonomy): Eukaryota > Metazoa > Chordata > Mammalia > Diprotodontia > Phalangeridae > Trichosurus > Trichosurus vulpecula. The sequence continues at coordinate 239,189,381 of NC_050573.1, read as the reverse complement.
TATTTTCTCTTTGAACTAGGAGCTCTGGAATTTGGCTACAATAACTCTGAGAGTTATCATTTTAAGATTTCTTTCAAGTGGTGATCACTTGTTTCTTTCAATTTCTGTTTTATACTCTTGTTCTAGGATATCAGGGCAGTCTTCTTTGATAGTTTCTTGAAATATGATATCTAGGCTCTTTCTTTTTATAATGGCCTTTAGGTTATCTGATGATTCTTAAATTATCTCTCCTTGATCTGTTTTCTAGGTCAGTTATTTTTCCAATGAGAGAGTTTATATTTTTTCATCTTCTGACTTTGTTTTGTTATTTCTTGATGTCTTATGAAGTCATTAGCTTCCATTTGTTCAATTCTACTTTAAGGAATTATTTTTTTCAGTGAGCTTTTATACCTCTTTTTCCATTTGGTCAATTCTGTTTTTTCAAGGTATTATTTTCTTTGCTTTTTTGTACCTCTTTCACCAAGGTGTTAATTGTCTTTTCATATTTGTCTTCCCTTGCTTTCATTTCTTTTTTTAAAAAAATTATTTATTTAACATATTTAGTTTTCAGCATTGATTTTCACAAGAGTTTGAATTACAAATTTTCTCCCCATATCTACCCTCCCCCCCACTCCAAGATGGCATATATTCTGGTTGCCCTGTTCCCCAGTCAGCCCTCCCTTCTGTCACCCCACTGCCTTCCCATCCCCTTTTAACCTTCCTTTCTTGTAGGGCAAGATAAATTTCTACGCCCCATTGCCTGTGTATCTTATTTTCTAGTTGCACGCAAAAACCTTTTGTTTTTTTGAACATCTGTTTTTAAAACTTTGAGTTCCAAATTCTCTCCCCTCTTCCCTTCCCACCCACCCTCCCTAAGAAGTCAAGCAATTCAACATAGGCCACATGTGTATCATTATGTATAACCCTTCCACAATACTCATGTTGTGAAAGACCAACTATATTTTGCTCCTTCCCAACCCATCCCCCTTTACTGAATTTTCTCCCTTGACCCTGTCCCCTTTCGAAAGTGTTTGTTTTTGATTGCCTCCACCCCCATCTGCCCTCTTCTCCATCATCCTCCCCCCCCTTTTTTTTCTTCTTCCCTCTTCTTTCCTGTGGGGTAAGATACCCAAATGATTATGTATGGTATTCCCTCCTCAGGCCAAATCTGATGAGAGCAAGATTCACTCATTCCCCCCTCACCTGCCCTCTCCCCTCCTCCCACAGAACTGCTTCCTCTTGCCACCTTTATGCGAGATGATCCACCCCATTCTATCTCTCTTCTCTCTCATCCCTTAATTTGATTTTATTTCTTTTAGATATCTTCCCTTCATCTTCAACTCACCCTGTGCACACTCTCTCTCTTTCTCTCCGTATACACACACACACACACACACACACATATATATATACATACATACACATTCATATATATATATATATATATATATATATATATGCATATTCCCTTCAGCTACCCTAATACTGAGGTCTCATGAATCATACACGTCATCTTTCCATGATAGGAATGTAAACGAAGCAGTTCAACTTTAGTAACTCCCTTGCGATTTCTTTTTCTTGTTCTTTTTCTTGATTACCTTTTCATGCTTCTCTTGATCCTTATGTTTGAAAGTCAAATTTTCTATTCAGCTCTGGTCTTTTCACTGAGAAAGCTTGAAAGTCCTCTATTTTATTGAAAATCCATATTTTGCCTTGGAACATGATACTCAGTTTTGCTGGGTAGGTGATTCTAGGTTTTAATCCTAGCTCCGTTGACCTCCGGCATATCGCATTCCAAGCCCTTCGATCTCTTAATGTAGAAGCTGCCAGATCTTGGGTTATTCTGATTGGGTTTCCACAATACTTAAATTGTTTCTTTCTGGCTGCTTGCAGTATTTTCTCCTTGATCTGGGAGCTATGGAATTTGGCAACAATATTCCTAGGCGATTTCTTTTTGGGATCTATTTGAGGAGGCGATCGATGGATTCTTTCAATTTCTATTTTGCCCTGTGGCTCTAGAATATCAGGGCAGTTCTCCTTGATAATTTCCTGAAAGATGGTATCTAGGCTCTTTTTTTGATCATGGCTTTCAGGTAGTCCAATAATTTTTAAATTATCTCTCCTGGATCTATTTTCCAGGTCAGTGGTTTTTCCAAGGAGATATTTCACATTGTCTTCCATTTTTTCATTCCTTTGGTTCTGTTTTATAATATCCTGGTTTCTCATAAAGTCACTAGCTTCCACTTGCTCCAATCTAATTTTTAAAGTAGTATTTTCTTCAGTGGTCTTTTGGACCTCCTTTTCCATTTGGCTAATTCTGCCTTTCAAGGCATTCTTCTCCTCATTGGCTTTTTGGAGCTCTTTTGCCATTTGACTTAGTCTGTTTTTTAAGGTGTTGTTTTCTTCAGTGTATTTTTCAGTATTTTTTTGGGTCTCCTTTAGCAAGTCATTGACTTGTTTTTCATGGTTTTCTCGCATCCTTCTCATTTCTCTTCCCAATTTTTCCTCTACTTCTCTAACTTGCTTTTCCAAATCCTTTTTGAGCTCTTCCATGGCCTGTGACCAGTTCATGTTTTTCTTGGAGGTTTCTGTTGTAGGCTCTTTGACTTTATTAATTTCTTCTGTCTGTATGTTTTGGTCTTCTTTGTCAGCAAAGAAAGAATGCAGAGTCTGAGACTGAATCTCGGTGCGTTTTCGCTGCCTGGCCATATTCCCAACCAACTAACTTGACCCTTGAGTTTTTCAGTGGAGTATGACTGCTTGTAGACTAAAGAGTTCCATGTTCCACATTTGGGGGGGATGTGCCCGCTCTGCCATATCAGCTCTGCCACACCAGCACTCCTTCTTCCCCAAGAATCCCCAACCTGGACTGGGCTTAGATATTCAGCAGGCTGTGCACTCTTGCTCTCATCCACCACTTAATTCCTCCCACCAGGTGGGCTTGGGGCCTGAAGCAAGTGCAGTTGTAGCTGCCCCACCTCCACTGCCCCCAGGGCGGTGGCTGAACTTCGAACTCCTTCCACTCCAGCAGCTTTTCCCACTAACCTTCTCTGTTGTCTTTGGTGTTTGTGGGTTGAGAAGTCTGGTAACTGCTGCAGCTCACTGATTCAGGGCACCAGGGCACACTCCGCCCAGCTCCTGGTCTGGTTGGTCCGTGCTGCTCACGCTGGGCTCTGTTCTGCTCTGCTCCACTCCCAGCTCCCAGCTCTGTGCTGCATAGACCTTACCCAGAGACCATATAGGCTGTCCTGGGCTGGAGCCCTGATTCTCTTTGCTGTTTTGTGGGTTCTGCAGTTCTAGAATATGTTCAGAGTCATTTTTTTATAGGATTTTGGAGGGACTCGGCGGAGAGCTCATGCTAGTCCCTGCTTTCCAGCCGCCATCTTGGCTCCACCCCCCACTTTCATTTCTTTACCTAATTTTTCGTCTACCACTCTTGTTTGACTTGGAAACTCATCTTTTAGCTCTTTTAGGAATTCCTGCTGGTCCAATTCACATTTTATTTTGATGCTTTGCTTGTTGCTGTCTTTGACTTCATTGTGTTTTCCTGAGTTTGTGTCTTGATCTTTCCTGTCACCATAGAAGTTTTTATGATCTGATTCTTTTTTTGTTGTTGTTTTCTTATTTTTCCATCTTATCTCTTGATTTGGAACTTTACATTCATGTTGGGCTCTTTTCCCAGTTTGAGGAGTCAGGAAGAGGATTCACCCTTTCTCCAGCTTCAAACTTTTTCACAGTTTCTTCCAGAGCTAGTTTTGGGGGTTTAGGAGTTTTCAGTTCTTCCAAGATCATGTGATCATTCTGTCTTGAGAGATCCTGAAACTGCTCCTGCTTTTGTCATCACCACTTAATCTCACCTCCAATATTTCATCCATATGGACTCTGGGCCAGCCTCCTCCCCTGTTTCATGGATTTCTCTTTATGACCTCCTATATGTTGTCTTGGGATGGGAGAATGTTTTACTCTGACCTTTTGTTGTCTCTGCCACTCCAGAATTTGATCTGAGATATCATTTTAAAGTTGTTTGGAGAGGAATGTTGGGAGAGATTAGCTGAGTACTTCTCTACTCCACCATCTTGGCTCTGTCCCTGGAAGTGGGCCAAATGTTTATTAGTCAAACTCTCTAAGCAGCTAAAATTGTGACTTACCCAAAGGACATAGAATATTTTCCTAGTCCCCTCCCTCAGTTGCCAGCATTCAACATTTTTTGTGTTTACTTATTTGTTTACTTGTTGAACTCACTAATGTAAGGTCTTTGAGAGTGGGGACTATTTTTCATTTTTTTTTTTATATTCCCAGTGCCCAACAAAATGTTGTGAATTTAATAAATCTTTGTTGAATAGAATTGAATTATTTGAGTGACAAATGGTGAGTATAAGTAGACTATAACATGTTGCCAATAGTGGTTTATGCTTAAGAAGTAATGTAACAATCATGAATGAAATGTGTGAGTAATAGCTTGAAAATAGATAAAATGCTGGATAACAGAATCAGTTTTCAAAAAAGATCTGACAACTTAGAACATTGGACCACAGTGAATAAAATAAAATTTAACTTTAATGGGAGATAAAAGCCAAAGAAATTGTTTTAAAAAATTTCACTTCATAATTACAAGATAGAAGAAGCATGACACAATTCATTTGAAAAAAAAGATATGCAAGTTCAAAACGAGCCAGTGCTGTGTAAGTCTCCTTTCACTTAGGCCTCTTCTGCATGGAACAGGGTGCCATTTGTTACCTGGAAGAGAATAAAAGAGGAAATGAGCACGCAGAAGTCAGGAGATATGACAGCAAAGTAGACGTGCCACTGAAAAGATCAAAGACTGTGATGGGGTGTAACATACCTGTGGGCAATCACAAACTCTAACTGAAAGGCTCAAGGTTAAAAATACCAACATGGAATGATATTGGGTACATCTTTTTGTGATCTTCCATAGGATCCACTAATTTTATTCTGTAATGAATGAGGTAGTCATAGCAAGGAGAAATTGAAGGTCTTTGTCAGCAACAGGATGCTGAATGCACTTCTAACGAGAAACACTAGTCTGTGCTATGTCCTGAATCCATGTCTTCTTCTTAAGAAAAAGGAGTCAAATCTTCAGTCTTCATCAAAAGACTGATCCTGCTCACAGCAGAAGCCAAAAAAACAGTGGGAAATATGTATGTTTATGTATTAGTAAGGCAAGTGTCACAGTCTCAATGGTGACCATGAATATGCCTATATAGTTCTGTATCACAGAATATAAGAAACTCTCCATATCAAAGACAGAAGTAAAACATTTATTCAGACACCAGAGGATCAAATCCCGAAACCTATAACTTCAATTCAACATAGCAGCAATTATATCCCCAAACCAATAAGTCCACTTCATTATAACAGCAAAGAACTTAAAACACAATACCACAGCAGGGAGCCAAGCCATCCCATAACCTTCCCCTCTGATGGGGCCTTCCTGTATCACTCACAAATCCTAGCTGTCTGCTTGCCTGGGTCCTCTCCTCCTGCAGTTCTGAGAGCTTTCAGTTCTAAGAGCTTAATGGCTACCCTTAGAGTATATGCACCCTTTTTAGGGCATGAGGGACTCACACCTTTGGTGACCTAATTAGCAAAAGGGTGTGGGCCTTCCTACAAACAAGCCTCTCCTAATCAAGCTTCCCTTAACTAGCTCCATCTGAGGCCTCTTAAGGGAATTTAATGGACAGAGATTAATCACATTTACACCACAGTTTATAACATTCTTTTTCTTGCTTTTTGGAGTAGTAGCCTTGGGGAACTAGAGAAACTGAATGATTTCCTCCCTAGAATTCCTGACTTCAGACAAATCTATATATTGTCTAGTGGCTATCTGAGCCTGGGAGAGATTATAGGCCTGTAACTGAGGTAGATGTTTTATTATGTATTGCTTAATTCTTTTGTTTTTACTATAGCAAGAGTAAGACACTATGCAGCTGAGAATATTCTATGTATTTTTAAGGGGAGCAATGGTATTATGCCAAGTTAACAAAATTAAGGTCCTATAAAATAAAGCAAGTGTGGAGAAAAGGTAGGGAAAAGCCAGTAAGGGGAGTATCCAAAGCTGGTTCTGACTGGGTAAATCCACATCCCTTAGACTGAGATGATGATGGCTCCCTAGAGAGGTGGATCTGGAAATAGCAGGCTATCTATTCTCTGTGGCCCATAGAGAAGTTAGCACTCCTGAATGCCTTTCTCAATTGGTGGAGAGACATAATCTTCAAGGCAACCATGAGGCTATCCCAGCACCTTCTTTCCTGTAGAATAGGATCTGCTTAATAGCTACCAGTGCCACCTTGTGATTAAAAAGGTAATATGGAAGGAAGGAAATGAACATTAATTAAAAGCCTACTCTGTACCAGGCACTATGCTAGGTAAATTACAGATTTTATCCTATTTAGTTTTCACAACAATATGGAGCAGTAGGGGGTATTATGATCTCAATTTTATAGTTGAAGAAACTGAGGCAGATTGAAATTAAGTGAATTGTCCAGAGTTACATAGCTAGTGTCTGAAGCTGCATTTGAACTGAATCCTTCCTGACTCCAGACCCAATGTTCCTTCTCCTGCTGCCGCTGCTCCTAACTGCCCTTATGCAGCCAAAAAATCTCATGTTTTTTTGCTATTAGAAGGGATATAACTTCCAGGGATTAGGAGATAGTAATTCCACAGATTGGCATTGGTAAAAATATTATTTAGAATATTGTCTTCATTTTGGAGTTATTGCCTTTAAGGAAGCATGTTGATAAATCAAAGAATGTCCAGCAGAGAGCAACCAAGATAGTGAAGGGCCTTAAGTCCATGCCATATGAGGATCATTTGAAGGAACTGATATTTGTCCTGGAGAAGAAAAGATTTATGAGAGGATATAATAACCAGCTTGCTATATTTAAAAGATAGTAATGCTGAAGACAGATTAGACTTGTTCTGTTTGTTCTCAGAGGGGAAAACTGGGATCAATAGGGAGAAATTGAAAAGGAGTATATTTAGGTTGGAAGTAAGGAAAAACGTCCTAACAAATTCGGCTGCTAAGGAAGATAGTAGGTCTCTTCTTCATTGGAGGTCATAAAATAATCACTTGTCAGTCATTTTGTAGAGGGAATTCTTTTTTAGATGTAGGTTGGACTAGATAGGCCTAGAGACCCTTCTAATCTCTGAAGTTGAGTGACTTTTTGAAGTTGCAGAGTCAAGGAGGACACAATTTGGACTATATGTTGATAATACAGTATATTACCATTTAAATATAAAAATGGTACCCTTAACTCCAGTTGGGCATTTATTTAATGTTGTGTTTCCAGCAGTTCTGCTAGATTTATGTGAATACTTACTAAGTCAGGCACTGTGTTAAATTCCATCTTTATATACCCATCACCTAACAGTAGATGATGTAGGGACTTAATAAATAGCTGTTGAATTGAATTCATCTCTGTTCTCCAATATTATGAATGACTTGTGACATAACCTTGTGAGATTATTAGCTAGAAAATGATACGGATTAGGGAGGGGTTGGATAAGAAATGAGAACTGGGCTTTAGTTCCATCTCTGCCACTTAATAGTCTTGTCATCAGAAGCAAATCACTGTCTTAGCATCTTTGATCCTTAGTTTTCTCATCAGAAAAATAGGGATAATGATTGTTGTATCCATCCCAGACACTGTTGTGAGGACCAAATGAGGCAAGGTATATGAAAGCACTTTGAATATTGTAAAATTATGCAAACTAAAAGCACAGTTATACCTCCACTTAATTAGGCTGATTGGCTCTGCAAAAATCACCACATTAGATGAAACAAGATTTTCAGAAACAGGACTAATGCTCAAGGGAATTAATACTACTGGGGCTAAAAAACTGGTTTATGTCATTAGCAACCATTGATTTGTGTCTTGACCCAACACTGTTAGAATGGAGTTATCAGAAATTATAGTGAGTACCATGAGTTGATGACACTTTTGCCAAATGATGTTGCCTAGGGCAGCAGTATGCAGGGCATGCCTGTATTATCATAGTCATGATGTGAATTTTTTTTCTGCAGTTTTAAATGAAGAAAAAAATGCAGTTATTTCCCAGTGGAGTGAACACTGTATTGTGGAGAAGATAATGTCTTCTGTTTGTATTCTCTAAGAAATAGCTTTCATTATATTTGTAGTAAAGTTTGCAATATTTGCATAAAATTTAGATAGTTCTATGATGATTTCATATTGTGATTTTCTCCTCTGAACATAATCTTGCCTTGTGAATGTAAACTTAAGCATGGAGTTTACAGACCAACAATGGAGTCATTATTTCTGAGAATGTAGAATGGTGGATTGGGAGGCAATAGGTTCCATCTCTATAGTCTGTGTGATATTAAATTAGAATAAAAATGCTTTGCCTAAAATAGGAAACATATGTTGAGATGTTTCCTTCTTCAAGAAAACTAAAATCCAAAGGTGAATACTTACAAAACTGATCATTTGTTATAAATATTTGCTTTCAGAAGGACTCTTTCCTTTTTGGGAGCTTCCCCCAGTGGCTTTTTAAATGTCAATCATATCTGTATGAAATAACAAATTCCTGACTGACTTGGCATGGCAACACACAATAATAAAACTAAAGGTTGTAGATAATTCAGGGGAAAGAGACATTTGTAAAAGGTACGTGTGAAATTGGATGAAAGGGACAGTACAGATATGAAAATGTGAGATTATAAATTATATTTGCATAAATGCACTAAATTCTTGAATACTTTAGAATTTTCACCTACAATTCACTTGTATGAATGTTACTGTCAACTTGATCTATTGTATGTTGTCATAAAATTCACTGTTGGCATTCAAAGATATTTATCAGTTAAAGTGGGAGATTGCTTGTTCAAATAAGATATTTTCATGTCAGGCCCATAAATTCTTATAGTTTTAAAGGTGTTCAGATTTCATAGCCTGCTGCTTATATTTTACTTTTATTGAAAATATACTTTTGACTTTTTTCATAGAACATTTTACACCAAAATTTTGGTATTAAGTTCATATCCTTCCCCACCCCCCTACTTTCATTAGATAAAGTCAGTATTAGTGTTTTTCAAATTCTTTGAATTTAAAATTTAAAAATTTACTTATTTTTTGTGATTTCAACTACTTAAATAGCCATAGAATAGGTGTGTCTTAAGTAAATCAAATATGTGAACAGCAAATCAACACAATAATGTATGGGATGATTTTATAGGGGAAAAATTTTCTACTTACAGAATGATTCATACAGATTTATTACAGGAGAATTCTCAAGGGCAACTATAATGTGATTTGTGTAATGCGTATCTGCTTTGGAAAACATCTAATCCAGGGATACTTAACTTTTTTGTGTTATAAACCTCTTTGTTAGTCTGGAGAAGTCTATTGACCCATTCGGAACATAATGGATTTTTTTAAAAGTATAAAATGAAATACTTAGGATTACAAAGGATATCAATTACAGTGAAATAAATATGTAATATTTTGTTCTTCAAATTCAAGGACCTATGTAAATCTATCTGCAGACTCAGTGGATTCAGGTTAAGAGCTTCTGATTTGGATACAGCCAGGTAAACCCCATACTTCTTTTTTTGTAATTAAGATTTTTTATTTTTAGTTTACAACACTCAGTTCCACATAATTTTGAGCTCCAGATTTTCTTTCCCCCTCCCCTCCTCCTTCCCCAAGATGGCATGGAATCCGATATATCTTCTACATATAGCTTTGCATTGAACTTGTTCACATAATAGTCAAGTTGTAAAGAAGAATTATGACCAATGGAATGAATCAAGAGAAAGAAGAAACAAAACCAAAAAAAAAAAAAAAGAAAAACCAAAGGAAAAAAATGGAGAGCATACAGTGTGCCTCAATCTGCATTCAGACTCCATAGTTCTTTCTCTGGATGTAGATAGCTCTCTCCATCATGAGTCCTTTGGAATTGTCTTTGAACCTTGTATTGCTGAGAAGAGCTAAGTCTATCAAGGTTAGTCATCACAGAATCCATATATCTGTGGTCGTGTATAATGTTCTCCTGGTTCTGCTCCACTCACTCAGCATTATATCGTGTAGGTTTTTCCAGGTTATTATGAAGTCCGTATCTTTCCCATCTCTTATAGCACAATAGTATTCCAATACCTTCATATACCACAACTTGTTCAGCCATTCCCCAATTGATGGGCATCCCCTTGATTTCCAATTCTTTGCTACTACAAAAAGAGCTGCTATAAATATTTTTGTATATACAGGCCCCTTTCCCACTTGTGTGATCTCTTTGGGATACAGCCCTAGGAGTGGTATTGCTGGGTCAAAAGGTATGCACATTTTTATAGCCCCTTGGGCATAGTTCCAAATTGCTCTCCAGAATGGCTGGATCAGTTCACAACTCCACCAGCAATGTAACAGTGTTCCAATTTTCCCACATCCTCTCTAGCATTTATCATTTTCCTGTTTTGTCATTTTAGCCAATCTGACAGGAGAGATGTGGCACCTAAGAGTTGTTTTGATTTGCATTTTTCTAATCAGTAGTGATTTTGAGCATTTTTTCATATGCCTATAGATATCTTTAATTTCTTCTTCTGAAAACTGCCTGTTCGTATCCTTTGACCATTTCTCAATTGGGGAATGACTTGTATTCTTATATAAACCCCATAGTTCTGTACTCTGATGGATCCCTGATCTCATCAATATAGGTACTGACTCCAATAATGCTCAATCTGTGCATCAGTTGCCCACATTCTTCCATATATCTCCTATAGGGAATTTATCCACCAAACATGCAGGGTGGCTTTCCTCTAGCTTAATGGTGCCAAATGAAAATAGAATTGAGGACCATTAAACCATACATAAGGATCCCTATAGACCACATATTGACTTAGAAAACCACATATAAACATTATCTATGTTTCACTGTATTATTATTTATTTTCTTAAATATTTCCCATTTATATTTCAATCTGGTTCAGGCCACAGTCCATATGGTTGCTGATCACAATGTGTCATGTTTAACATCTCTATGATAGATTATTTATCATTCTATGGATATTAGAGAAGTGAATATACTGTCTATCAGGTATCCCTCACTCTTATCATAAAACTGACCTATCTTCTTTTTCCAATCATGCCTCTCTCTGTTGATATCCTTTGTGTTATTTATTCTGTACAATTCTTTCTTTGGTGGAAACATGATGTAACTTGCTTATTGATCACCAGGTACCTTTCCATTGCCTTTTTCTGTGACTGTTAACTCTTTGGAGTCTGTAAAATTCCTTAACTAACAGCCATGCAGCATCACAAAAACTATTAAAAAGATGGGTCCTGGGTAACTACCAGGGAGAAGCTTGGGCGGGTGGGGGCATTCATAGCATTATCCAACTTTCATCTTTTTCACTCTAAGCTCCCAATTTGGTGTCCATTGCAACATCCATCCACAGTGGCTCTCTAGAATCTCTGTTCTGATATACAAGCTCTATGATAAACCTCTACCTCTTTTTACCTTTGCTACATCTAATTATTAAATAAAATGAAACCTTTTTTAGGAGGCAGATTTGTTTTTGGAAGTGGAGGAAATTTGTTTTGAATAGCATAACCAACTAGCTTCTCAGCTTGGTTTCACATATATCCATTTCCCTCACACCAATTAGAGCTATAAGCTGTCTCATACAGAGCAAAAGGCCTGAGATAATCTTTCATATCTATGCAAAAGAGGTAGAATCTTTCAAAATGAAATCCAGGTGACTCCCCTAATAAACTCAAGACTCTTAATTAGCTATCTCAGAATGCAGGAATAGATTAACTGGATTGTACTTTTAAAAGCCCATTAATTTATTTTAGGCTCCTAAGCTCAACCATTAAAGAGCTTCTCTCTATCTGAGAGCCTCCCCCTTCTCATTTGGGGGGTTAATAGCATCCTATGTATGAAGTGAAGGGACATTTCACTATAAAGGTTCTAAATATATGTCTGATTCTTGCATTACTTTCTCTCCAGATTTTCAGCAAAGCTTGGTTATGAAAATTTATGAGTTTTTCAAGTCTAAATGATTGAAATCTCCTTTCATTACTTTAAATCATTTGCTCTTACAGCAGGTGCAATAACTCTCTCCCTGCCTTGGCACCCATAGACAGAACCTCCTCTTCCCCCAGTAAGGCTATGCATATTCAGCCCCTTTAGCCTTTCCTCATACGTCTTTTCCTTAGCCCTCAATCATCTCCATGGATCTTTTCTGAACTGTCTTCAATTTGTCTGCATCTGGCATTACCACACACTGAATTGCGGGTGTGAAGCCACCATCAATCTTTTGTATGATTGCACTCAGGGAGCCAGCCTGCTGCAGGAAGTATAGAAAATGTTTGACTTTGTTACAGGATCATCCCTCTCTTTTAAAGCATTCATTCTCCAGAAGTACACAAACTGCTGGCTGTTTATTATGACCATTGTTCTCAGACTGAAATTGAGAGTGGGAATACACATACATGCAAGTGTATGTGTGTGTGTGTGTGTGTGTGTGTGTGTGTGTGTGTCTAATAGTTGTATAAATGGGGATCTGGTATTTGCCAGTATTTTAAATATTAAAATATTGAAATTAATTAATTAAATAATTTGAATATTGAAAGCACATAAAACATAGAGGAGGCAGTGTAGGGTATTTTATAGAGATTAATCTTCACATAAGAAATAGCTGTGTTCAAGTCCTGTCTCTGACATATACTGGTTATATGACCCTGGAGGGGTTATTCAACATTTCATCATCCCTAGGCAACTCTAAGATTAATTTTCAGAGCTGATATCTAGAGGTCATCGCCTCATTGAGAGTTATCTACAACAGTGAAATCATGGTATGTTCCAAAAAATAAGTAGATAAGAGCTATCTAGAACTTTCTCACATTGTGAATATGAAAGCCATCATAGGTGTGTGTATACACATAAACATGTTTATGTTTGTAAACAAATGTGTATACATGGATATTTTAAAAATAAACATTTCTGTTAATGGAGGTTGTATTCCATTTGTTAAGCCTTTAGGACATAGATTTAGAGTAGGAAGACAATGTAGAGATCATCTGATCCAATCTTTTCATTTTATAAATGAAGTAGTTGAGGCCTATACAGGTGAAAAGACCATGGGCCACACAATTTAGTAGAATTCAGTCCTCACATCAAATCCAGTAATCTTTTCATTGCATTATTTGGGACCTTGTGACCAGAAGGAGAAATTGGGTAAGATGAGTATATTCCAGGATATAGATTCCTCCCTAAATGTACTTCCACAGAGTGCTTCCTCTTGCTCCTCCAAGGTAAGATATGCTAATGGCTTCCAGTCTTTTTAGTCTAAGTAAGTGATGTTCTTCTCTCTCTTGGATGGTGTGTACAGCTGTAATGGTAGTGTCTCCTCCATGATGAGGATCTGTGAATTCTGGGAATATGGGCCTACTCCTTCTGATATTGACTTCATATCTGGTATAGCAGTGGTATCAAACTGAGATAGAAATGGAACCATTAAACTATATATAAGAATCCCTGATGGTGTGTATTGACTTAGAAAACCACATATCAATGTTGTCTATGTTCTATTGTATTTTTATTTATTTTGTTAACTATTTCTTAGTTATATTTTAATCTAATTCTTGCAGCACTGGGGAGTGTTGCTGCCCCGTGTTTGACACCTCTGTAGTATAGTACAACTGATCTCAGCACCTTACACATTGAGGCCACTGATCTATGTTAAGGAGAGCAAAATATTTCTAACTTCTCTCTATACCAAGACAAACTTTGTTAAAAGAGGTGTGTGCATAAAATGAATGCAATTAGAAACTGGATAAGAAGCTACAACAGATAAGAAGATATAACTTCCTCTGCATTTATTTGCCAACTTTGGTTAAGCCTGATCTCTAAAGAATATGCTTCAGCAAGATATTTTTTCCTAGAAAGTTTGTTTTCTGAAACATAAGTTGTTTTCTTCTATTAGCCTTTTCCTGAAGACCACACATAACACGTTGAAGAGACAAGACAAAAGACAAGATCTGATCAGATTTAAGAGAAGGTCCAGTAATATCAATCTCACCCCTTACTCGATAGTCTCCACTGTCTCCCTATTCCCTCCAGGATCAAATACAAAATGCTCTATTTGGCATTCAAACTGTTTCATAACCTAGTCCCATCCTCCATTTTTAATCTTCTTGCACTTTATTCTTTCTCTTCTCCCCTAAGCACTCTTCTATCCAGTAACACCTGCCTCCTGACTGTTCCATGAACAAGACACTCAATCTTTCCTCTCCCAGCATTTTCTCTAGCTGTTCCCCATTGCGGGAATGCTCTCCCTTCTCTGTTCTGACTACTGACCTCTCTCACTTCCTTTAAGTCCCAACTAAACCCCTAGGTTTACAGGAAGTCTTCCCTAACCCCTCTTACTTTTAAGATCTTCCCTCTGTTTATTATCCCCTGTTTATCCTGTATATACCTTGCTTTGTAAGGACTTGTTTGCATGTTACCTTCTCCTTTGTCTTGTCAGTTACTTGTGGGCAGGGACTGTCTTTTGCTTCTTTTTGCATCCCTAGCACTGCATTAGTAAGGCAATAAATACAGCATCAATGATGATTGTGAATATGCCTATATAGTTTTGTATTGCAAAATGTGAGAGGTAGAAGTAAAACATTTGTTCAGACACCAGAGGACCAGATCCTGAAAGCAACATACTCAATCCATCACAGCAGCAAAGAATTGAATACACAATATCACAGCAGAGAACCACTGTATCCCAAAGCCATTCGCCTCCCCCCCCCCCCGCCCCCCACTGGGGCCTTCCCACAAACAAACTTACAGCCACCACACCATGCTCTTTCTCCCTCAGTTCTAACTACTCTCTCTGCATTTCCTGCGACATACTTTCCTTTTCCTCTCAGCAAGCTCCTCCCACCACATGTGACTTATGCTTCCTGTGATGTAAGTAGGTCACATGGCCTATTAATGCATGGGAAAGATCTTCAAATCTAAATTGTCATGACAAGCACTTAGCACAGTGCCTGGCACATAGTAAGCATTTAATAAATGTTTTTTTTTGAAGGGGGTAAGGCAGGGCAATTGGGGTTAAGTGACACAGCTAGTAAGTGTGTCAAATGTCTGAGGCTGGATTTGAACTCAGGTCTTCCTGACTCCAGGGCCCGTGCTCTACTCACTGTGCCCCCTAGCTGTTCCCAATAAATGTTTTTTTTTTAATTGAGAAGATGGAAAATAAGAGCAGAGATCTAAATAAAAGTTGGATTTCACCCCCTTTACTTTATTCCAATATGGAAGAAACCTCACATACTACACTGGAGGGTAGTTATAGTTTATATCAGAACATTGTCAAGCATCTATTTTTTGGAGATCAAATATAACTATGATGAGAAGCACCAAATAATGGGAGGAAGGCAACCTGGAACAGAATCCCTTGGCAAATAGTAGTTAGAGTTAGCAGAAATAGTAACAAAAAATACTAAGGATCTTATTTTCTGGAAATGTGCATGTATGTGTGCGAAGAGTTATATTTCAGTGATCTGATGAGATTGTGCTAAGCCTCTATTTCTGCCAATGCCAAGAGACCACTATAGGATTGGAATCATTCTCTCTATTAAAAGCAGAACATGACAGGATTGGAAGAAACGTCTTTCTATTTTTCTTTTCTTTTTAAAAACTCATCAGGGAGAATTCCTTGAAAGAATGAGATAAAAAATAATTCAAGGCAAAAACAAATAGGTAAAAGAACTCCAAAAGGTAGAAGGGATTTTGAATCCGTGTTAGGAAGTTTAATGTGTTAAAATAAAAGAAAGGAGGACAACTTAAACTCTCTCTCTCTCTGTAATTTGGATATTAAATCTTTTTAAGGAGTATTTGATGAAAAAGCATCTTTCTTTCTTTTTCAGAATTTTCCTTCCTTATGTTTCATTCTTCCATATCAATTTTATTATATTTTCTCTTTCTATAGTATATTGGTATTTTGGTCAGCATAGTATTGCCTAAGGAATTATCTGAGAAATATTTTCATCATTAATTCATTCAGTTCAGTTTAACTATGAATATTATTTTTTGTGTAATTTTAATAATTGTTTTATAGTTAACTTTATATAAATCCTGTGCATTCTATAGTAGGCTAATTCCCAGTAGGCCAATAGACTTTGTTGTCATTTTAATTTGCATTTTACTTTCTATAAGTCTAAACCCCCCCAGTAATATTAGAATTAGAAATGATGAATTTTATAAGTTTATTTCCTAGGGGGCTTGATAGTGGAGTGAGCTGAACTACAAGTTGGGAAGACTTGGGTTCAAGTCCTGCTTCTGATCCACACTGGCTAGATGACCCCTAGATTTTAAGCTCCTTGAAAGCAGAGATTATCTTTGAGCTTTCTATTTACCCCCAAAACTTGAAGCCACGGATGGAAGCCACAAAGAGGAAAATTTTGTCTCCATGTAAGGGAAAACAAACAAACAAACAAAACAAAACAAACAAACAAAACAAAAAAGAACTAGAATAATCCAAAAGTGTCATTATTTGCTTTGAGGGAGAATGAATACATATAGGTCTTGATTAGTCATGTCTGACTCTCTGTGATCCCATTTGGGATTTTTTTTTGGCAAAGATACTGGAGTGATTTGTCATTTCCTTCTCCAGTTCATTTTACAGATGAGGAAACTGAGGCAAAAAGGGTTAGATTATTTGCCTAGGTTCACACCGCTAATATCTGAGAAGGATTTGAACTCAGGTCCTCATGACTCCAGGTCTAGTGCTCTATTTAATGTACCAATAATCAAGTGGATGTTGGCCTACCACTGACAAGAAACATGATAGAGCTACTTCCTAGTTAGGTATGGATTGAATTAGATGACTTACAAAATCTCTTTCAATTTTCTCTTTGTAAGATTCAATAGTTTTTTTTTGAGCTTTAGACACTTAGGGATCCAAACCATTAGAAAACTCTAGTCTAGAAATATAGCAAGGCCTTAGTAGTGCAATGACCAAACAAACATGGTGAATGGTCATGTAATTGTCCAAGTAACCAGGTATTTACATAGATTTGAGCTTATCCAAAAGGTATGCTTCGTAATTTGGCTTATTTCATGCAACAATGGTGTTACTGCTCTGACATCCTGAGTTTGGGATTTACTCCTTTTCTCTCTTCTTCCTGATAATTTGCCTGAGCTTCACTTCTTGACTCTTTTTACACCCCACCCCCATTCACCCTAGTGTTAATGTTTCCTGTATTAGAGATAGATGAGTTTGCATTACAGAAAGCACCTTGAAACAAATTCTCTGAATTCTAATGGAACAGTCAAATCTCATCTCCTTAGACACATTTCTTATTTGAGCTGTGGCCCTAGATTAGCGTCAGACTCTTTTGGCCCAGGTCCATGAGGCCAGGACTCCATTAGTCTCTCTCTGATTGCTCTCTTCCAGATCTGACTTTGAGATCCCTGTTAACCTGTTCTTAAATGCCCTCTCATTTGCTAAACCAAACTGACAGGTATACACTAAGGTCAGTCGTTACTGGATAGCTGTCCCTGTTTTCAGTTAGTGGCTCCCCTCACTTCCCTATCCCAGAGTGCTAAACATGGTTCATGCTTATGTTCTTCTCATTGGGAATAGATGCCCTAATCTTTCTTTTTATGCTCATATAAATAAGCATGAACAAAATAACCAACCATTGTGTTGACATCTCTTCTTCCTTCTAGTAATGTGTCAAAGATCAAAAGGTCTGAAAAGCCATCATAAGTGTATTCATTGCTACTAGGGATAGTGACATGGTTTTGATCTTTCATTTCTAATATCTATGGTAAGAGGTAGAATGATATAGTGAAAAGACTTGATCTGGAATCAAAACACCTCAATTTGAGTCCTGCTTCTGCAGATTTATAGTGTGAAAACTTGGACAAGTTACTGTATCTCTGTGGACTTCTGTTTCCTCATCTGTAAAATGAACTAGAGAAAGAAATGGGAAACCACTCCAGTATCTTTGCCAAGAAAACCCCAAAAGGAGTCACAAAGAGTTGGACACAA
Organism: Trichosurus vulpecula; assembly: GCF_011100635.1. Lineage (NCBI taxonomy): Eukaryota > Metazoa > Chordata > Mammalia > Diprotodontia > Phalangeridae > Trichosurus > Trichosurus vulpecula. The sequence continues at coordinate 239,171,380 of NC_050573.1, read as the reverse complement.
CTGAAAAACAAAAAGAACACCTTCCTCACAGGATTGTTTTAAGGAAACAGATTTGTAATCATAAAGCACTGTAGAAATACGCTAACTGCTAACTTTTTCTAAAATATGGGTAATTACAGTTGGAAAAAATAAACTCTAATGATCATTCAACAAACATTTATTAAAAGCCTACTTACTATGTTTCAAACACTGTGCTAGGGATTAGGAATACTAATATTAAAAGAAAATCCTAATTCTAAAGGTTAATACATTAATATTCTTAATCATCATCCTTGTAACATTTAGCTATGTGCAAATTCAAATTATCTTTTATCCTAAGAATTCTCAACCAGCATTGTTACTTTTACACTCAAAAATGATTTCAGCCTGAGTACGGTGAAGGTTTGTGGGAAGTTTTTTCTCATCCTTTAGGTTGGATCAACAGTTTTATGGAACAGATATTACTAAGTTTGCTTCCAAGTATGTCAAATTGGCAATACATATTTTTTTGTCCATGAAGTTTCATGATAGTTCAATAATGAGCCATCAGATTTTATGGCTAAAGGAAGTAGTATCTGTCACCTCCACCTAAGAGAGACTCAGTAGGGTTCAATGATTCAGATTTCTGCACACAATAGCAACTCTATCTTGTGTCACAGGGATGATGCCTGGGATAAATACTAGACTAAATTTAGTATGAAGGTAGAAATGAAAGTTGTACAGAAAAGATAGGGAAGGTTGTATAATACTTTAAGGCTCTACTCATCATTCTCCTGTGACAGCATTTAAGATTAAAAGTAGAGCTGTAGTGGATAGAAATCTAGTTTTAAGATTCAAAATATAACATTCAACTGGCACAATCTGAATTTTATGCTATGGAGAATTGCCATTGTACAGACTGAGATTATTTAGAGGATTGGTCCAAGCTTCGGGGTTTGAGATGAATAGGGAGTATACCCTTTATAAGATGTGAGGATTTCAGTGCATTAGTCTTAGGCTAGGACCTTACTTTGTGATGAAAAAGGTAAGGGATAAATGACATGCCTAAGGATATTTATGGAACATTAGTTATTCATTTATGTGGAATACAAAGAGAAGTAGTATGTAGAGCAATGTCATACCGGGGCATGGTTGACACAGAATATAGTGATTAGGTGTGGCCTGTGTCAGAGGTGTACTGGTGCATGTTTAACAAAAACTGGCTCTCTGAAAAAAAATGTATGTATGGTATGCCTATATACTTTTCAGTTTAATTCGTACCATTAACATTTTCTCCATCACTGTCTTAAGTCTAGGTTATAAAAAAATACGATAAATAAAGTCCTGAATAGTAGCATTTGCTGATGTTCAAAATGTAAATGCTCACGCAGAAAATTTGATAGTTGGCTCTCCTGAGCCCATATGAGCCAGATTCAGCACACCAATGCCTGTGCTATGATTCTGGTTAAAGAGAAGGTGGGGAGGGTGTAGCAGATGCCAGAGGTGTATGGGGAAGTGATGATTTAAGGCTCAGAGGAACATAGGAAGGGGCCATGTAGTACTTTAGATCCAGGCAAGGAAGCACTTTTAATAATTTGAGAGGTCTGCAAGGGTTGAGGAGAAGAATGAAAGCTTTGTGGTCTTTGTGATTTAGCAGTGATGGTTTAATTAACAGGGTTGTGACTTTCAATCTCAAGGCAAAAGCAGTTTGCTCCACACTTTAGCTTTGTGCTCTCAGTCATTGGCAACAACAGCAAATATATAGGATGTTCCAAAAGTCTCAATGAAGTTATAAGCTTCTAACACATAAAACTGCACTAAGATTTTAGGACTCTCTGTTTATTAAGCTCCTGCCATATACCAAGTACTGTGCAAAATGAAGCAGCTCATGTTCTTAAGAAGCCTACCTAAGGAGATAACTCATGTACCCAAATAAATATAATATAGTATCAGGCAAATTAAGGAGGGAGACAAAACATTAATTACTGGAAAGAAGAGTGAAAGCTCTTCCTTCAAGTGTGAATCTGTTCTTACTAAAGGGGTGTGTGTGTGTATGTGTGTGTGTGTGTGTGTGTGTGCATGAGTGTGCATTTGTGTGTATATTTATATGAAGGAGGGAAATGTGTTCTTAAATTATGGAAGCAATACTTCCTACTAGCCACTTTAATTATTGAACCCATCTTCCTCAGAAAACAGTTGGGTATAAAGGGGAAAGTGCATCCCCTGTTTGGGAGATATTTTTGTAACTTCTATCTTTAATATACCTGCTCAACTAATATCCATTTCTAAAAGTATATTGATATGAATTGATTGATATTTGGAGGTGCACACCTGATGGAGGCTCATGAGTGATATTAAAAGTCACAACTTTTTAGGGTTACCTCTTGAAATCTGAGAGTAGGAATAGTCTATTGCCCTGTGGATACTCAATCTACAATCATTTATCATAACTGGTTTACTCATTCTATAATTGATGGGCATCTTCTCAGTTTCCAAGTCTTTGCCACCAAAAAAGGAGTAAGTAGCATCCTTCTTGTCATTTTGGTTGTTTCTATTGCTATTTTCTTGTGTTGTGTATAAAAAGTTCAAGAGACATAATTTCTGGGTAATTAATAATTTTATTAATTATGGCTAGTGAGTAATTAATAAACAGATGGTCATTTGGCTATCTGTGATAAACCAAAGATGGATCATAGTGGCCTATTGATGCTTATATGCCTTTGGAATATAATATATATATACACACAATAGAATAATATATACACCCTTTGGGGTATAGGGTGTATTTAGGGAAGACTAGTACCTTTGGTGTGACAGCTTCAAGAGCCCTTTTCAGGGCTGCTTTCCACCTTTGATGTCCACCTGTTCTACCCAACTCTCACCTGTGGTTCTAAGCTGTAGCATGCCCAGTGGCCACACCCTAGTAAACTGTTTTAGCAGATGGGTTAAACCAGGTTGAGAGGAACCAAGTGGTCCCAAACCTGTTGGTGAGTTAGCAGAGTGTCTAACTCAAGCATATGAAGACTTCCCCTGGTGCAATGGGTGAATGAGAACAATTTGTTCCAATGGCCATGAAGGCAGCTGAAGCAGCCACTATGGAACACTTAGAGCTTGGTTAGACTTCAAAGACTCCAAGGTCATCCACTACATCTTGAGCCATCACCAGCCATCTTGATTCTCTCCTGTCACTGGACTGTGATGACTCTGAAAGAGAGAGTGACGCTGTAGACTTCTTGCAACTCTGCCTCTCTAAATACAATTTATAGAGGCGTCAAAATATATCAAAAGACATCACACACATGCCTTTGGAAGAGTGGGTGTTCCTGATAGATGGCAATCAACTCTGATAAGTTAACAATGAAAAAATGAATATTATAATGAGAGGTAGACCTATTCTAATGAAGGGCTGGGGGTTATGACTTTTATTATGTCATTTACTCCCAAACCACTCCTAGCCTTGGGCAATCTAGACAAGAGATCTAACCTTCCTACCCTCCACCTCCCATAAAAAAGCCTGAATAGAACACAATAATTCACTTGGATTAAATTCTTTTTACTTTTTAATCAAAAGTAATCTTCCCTAGTTGGATGGGGTCTGAACAAGGTCAAAATCCAATCTCATTATCAGCCCTACTCTTCTGGGGTTGATTGGACCTAGTAAAGAATGAGGAAATAGGAAAGGAAAAAATCCTGAATCTCCCCAATATTAACAATTGGTTATTAATACAAGAGAGAAATAATCATTTCTTTCACTTGACATTGGTCTTATAGAAAAGGCTTTTCTATCCCCTGCTAATTCTTCATTCTTCAACTTCATTTCAACAAGCCTTCATTAACCCCCTCTCCTTTATTATCTTTTCAATGGATTATATTAGAGCCTCCTGGCACTTAATAACTCATCTTTCACTTATAAGGTAAAAATGCACCCAAAATCCCCTATGAAATCATCAGTCCTTCTTAATCATTCCATAATCTGCAAATAGTTATATGGATTTTCTTTTAATTTTGTGAGTCTTAGCATCCTGTCCCTGGCTTTCTTAGAGTTCCATCTAAAATCCCAGCTTCTACAGGAAGGCTTCCACAACACCTCTTAATTCTAGTGCCTTCTCTCTTTTAGTGGTTTCCTATTTATCCCGTATATAGCTTGCTTTTCATATATTTGCTTTCATGTAGCTGTCTCCACCATTTGATTGTAAACTCCTTGAGTTCAGGAACTGTCTCTTGCCTCTTTTTGTAATCCTAGAGCTTAGCACAATGCTTGGCACATAGTAGGATCTTAATATATTGAATGAATGAATAAAATATAGCTATATGTAAATGAACTGAAGGATCACATTCCCATACATCTTCAGCCATTTCAGTTTTCAAATATGTCTAATTTAAGTCTATGTCTCTACCAGCTGTTTTGCTATATTTGAATTTTAGTTTTTAATAAATAAGAGTCTTTCTCTGACCCCTTTAAACAATCATATTTTGCCCATACAAAAGTGGCACTACCCTATATCCTTTACAAGGTGATGTAAATCGTTATACTTACGCTACAATTGATTTTCTGCCCCAAACATTTCAAGATGTTTCTTGACACATAGATATTAGAAGTTTTTATGAAATCAAAGTTCTATTATTACTCTTTTAATGCACTAAATTGTTTATCTCCAAAAGAGACAACATTTTACATTCTTTGCCCAGTTTATTTAATTGTTTTCCTTTATGCAAAAGCACTTTTTTTTTTCTCATTTCAGTGCCAGAGTTCTCCATATAAAAGAACAATACCTTAAATGGACAGTACCTTACACTGAATAGAGGCCAATGAAGATACCAATTACCAAATCATTCATTGATAACTTTGGAGAGAACAGTTTCAATTGTAATAGAGTCAGGAGCCAAATTGCAAAGGAATGAGAAGTGAGTGGTGGTGAAAAAGCAGAGAGATCAAATAAGTAACTACTGCAGTCATACAGTTAAGAGATAATGAGAGACTGAGGCATGGTGGTATTCATTTGTGTGGAGAGAAAGGGATGGTTAGAAAAGACACTGTAGATTTATTATCAACAAAACTTGGCACTTGATGGGCTATCGGAGTGAAGATAAATGAAAAGTTTAAGTTGATTCTGCAATTTTAAACCTCAGTGGCTATGAAGGGTACCCTTGGCAGAAATTTGGTTGGCGTAGATATGAGCATGTTTGTAGGCAGCAGGAACAAACTAGTAGTAAGGGAGAGGCTGAAGATGAGTGAAAGAAAAGAAAGACTTGATGGGCAAGAAGATTGAAGGGCATGGATGGAGAGAATAACTAACTAGGAGGAGGGTTACCCTTTCTGTAGAGACAGGAACAAGGGAGGAGAGGATGATTGAATAGGTAGGAGAGTTTTGAGGTATGGGTGGGGGAGATGAAGGACCTCTGTTTGCCTGATTTCCTCGGCAAAATACGAGGTAAAGATATCTACTTAGAGAAGGGTTTGGATGTGGCAGTTGTAAGTTTAAGTATAATAATGAAGTAAAGTATGGAACAACTTCTGAGGGGAGGGGGGCAGAGAATCAATAAATGAAGAATTAAAAGATTGTACAATAACAAAGGCCCAGTTGAGATGAGGTAATGTGACTATAGACTGGTTCCAGTTTGTATAATGGTGTTAGATTGCATACTCATCAAATTTACAGATTATACAAGCTTGAGAGGAATAGCTAATATGCTGGATGAGAGTTAGGAACCAAAAAGCATTCAGATGGATGTAATAAAATTAAATTCAATCTGGACAAAGGTAAGCTTGCATTTGGATACAGAAAAAAAAAATCAACTTCACAAGTATAAGATGGGAGAGGCATGGTTAGACAGCATTTATTCTTAAGAAGATCTCAGTGTTTTAGTGGACTGTAAGCTTGATAAGAATAAGGTAGACAAAAAATGAAGTCAACTTGGGGGAAGCTTTCAGGAATTTTGTAGTAATAGTTCTACTGTATTCTTCCCTCATCTGTCTGCATCTGGAATATGTCATTCAGTTCTTGGTGCAAATGTTTAAGGAGGACATTTGAGATGAATGAAAAATCCAAGAGATAGAGTTTCTGGGTATTTAATAATTTATTATTAATTAAGAATTATTTTTTGATTAGACCAACTAATAATCAATAAATTGATGGTCAGTGGTTTCTCTTGGTAACCAAAGACACCTAATGGAGACACTGAATGCCTTATTTATTTTGAAAGAGAATGCCCCTGTTAGGAGAAATCGACCCTGATTGGTGGACATTTAAATGAGGAGGTAGGCCAGAAGTCTTCAGCTCCTCTTGCTGAAGATGTGACTTGATCATGAAACTCAGCCACCTCTAGCAATCTGGACAAAGGAAGCTATCTCCCCCAGACCCGTCTGGTTGGTTTTCTCCTTCATGAACTGGGTCACCCTAAACTCCAGTGGAAGGGTACCAGTCCATGGGCTTATTCTCTCAGGAAAAAAATTACCTAGATTAGCTTCTGTTTACATTTCAAACAGAAGTAAGGTCTCCTACTTGGGTGGGGTCCTGCCCAAGATTGAGGAGCCCATACTCCAAGGATTAGGGCAATCTCCTCTATCAGCCATGCCCATTAGAGATTGGCTGACTGACCTGCAGGGGCAGGTCACTGAATGAGGAAATAAAAAGCCTGGATCCTAATTGATAATGGCTTATCAATATAGTAGAAAATACATTTCTCTCACATTGGTAAGATAGAGAGTGTCTAGAGGAGGGGAACCAGGATGGTGAAATGCCTTTAGTCTAGGTATATAAGAATCCTTTGAAAGAACTGTGCATGTTTATTCTGGAGAAAAGAAGACACAGGGAGAAAGAAGACAACTGTTTTTGAGAATTTGAAAGATTGTCATGTGGAAGATGTTCTGTTTGACTTCAGGGGATTGAACCAGAAACAATAAAGCCTAACACAGTGCTTGGCATATGGTAGGCATGAGCTACTAGTTGACTGACTGACAAATGTCAAATGTCACTGACTAACAAACAATGCTAGTTGATTGACTGACAAATAAGTGGCAGTTGCAGAGTGGTCAACTTGGGCTTGATATCAGGAAATAACTTCTTAATAATTAGAATTAATAGTGCAAATCTGGAAGGGGATGCCTCAGGAGGTAAGGGGTTCCCCCTCCTTGGATGTCTTCAGGCAGAGGCTGGATGACCACTTTTCAGCTATGGTATAGTGGGGACTAGATTGCCATTAAGGTTTTTTCCAACCCCTATGTCTTTCTCAGTGTTCAGAAACAGAGAAAGCAAGTAGTGTAGGAAATAATCCAGGATTAAGGGTGGGCAGTGTATTGCAGGTAAGCAGTTATAACTAGGGAAAAAAAAAGATCCCTATATATCCTAATGGATAATGATTCTCACAGGACCATTGGTCTAGACATTCTGAAGGATTCTTTCACAAATTCTATTTTCTGTAGTACAAAGTGAGCTTTCTTGCAGTGAAGCTAAAACAAAGACCTATAGTTTAAGGGGGAAAAGGCTATTAGGGAATGCCTATGAGACATATATTCTCAACTACAAGTCTTAGATTTCAGTCAGAATGAAGTGAGATGGCATTTTCCTACAATCTAATTAAGCCAAACTAACTGTTCTTCTCAACACACTATATCGTCACATGTCTATGCCTTAGTTCTTGCTGTTCCTTCAAGTTGGAATGCCTCTCTCTTCTTCTTCCACCTCTTCCCTGCCTGTTGAATTTCTACCCATCTTCCAAAGACTAGGCCAAATGTGACTTTCTATGGATCTATGTCCTGTATGTGTCCTGTATGCCTCCTGCTCACAATCCCTTAAGTATAAGTGATCACGATCTCTTCATCTTTGCTATGATAGCACTTTTTCTCTCTTATGGCAGCTTTATGTTAGCATTTGTGCTACAGTTACTTATTTGCATATCTCATCTCTGTTATTGGATAGTAAACAGGATGAAAAACAGTGCTATTCTTTGTATCTTCCCATATTACCCAACAGTTCTTTGTACCTAAAGTCTCAAATGATCAATATTCATTAAAAAACTAAATGTATGCATGGATCATTAGTTAGCTCCTTGTCAACCTTTGGCTTTGTGGGGTTGGGTAAAAGAGAAGTATATTGAGTGATATTCTCTCAGGGTGAATAATGCATCAGGAACTTTCAAATATTTTCACCAGCAATTCAATCAAAATACTATTGAATGTGCTTATTATGTTTGTTGATGACACCAGCTTGAGTGGGGGCATTCAGTACCCTGGAAAAAATAGGATTAAAACTCAAATTAATTTTGACCAATTTAAAAGCAGAGTGAAATTAAACAATGTGAAGTTTAATAGAGGGAAATTCACTTGATTTTAAAAAACAAACATCATAATAGAATTTCCCATTTAGGTAATAGATTGACTACAGTGATATACAGAAAAGAGACATGGAGATTAGGATCAGGGAGATGCAGTTATTAAAATTCTGCTGTTTTTAAAAGCAATTGAGATATGAGAGTACATTTAGCAATGGAAGAATAACATATGGAAATTGTGTTATTTTGTGAGCACTGCCTCTGAATTTTGAGGAAAAAAGATTAAGGAAGATTATTGTAATAATAACTAGTCAGACAAGCTTTTTAATCAAGCTTGCCACTTTAGTTAAATCATCATCAGAGTTTTTAATGAATGAAAAACATTTATTAAAGTTTTACTATGTATAAAATGCTATTCTATATGCTAAGAATACAAATGTAAAAGCAAAACAGTCTTTACCCTCAAGGAGCTTACATTCTAACAGGAACAGGAAACATTGAGGAGAATGGTGGGCAGGGAGGCAGGAATTTAGTCCTAGAAGTTATAAGATAGTGAGTGGCATCATAGTGGAGTTAATCTATATGTTCTTTCCCGTAGCTATGGCAGTACTTCATTGATTATTGTTCTTAGAGATAACAGTAAAAGGGGGCAAAAATGTGAAGCATTGGTGGGGCAGTCTAGCATTATGGTTGTACTAGTGCCCTAAACAATTGGGATAGCAAGAGGCCCAGGGTGGGAGTTTGAAAGTTGCTTAGTAGATTAAATCAGTAAGATATCTGGAAGTCTCTGGAGATCCAGTGTTCTGAAGGGTACAGTGACATGAAGGGATTCAAGAAAGTGACTGAGGTTGATGGGACAGTGAGATAGAAGCACCCTACATCATTCTCAACAGTTGAGGCATATCATGGTACTTCAGAGTGGATTACCTAACCCAATTGCTCAGGATTTTCATTTTTGGGAAGTTCTTATGTTAATAGTATTATCAGGAAGTTATTATGTCCACAAAGCTTTTTGATTTTAAGATCCTGATTTCTTGGAAGATTTTTCCTACTATTGATAGTACTTCATCCTTCTGGCTGCATCTTAACTTGTATTTCATCCATACAGGGCCTTACCTGTTGAAGAGAGTTCTCTAATGTCTTCAATCCACAGAACTTTACTTTCCACTGGACTTTCTAAGGCTCAGTCAAGATATTTATTTAGACCTACTAAGTGCAAGACACTGTAGTAGGTGTTAAAAAATGATAAGATCTAGTCCCTGCCACCAAGAATCTTATAATATAGCCAGGGAGGTGACATATACACATGAAAAGATACCTCAAATATAAGGCAGGGAGTCACCACTGTCCAATTAGCGACAGAAACAATAAATATTGCAGGAGATCACAGGGAGGAAAGAACATTACAGGCTGTGATGATTGGGAAAGATCATTTTGAAGGAGGTGGGACTTGAACTGGTCATTGAAGTATACTCATGATGTGGAGAGGAAAAGCGATGGCCCTCAACTTCACAAAGTGCTATGTCCTTTTGAAAGTATGCTAACGATCTTTGATTTCTATAGTACGGGGAACTCCAAACATGGAAATTCCTTTCATAAAAGCAGATTACAACCTGCTTATGACTTACTTAACAGTTAAATCCTACTGAGTTATCAAAGGCCAACCTAGTAAGACTTAGATATAAGATTTGAATCCATATCTTTGTGACTCTAAGTCTGGTATTCAGTTCACTATAATTTGCTACTTCTTAAAATGCTATAGCTATGTGCTATAAAAGTAAGATTTGTTTTAGGAAAGTCTTTACTATGACTAGTATTCTCTACTGCTATTTGGTCTCACATCCCCAACTGCGTATTAGACATCTTAAACTGGATATCTTATAGACATCTTAAATTCAGCGTATCCAAAACTTAACTCATTATCTTTATCCCTAAATTCTCCTCTCTACACAGCTTCTCTATTATTGTCAATGGCACCACCATCCTTCCAGGCTCTGAACCTGGGTGTCATCCTTGATTCCTCATTCTTTTTTCACTTCACCATAGCTAATCATTTGTCAAGTTCTGTTGATTCTACCTTTGTAACATGTCTAGTATATGCTCCATTTTCTCCTCTGACAGTGCCACCTCCCTGGTCTAAGTCCTCATATCTGTCTCATATCTGGTTTCCTGCAATAACTCCTGCTGGTTGGTCTCTTTGCCACCAAGTCTCTCCCCACCCCAGGCCATCCTCTACTCAGGTGTTACATTGATCTTCTTTAAGAACTGGTCTGACCATGTCACTTCCCTATTCAAACAACTCAAGCTGCTCCCAGATACCTACAGGAACAAATATAATGTCATCTGTTTGGCATTTAAAGCCCTTCATAACCTTCCCCCCTCATACCTTTCCTGCCTTCCTATAATTCTCCCCTACCATTACTCCAGTGGCATTAGCCTCCTTTCTGTTCTCATAATATACTCCATCTCACCTAATTAATGCTTTTTAACTGGTTGTCTCACATTCCTGATCTCTCTTCTTCACATATACACTTCCTAACTAACTTGGCTTCTTTCAAGTCTCAGCTCAGGTCCTCAGGGGAAAGGAAAGGAAAGGAAATATTTATAAAGTACCTATTATGTGTCAGGCACTGTGTTCAACATTTTTACAAATACTTCATTTGATCTTCACAATAACCCTTGTGAGCAAGAGCTATTATTATCTCCATTTTATGGTTGAGGAAACTGAGGCAAACAAAAATTAAACAACTTGTCAAGGGTAATATGCTAAGTGTCTGAGGCCAGATTTGAACTCAGGTATTCCTAACTCCAGGCCCAGTTATCTTACCTTCTGCAGTAAGCCTTTCTCAGTTCTCCCTTTGTGCCTTCCCTCTGAGACTACTCCCTCAATTTATCCTGCATGTATCTTTTTGTACATAGCTGTTTGCATGTTGTCAGTGAGCTCCTGGAGAGCTGAGTCTGTTGTTTGCCTTTCTGTGTTTCTACAGTCCTTAGCATGGTACCTGGCACAAAACAGGTGCTTGTTGATTGATTGGTTACTATCGAGTAGTATTCAGATGTTTCACAGTACGATGTAGTTCAGTAGCAACAGTTCTTCCTCTCAGTTTAGACACATCTAACCTTAGTCTAGTTTCGAATCATAATGATTGGCATCATTCTATCCATATTTACTTATTCATTTTGTGGTTTTCCAACCCAGGATCTCTTTACTGTGTTTGTACCATGGGCCCTCTGACAGTCTGGTGAAGCCTATGGGCCCTTCTATTTTAGATGCATAAAATAAAGTACATAGCACCACAAACAAAGCCATTATATTAAAATACAGTTATTAAACTATTAAAAAAGTTCAAGGACCCCAGGCAGAGAACAATTACAGTAGCACCTATAGAGAAATTCTGGGAAGGAAGGCAGATAATAAATGTCATACAAATGCATCATAAAAACAAGTACCAACATTTTTTTGTGTGTGGTTGACTAGGGGCTTTTATAATCTATCATCTTTGGAAGGTTGTGCTATTGATGAAATATTCCCAAGTGCAAGTATGTGGTGACAATGAATACCTAGTAAGTTTATTCCATGCTGGTTGTTTAAATAGGCTTTCCTTTAGATAATGACTGCAGCTGCTGCCTATGAAGGAAGTTGTTCCATCTCCTTTGTCTTCTAGCCTCCAAACTGTGGGGTGCTCCAGCTGCCACTGAGTCACCTAGTTCCACCTTGTTTCACACAAGCCACTGGCTGTCCTCAGCTGCACTTTTTACTTATTTCATAAAAAATTTGCTAAAAAAGATTGTTTTTATTTGTACTGCTGCTGATATTTCAAATTGTATTTCACTGCATCCTTGAAGCTTCCCTTCCTTCCTTCTTGCCTTCTTCCTCCTATTTACCTTCCGTCCTCTTTAGTCTGCCTTTTGTCGGACTGAGTGCTCTAGTTTGCTGATCAGCTGGTATTCTGTTGTCATATATTTTGAAAATATGCCATAGCCAGGGTAACTGAGCTGTAAGGAATATGGCTTTTTTGAGTACTGGAGTACCCCTGTACTGTTGCTGAGTGATAGCCATGGTGTAATGGTAAGAGTTATGGCTTTGAAGTTAGGAAGACAAAGGTTCAAATCCTGTCTTTGAGGCTTACTAGTCTGTATGATCACAGGCAAGACATTTAACTTCTCTGTGCTTTGGTTTTTTTAATCTATAAAATGGGGATAATAAGTCTCGTGGGATTATTAGGGGGCTTAAATAAGATAGTGAATCTATGGTGCTTTGCAACCTTGAACTTTAAATCACTATGTAAATGCCAGTCAGTGATGATTGTTAATGGAGACTGTTAAATAAGTTGCTATGTTATTCTACATATGGGTTTTATTGATTAAGACTATACACTTATTTTACATCAGAAGCTTTGCACTGACATAATTTAAGAGGCAAGAGACTAAAATTACCTAAACATTTTGATTCTGCTAAGTCACCAACAGGCAGAAAAAATTGGAGAGAATGGGTTGATCATCCTGAACTTAGAGGAAGGAAATGTGGTTAGATAACCAGATAATAAGCAGGAACATGGATCAGAGTAATAGAGCAATAAATTGGGAGCTCAGGCAAAATGGTTTCTCATAGTTCATTGCAAAAATGGACCAGTTAAATAAGAGATATCATGCTATTTGTTGTCCTTGTAAGTTGGCAAAATAAAATTGACCATCAAGCAATAAAGCACTTAGATTGTGGTTTATTGTCTTTGAAAATACCATACATTACAAAAGAAAGAAGATAGAAAACATACTTGGTGATTGGGGAATGGAAAAGGATTAGGTTAATGCAGCTGAATGCAGAAATGAGTTATTGAGGCAAGAGAGAGCATAAGCAGCTGCATGTAAATTCCTAAGGGGCACAGGTTAATCAATACACTGTACTAACCTACAGTTTCTTTGGATATTCTACCGTCACGTGTTTCAACTGACACCTTGAAAGGTTTTACAGTAATCAGTCTGCCTCTCAGTATGGTAGATAGTCCTTAGATTTAATGAGGACTCTGAAACCAGGGACGTGTGAAACTTACCTAGTTATCCAACCTGAGTTCTTTCTTTTTTTTCTGACACATTCTGAGAAAAAAAATACCACCCTATCTTTGTTTTCCTTTGTCCACCTACATACCCTTCATGTTCTCCCCACAGATGTATACCAAATCCCTATGACCTTTCTGCTTCTGAACTGTCCCATCTGCTATTTGGGACCAGCTCTGAGAGTTGGACTGCACATCTCCATCAGGAACTGCATTTTAATTGGGTAATACTACATAGTAACGTGCCTGGCAGGTTGAGGTATGTCCATCTTTATGTTGTCTAGCTTGTGTTTGGAATGATTTTTTTCCCTTTAAAAATAACACACTGAACCAATTAGCTTTCCACAATCAAATTAACCTAATAGCATTCAACAAGCTGACAAACATAATCTGCTTGTTTTAAGACAGAAGTAGATTAGCCAACAGAATTGGATCTCTAGTCAAATCCAAATCAGGTTATAAAATCTAACTAAATAGTATGGGCTAGAATAAGACACACTATTAGAATGCATGGTCACATTGACTAAAAATTTAAATTATACAGGTCTTTGGGAATATGGAGATATGAGTTTGTATTGCAGCTAAAATTCCTGTTTGTATATGCACAGGCATTTTTTAAAACTTGGGGTATATGTAGTACCCCTAGATTTACTAGACTCATGATTTCATCAGTGAATAAGAACAGTCATTTAACCTCTCTGATCCTCAGTGTATAAATACAAACACATACATATATACCCAATATGTGTTATTTTAATTTTTTAAAATATCTTTCACTTTTCCATTATTTTTTATTTCCAAATATATCCTTTTCTTCTGTCCATATAAGTACCCTTTGTAACAAAAAGAAATAAAAAAGAGAAGAAAAAGAAGCACTTCGGCCAAACTAGAACATCAAATGAGTCTCACAATGTACACAGTGTTTCATATCCATTGTTCCCCCACCTGTAAATAGAACAAAAGGGAATTTTCTCATTTCTTTGGAGTCAAGCTTAAATTACACTTTATTTTAGAAAATAATTTATTTAAGATTTTTACATCACCCACATTACCCAATGTGTGTATCTTTCTCCTATTCCTTCCACTAAAGCAAAGACTAAAAGAAGGAAAAGAAAACTATTGAACCGAATTAGCCTGCATATGGAGAAAATCTGGTATTCTATGCACTATTTCATTCCTGTAGTGCATGGAAAGGCACCTTCTCATGTTTCTTCTTTAGGGCTAAGCTTGTTCACCATAATTTTTTAGCATTAATTTTGATTTTCTTGTCAATGTTCTTTCTATTTATGTCATCATGTATATTTTTCCATGGTTCAGCTTATTTTCACATTGCATCAGTTCATATGAAATTTCCTATGTTTCTCTACATTCATCATGTTCATTGTTTTTAAAGCACAGTGATATTCCTTTACATTCATGTACCATGAATTGTTTTGTCATTCCTCAATTCATGAGCATCTATTTGGTTTGATTAGAGATCTCTTACTAGTATTTTTATGTGTGTGGTTCTTACCCACCTCCCCCACCCCTTACAGATCCTCTATTTTAACCATGATAAGTAATCATGAGTAAGCTGCACTGAAGTCATTTTGCCATGCCTCATTTTGGCAGAGGGATTCTTCTTGGGCTCTCAAACACTACAGTGGCAGAGAACAAGTAATTCCCATCAGATTTTGAATATGAATTGAGTGATGGGAAGTATATCTGTTATCCAAGTATCAACTTAGTTAAGTATGAAGAAGCATATCATTTAGAGAGTTAGCCCCTAAGTGAAAATGTTTTAGTATTTAGGAGTTAATTAAGATCCATTGGTGAAAGGTCATAATTTCTATTGGGAAAGGAGATCCACCCTGATAAAATCAAAGATCCTTAAAAATATAAGTAGCATAAGTAAGAATGTATACAAATAAGAGCATATAGATATATAAATAAGAACTGTTTTGACCAGATAACCATTAAACACCTCAAATATGACATCATTCTGTGCTGCTCTAAGATAAAAGTCTTGATT
Source organism: Trichosurus vulpecula (assembly GCF_011100635.1). NCBI lineage: Eukaryota > Metazoa > Chordata > Mammalia > Diprotodontia > Phalangeridae > Trichosurus > Trichosurus vulpecula. The sequence goes on along the minus strand of NC_050573.1, from coordinate 239,156,086 downwards.
GCTCAACTTTGTATGTTATTGCCAAACTTGACATTATGTGTAGGTTTTAGCTACTTGTTTTAATGCTTTCTTTATAATTAAAACACCACATAATTTATATAAAAATTGGCCATTCCTTTTAACTTTAACATTTTGGTCATTTTTGATACTGTACTCTCAATGTCCTGCTTTACAAAGTTATTGAAGTGTTAACCCCTGGAGGTAAATTTTCCTAGATGATCAAGTTCAAGGCACTAGAAACCTAAAATCAAACAAACAAAACCCCCAGCTGACCCCAAACTATGCTTGATTGCTTTAATTCTACCATAGCTTGTTATAAGGGAAGACAGTGATTCAGTGGAAAGAAGCCTGGATATGGAATCTGAGTATCTGGGTTCAACTCTAGTCTCTGCCACTTGTCATTTCTGTGACCTTATTCTAAAATAACGACTAGATGAACTTACTCTAAAATTCTCTGAAGCAAACTTTATACTTTGTGTATAGCTTGTGTGAACCTCATTACTTAATGTCATCTCCACCATTAGAATGCCAGCTTCCTGAGGGCAGAAACTATCTTTGTCTTTCCTTGTATCTTCTTCGTTAGCATGGTTCTTAGCACATAATAAGTACATAACTTTTTGTTGACTATTATGCAAGTTTATATGGATTATATGTACTTAGTAGTTCAAATATACATGACTTCTATGATATAGGTAATATTTATGTCTTTGTGGAACACAAGCCCTCCTGCCTAGTTTCATAGAATCCCAACTTTTATTAAGTGCCTACTTTGTGAAAGACATTGGAATGCAAAGACAAAAATGATTGATAGTTGTTGTTAGCTGACCTCAAAGAGAATTTAAGCCATGGCTTCAAAAGAGGAGATGGCAGAAAAAATTGAGAAAAATAGCGTTACTCAGGTACTATTGCAAATATTTTTCTCCAAGGTCTTGATCCTGAAAGCTTTTGGTCAATCAGAAATCATTTTGTTAGGCCTTAGGTCCAAGTAAGATGAAGCCTCAGCTAGTGCAGTGACCAGTCACTAGACTGAGAGACAAGAGACTTGGATTCTAACAAAGCTTTATGTAGAAAAACTATGTGGGGCAAAATCAGCTTGCTTGTGTGTTGGGGGCAAGGTGGTAGAGTAGAATAGAGGAAGCTCAGATATCAATCTAACAACAGGCATAGTTGTCCTGAAAGAGAGGAAACTAGCATTAGCTATTAGGTAATTAGATATTTAGGGGGTTGGGTGGGAATGTAGGCTCTATTAATAGCTAATAAGTAGCTATTACTTAGCACTTTACAATACTGGGAGGTGTTATTATTATTCCCATTATATAAATGAGGAAACTGATGCAAGATAGATAAAATGACTTGTCCAGGGTCACACATCTGAGGTAGGATTTGAACTCAAGTCTTTCAGCTTCCAAGTCTCATGCTCTATCCAGTAGATACTTAGCTGTCTAGCTACTTTCTGTAACAGGCTGCTACAGTAATAAGAACTTGCTGAGTGTCCCTAGAAGCAGAAGAACTATAAGGTAGACTGAGTAAGCAGAGAACCACCAGGAAAGGTATAGGGATAGCGGTTCCCTTAAGCAGGAAATGCTACTCCACCATGTCAGTATCCTGGGTCAAAGCTCCATTCACTTCATGTTGGTTATCCCTCTGGGTTCTAGTTTCAACTCTATCATTAATTGTCTTAATGATGTCTGAGGAGTCCTATTGCTTCTTTTTTTGTTTGTTGTTGAGTCATTTCAGTTGTGTCTGAGACCCCATTTTGGAGTTTTCTTGACAAAGAAACTGAAGTGGTTTACCATTTACTTCTCCAGATCATTTTAAAGATGATGAGGTAAACAGGGTTAAATGACTCACCCAGGGTCACACAGCTAGTGAGTGTCTGAGGCCAGATTTGAACTCATGAAGATGAGTCTTCCTGGTTCTAAGCCCAGTGTTCTATCCATTGCACCCCCTAGCCATCCCATTGCTTCTTCGGGTTAAGTTAAATAAGGGATCTACATTAGAAAAAAATTAGTCTTTTTTCAGCTCTAAAACTAAAAATAACGCTATATGAAATAAGCAAGTTTGGGAAGGAACTAGTAAAAACTTAGCTGACATGATCCAAATTGAATTAATATTCTATGCTCTGAATCTACTGTAGTAATCAGCCCACCCTGTCCCTGTTGTCAACCCAGAGCATTGTGTAAATTTTTCAATGATACTAGTGGACTACAAGCACCAGCATACCTGGCTACAAATTAAACTTACAGCCCAGAGAACCTTAGGTACCCTGGGGACTTGGCCTTGATAATTATTAAATGCCAATGGCCACATCTGGCTTGAAATATTCAGCACAAGTAGCAGTCAAAGGGATGGACAGCTGTAAGCCTCTGCAGAGTTACAGGTACCAGAAAACCTACCTGGCAATGGGAAGCAGGCACAGTTCTCTGATTATTTAATAGGTCACAATACCACAAGAGGGGGAGAGAATGTGTTTGCTGTCAGAAGAAAAAAAATATAGCCTTTATCAATAATCTTAATGAATGTACACTTGTAAAATTTACGCTTAGTATAAACGTTAAGTAATAAGCCCAGCAAGGAATAGCAGTACCAGCGACTAGGAATGAGTTTTCTGCCCTATATGCTCTGGAAAACTTTCATTCTCTTCCAGGTCAGGTTATCTAGGGTTAGTCTTCCAACTGGGTTGACCTCATGAAAAGGGAAAAATTTCAAAATGGGAGAATCCACACCAAGAAAAGAAAACAAATTGTTCTTTTCCAGAACCACAACTCTGAAGTCAAGGGTATCGTTTAGCTAGAAGAGAAATGGTTTATTTAAAAAAATAGATTAAGATGGTGAAATTTGTCCTAAATGTGAATTAAGAGGTATTGATAATCTGTGACTATTAATTTTCCTTTGATTTTAATAGTTATTAAGCTTGATCCAAAGGAAATTGTGTAAACTTTATTTCTATATTCTATGCCTTCTTGCAATATGGACTCAATCAAGATAAATAACATGGTGAGCATGAGTTTTTGTTAGACATATGGCTGGTCTGTGGTAGTCACATTTATTTGTGTTTCTCCTTGTATAGAAGTTAGCATGGGAAGTAACATATGGTTATAAGAGGTTATGCTGATGAGGACATCCAAGCAAAGTTCAGCTTGCTGCTTTGGATTAGGAAGTAATCAACTGCATAGATTTAGACTAGAATGTGGACTTTGTAGTTATCTTTCTTAGATAGTTTAACTTTGGGCAATTATCTCATTAGTTTAATAGATTTGAGGAAGGAAATCAGTCAAATTCATGCATTGTGATCAGAGAGATCATTCACACAGGTAGGTACACACACATACAAACTTAATACTCAAATGGATCCTTGAAATGATGTTGATTGCAGCATATCCATGTCTATCCATCCTACCTGACTCATCTATGAACATATATATTATTAATATAGATACACATACATATACATATACATATGTATACACACATACATAAATAAATACAGGTGGTACAGTGGATAGAGTGTCAGGTTCTGATGTCAAAAAGACTCATCTTCCTGAGTTCTAATGTGGCCTCAGACAGTTACTAGATGTGTGAACCAGGACAAATCACTTAACCCTGTTTGCCTCAGTTTCTTCATCTGTAAAATGAGCTGGAGAAGGAAATGGCAAACCACTCCAGCATCCTTGCCAAAAAATCCCCAAACAAATCCAAAATGGGGTCATGGAAAGTCAAACACAACTAAATGACAAAAATATATGCAAATATGTGTAATTAATTTTTTAATATTTTGTGTGAAACGTGCCAAATACTTAAAGACGTTAAAAGGAATAAGATTATGGAATGTAAGGGATGACTTTCAGGAAAGGAGGAAATTATGGTTAGAAACTTGTCTGCATTCTACATCAGACAAGACAATGTCAAGCTGACTGAATTAAATCAGCTTCTGTGTCTACACCAATAAATCATATGGCTTATTGTTTAATCACCAGACAATTGTTTTTCTTTCATCTCCTTTGTTCATCCAAATGGAGACAGACAAAACAGGAAAGGCCTAGGAGTTAGAAACCTGGATTCTAATTCCAGCTCTGTGACTCACTAGCTGTGTGACATTAGACATTAGCCTTTAGAAAATGTTGATAATGCTAAAGTACCCCATCTCATAAGATAGTTAAGAGACTAGTATCAGCTTCAGCTGAGAGTGGTGATTGCTAGGAAAAGAACAATGGGAGAATAAGAAGAATATGGAATATCTATTGGAAATGTTGAAATAATTCAAGTAGGTAGACCAAGCAGAGAAATGGGCAGAATAAGGCATGTGAAGATGTACCCTGAAGAACCTGGTTTTGCAGTGGTGCTCCAGTCCAATCACTAAAACATCTTCATCATGCACCTGCCATAGGTGATAACATTTCCACTATTAGCTGCTGGGGCCTGTTTGTGTGGCAGGAATATATATGCCTCTGAAATGTCTCTTTTATGGAGCTCTTCTTACCAGTCACCACAGTTTAATAACACATCTTTCAGATCATCTTACATTAGCAAAATTTAAAATATGAGTCATGATAAGTTCCTAGGAAATTGGTGAGCTCTTGAAGAGGCAGCCTCTGCAACAGCTTCTGTGTGATGGATAATTTATAAAATACACATGTGGAGGAGAGAAATCAGTAGGTCTACTCTGTTGTGATCATATCTCTCTCTTATGGCATAAAGCCACCATTATCTTGGCAAAATAAGTTACATCTAAATTGCAAATACATCACTATAACATTTTCATTCACTGCAACAAATGGAATTTTAGAATTAAGACAGTTGGCCAACCATCCTGGTTGAAAAAATCAGCAGAAATGCCTACATTTCACTTTCAAAGAGAAAACACAATCCAAAATTAGGAAAAGGTGGCAACACATTTGGAAAGCTACTTCTGGGACTTAGTTCATCATGCAGTACATTAAATTCTAAATAGAATCATAGGCTAAGAATTGGGAGGTACCCTAGTAAGCTTTTAGCTCAAAACTTTCATTCTTCCTTCCTTCCCTGCCTGTTGAAATTCTAATTGCTTCTCTCCCTTTCAGGCCCTGATCACATAATACTTTCTCCATGAATCCTTCCTGGGTCCATCTAGTTGATAATGATCTTACCTCCCTTTGACCTCGAACAACACTAAGAAGATAATATAGTAAGAGGATTTAGAATGGATTGAATCATTGAACACAGAGTGTAGTCCTTAATAGATCAGTGTTCATTGGAAGGGTGACTATTCATTAGTTGCCTATCTCAATGTTTTGACCTTGGCTTTATGCTGTTCAACACTTTTTTTCCAGTGACTTGTATGAAGGTATCAATGGCATACTTTTCAAATTTTCAGATGATGTAAAAATAGGAGAGCTGACATGTTGATGACAGAGTCAAGATCTAAAAGTATTCTGACAGACTAAAACAATGTGATAAATCTTGACACCAAAATGGACCTGTGATATCAGTAATGTTGGCACTCCATTGAACAATGGAGATTATAACTCATCCATTTATTCTCATCCTGTGCAGCTTTTGTCCATGTCTTCCCATAAGTTCACAGTGGGTCTACTGAGCATGTTGGGGGCCCTCCTTGCTTCAACTTGATAATGCAAAGATAGTGGTGTATTATGAAATGCCCATTGTTTAGTCCTGGCTCTTGTCATGTGACTAGCACATTAGCTCCCCTCTCTGCCAAGATGGACTAAATAGGCTTAGCAATTCCCTTCTGGATCAATCAACTAGCTCTTGTTGGAAGGCTGGGGCCCCGGATGGGTGAATAATCTTTCTAGTGGTGAGCCTGAGGGGTTGTGGCTTTGAATATAGTCACTGGCAAGTTCCCATGTTGTGCATTCTACCCTTCCCCCATATCAATCAGTACAGCTTCATTGGCTTCTAGAAAAAGGTCATTTACTTAGAATGTTTAGTGAGAGGAACAGTCACAAAACACTGCTCTCAAGCTTAGGCACCTTTGTCTTTGAACATATACAGTGTCCCTAGGGAGAGTGGGCTCCAATTTAAAGTACCCTGAGGAGTCGAAATTATACAGATGCCAAGTGCTACCTCCCGATTCTTGGCTTTGAAATCTCTTTTCTCCCTTCATGGAGTCCTTTGGTTCTCTTCAGACATAGCTCTCTGTAGGGCTTGGTGGATCAGTACCTTTGTAGATCCATGGCCAGCATTTCTCTTCATCAGAGAGAGAGACATAATCCTTGAATGAAGCTGCTTCCATCCTCTGAAGACTGTCTTTCCATCTCTGTCTGCAGAACCTTCCTCTGTTGTCAGCCATTATGACTCCACTGTACTATGCTATCAACTTGGGTTACTGATGGTTTTAGTGGATCTCTCAAATGCACTAACTTCTAGAATGCATTTTCATTTAAGATCAGGAAAGAATAAGCTCCAAGAAACAAGTAATGTCAGGCAGGTGAAAAGTAACTGTTTCTCCCAACTTAGAAGCTCAAAGCAATCAATCTTCCCCGCTTGAAAAACCCCAGAGAAGATATTGAGGGATAACATCTAATTGAATCTTTTATATGTATGTGTGTGTGTGTATGTGTGTGTGTGTGTATGTATATGTGTATATATATATTACATATATGTGATATATTATATATACATATACACACACACATACATATGTGTATGTATATATCTGGCCTTTCATTGGCCAGTTCCCTTATTACATAGGGATAAATGTAAAATCCTTCAGTGGGGTTCAGAAAATCAGCATGCAAAAGGAAGGATTGGAATACATATGGCTTTTTTGTGGACTAAAATGTCTGGTGGCATCAGTGTGTTGCAAGATCACTATGACTCAAAAGTGGGCCATAACAACCCCCTCAAAGACCAATGTAATTTTAGACGGGTGGTGAAAGTCCTGTACTTCTCTCTTGGGCCACATCTGGAGTATTCTGTTAAGTTCTGTGTGGGTTAAAATTATAAGAAGAGTATTGACAAACTGGAGAATGTCCTGAAGAAAGTGAACTGGGTAATGAGAGGATTGGAGACCATATCATAGAGTGGCTGAAGGAAATATAGATGCTCTTCCACTAACGTAGACTAGAAGTGATGATGGGCTGAATTAGTTGTGTGAATGGAGAGAAGAGGGTCAGATGTGAGAAATATGAATTTCAAATGTCAACATTTGGTAACTGATTGGATATATGGGTTGAGAGAGAATGCGGAATCCATGATAATGCTGACAAGAACCTGAGAAACTAGAAGGAAGGTGTTATCTTTGGAAGAAATAAGGAAATCTGGAATAGGGTAGGGTTTAGGGAGAAAGGTAATGAGTTTAGTTTCAGATATTTGGAGATTAAGATATCTCCAGGACATTCAGTTAAAACTGTCCAATAGATAATTACTGATGCTGGATTATGGCTGGTTAAATAGACTCATGTGTTGTCTGAATAGAAATAATAGTTAAATTGGTGGGAGGTGATGAGGTTACCAAGAGAGACAGTGTAGAGGGAGAAGAGAAAAGGGCCTAGAACAGAACCTTGTGAAACATTGAGATTCAGGGTAGACGTGATATGGATCATAAGCTGTCTCCATGAGATGAAGAAAGGGTTGTCAGACAGGTAGAAGAAGCAGGAGAGAGGAGTAGTAATATAAAAATGAGAAGAGTATCCTGGAGAAGAGAGGGATGAATAATGTCAAATTAGACAAATAGGTCTAAAAGGATTACAACAAAGACCATCAGACTTGTCAACCTGGTAACTTTGCAAAGAGAAGTTTCAGTTGTATGATAAGGTCAGAAGGGTTTGAAGAGTGGGTGTGAAGAGAAAAAATAGAAGTAGCAAGTATACACAGATTTTTCAAGAAGTTTGCTGAGAAAGGGAGGAGGGATATAGGATAATAGTCTGAGGGCATGGTAGGGTTTAGTGAAGTTTTTTTTAAGTATGGAGAAATTTGAGTGTGTTTGAAAGTAGTAGGGAAAGAAGCAGTTGAAAGGGCCATGTTGAAGATTTAAGAGAGGGGGATGATTGAGGATGTAGTCTTCTAGGAGAAGACAGAAGAGGGTGGGACAAAGTCACATGTAGAGGTTCACCTTGGGAAGTTGAAGGACTTTTTTGTTAGGTACCGGTATAGGATGTCCAGGAGTTTTGAAAAGAGAGTGGGTGAGATAGCTCATATTGTATGCTCTCTTTTTTTAAAAATTAAAATAAGTGACAAGGTACTGGCTAAGAGAAGTGTGGGGAACCTAACGAAGAGCAGGTTTAGAATAGTCTTTATGGGAATAAGATTAAGAATCAAGAACCAAAAAAGGACTGCCTTGCTGAAGTGAGGGCCTAATTTAAGTCACATAACAGAATTTGTAATGTGTCTAGTTAGCATGATTGTGAAACTTAGTAGTTTTATCAGTGAGATTTATCAGTTTTTGAGTAGGAGTATAAAAGACAGATGGTGGGAGTAATACAGGGCTCAGTTTTGGCAAGAGAAAAGTGGTGGGAGAACGAGAGGGCATAGGATTCCAGAGCCAAGGTATTCAAGAGCAGGAAATAATGTTGAATTGAAATGACTAAGTTGGGTTGGGCTTGGAAATGGAAGAAAGTGAAATCTGAGCAGGAGATAGATTGATGAAGAACTAAGAGGGTCAAAGAATTGGGGGAGGGTATCTGAGGGTAAAGAAGGGGTTTTGGAGAGGTGAATATACAGAGAAAAGTGGAATTATAGAAGGTGCAATAAGGGAATGGTATCATTTCTAATTAGGGAAGTATGGGTAGGGAATTGTGGGTAATATCTCCTTAGGAATACAAGGAGAAAGACCTGTGGGCATGGGGACAGTATCTTATAGCTATCACAATTTTGATTAAGTTGAGTTTTTAGAAGTAAAAGTTGTTGAGTGAGAGGGGTAAAGGGAGGGTATAGAAGTGGCAATGGGTTGCAAAGAATATTATAACTGCCTTTCCTGGATCAGTGAATCAGGTGGTGTGAAAAAAGGTAAAACCAGTGCTGGAGAGGATACTTGGGAGCATAACATTATCATGGAAGAACAAGGTCTTAGCGAGGGTTAATAGATGGAAAGAATGTGAGAAAAAGTGGTCCAGGTTAAAGGAGTTTGTTCACTAGGGAACAGGTATTCCAGAGGGCACAGAGGAAGGAGAATGCAGACTTGGAGTGGGTTGAGTAGGATTGAAGGAGATGGGGATGAGAGAATGGAAGGAGGAGCTAGGGACAGTTTTCTCCTGGAAGATTGGTGATTGATTACTACAAAAATAGGCAGAGAAACAGAAACCATAGAAGTAATACTGGGAAGCAGATGAATAGTGAAACTCACAACCTCAAAGGGGTGTTATAGAGACAGCTGGGAAGGATAGATCTATTCCTTCACACAGGTGGCTGGTGAATAGGGGCAATGTAGTACCAGGGTTGCTGGCTGACATTTGAGTTATGACGTACATACGTACATATACACACATACTGCACACACATACTATAACACAGGAGCTTTTGGACTTCTATATCAATAAGGTAAGATTCATGACCTCGAGGATGACCATGAATATGCCTGAATGGTTCAGAATCATGAAGCATAAGAAATTCTCTAGGTAGAAGGCAGAGGAAGTACAACATTTACTTAGACACAAGAGAATCCAATCCCAGGACCAGTAATTCCAGTACCATATAATAGCAATAATATTCCAAAGCCAGTAAGCCAACCTTAATATAGCAACAAGGAAATTATAACACAATATTATAGCAAGGAGCCAAGTCATCCTGTAACTTTCCCTCCTTCTAGGGCCTTCCTGTAGACAATCACTTATGAATCCTAACTTTCCACTCAGCACTGTCTTCTGCAGCTCTGTAGACTTCCCAGTTCCTGCTCCTTCTCCTTGGGCTGAATTCCCATTCCTGTAGCTCTCTTTGCCCTAATGTCCTCTCGATGTCTACTTCTGAATCCTGCCGCTCTCAATTCCACTGCTCTGCTGCTTTCAGTTCTGCTGCTCTCAGTTCTGGGCTCTCTTTTTATACAGTCCATCAGGCATTGATTGACTAGAACCCAGTACACATACCATTGGCTCTGGTCTTAGCAACTCCCCTTAGGACCCTGAGGGCTTCACATCCACATGGGCTTAACTAGCAAAAAGGGTGTGGGCCTGGGGCCTCACAACTAGTCACCGATTGGGTGTACACCTACCTCTAATCAGTCCTCCCTTTGTTGGCCCCAGCTGAGACCTATTCAAAGGATGGGAATGCCTTTTCACTAACTAATTGGCCTTAGAGCTTCAGCCTCTAGCAAATTCACTCTTGCTCTGGGTAGCCAGAAGGACAGCAGGGGAGACATGATAAAGGGTTAATTGACTTTACTTTAGCAGGGGCTAGCAAAAATCAGAGCACCAACTCCTACAGCATCCCCTAAGCCTCTATGGAAGTCAGTAAAGACAAGCTCAACATTCATATTACCCACTTACTGGCCAATGTTGCCTTGATTTATAGAGAAGCACACCAAAAAAAGGCAATTTGCCAGTAATAGCTTCACAAGTTTACATTAACTTTAGCAATATCATGATGATTCAGCATAGTGCAGGTGCAGTGCGCTGTTTACTAGCTAAACTCAAATGTTTATATCATGCAGTTATATCTCACTGAGCAAGTGCAGTGAGATTGTTTATGGCCATGAATCCTGTGAACTAGTATCTTAAAAAGCAAAACAAATCCACCTTACATACACATACATGCATATATACATGGACACACAAATCTCCCTTGTTAGGGTACATGCCTTTTGAGAGTGGGGATTGTTTCATTTTGTATTTGTTTCTCTATCATCTAGCACATAGTGCTTAATAAATGCTTGATGATACAATTTTTCTATTGATGACAGATAGTTTATATTTCAATTAAAGTTTGAATGATTGCTGCAGTCCTTTTCAACTCTTTCATCTGGCCCCACCTCAGGGAGGGAATACCTTCCTCACCTCCTTGTTGATGTCTTACATTAGGCTTCTCAGTTGATCCTTGAACAAGCTAGGGTCTTTAATAGCATAAGTACATTGACTTTTTCAAGCAAATAGAAATCATTCCAATGTCCTGACCACAAAAAAGCGCGGTTATAAATAGTGAGTAAATTGAGGGAGATTAATGGGTAAAATGTTCTGCATCATTTATTTTAATTTTCTTTGTTCACAATTAAATTTTGTTCTATATGTCCTAAGAGCTGAAATGGAAAAGATTTCCACTTTGTCACAAATCAAGAAGACAGAAACTGGACTTTCAACGGATCACAATTTTACAAAGGTTTTCAACTTCTGATATGCCATTTCATTATTTAAGAAAATCTTTAACAATTAATGAGATGTCCGCAAAGCATTTTGAACTCCTGATAGAGGTTCTCTATGATGAGGTAGGCCCATGTAGGCTTCTTGCTTCATTTTCTGGAGTCTCTAGTTTAATCCTGTGACCTTGTACTGAAGCCAGAAGCCTTCAAACCTGGGAAGGCAGCTAATGTCAGAACTCATAAATTCTTCTCTTTAATCAGCTAAACAGTCTTCAGATATAAGGCAGAGCAAAAACTAAAGATTTGAAGGACTGGAGGTCAGATGTCCTAAGAATAATCTCAAAGCAGGAATTTTGTGGGAAGGGCTAAGTAAGTGTAAAAATTAGGTAGCCCTAAATTTAGAGGGCATACAAATCAAGAACATTTGGAGAGGATGCAGACTGAAACTTTTTGGGAAATGATGTCTTCCTTTTATATCCTATTTACTGCTTAATTTGAAATATATCCATAACTTTCATCTTGTTTTGTCATGCTATTGTCTTCACTGCTTAATTTTAAATGTAACATTCATAACTTAAATTTTAACTAGTAAAAATAAAACTACAAAAGGGAGAATTTTGGAAATTTTGCTGTCCTTCCAAGATGTACCTGGAGCAATGCCTCAAAGACAGTATATTTTAAATAAATGTTTATTGAATTAAATTTAACTCAGTATGTAATAGCAACCCCGAAATATAGCTTTTCCACATTCTTTTCTTATTCCTTTTCTTAGCTTTTCTTCAACAATTAAGGAGTATATAGGAAGAATGAATTCATTCCCCTTACTCCTTTAAGCTGATTAATATAAGAACCTCACCTTTTCCTTTTATTAAGAGAGGAATTATTTTGTAAAGCTTTTTTTTCCCTGGGAAAAATCTAGCTCAATGAAGATTTCTTAAACACACTTACAGAATCTCTTTAATGAGGTAATTATTTTGTCAAGTGTTGATCTAAGAGGTTTACCATGTGTGCAGCATTGAATTAAATTGGTGCCCAGTAGATATGGTAGTAGTTTATTAGATTTGATCCTCTGAAATATTTTACCACTTAGCTGTGAGCCTTTGAATTTGTTTTAATGAATCTAAGTGGCTCCTTGAAAACCAACTCAATTCCTACACTGGCCATTAATGGAACATTAGATACTCGTTAATAATTTTCCTTATGGTGATCAAAAATAGAACCCAGACTACCAAGTTATTTTAGCATGAATTTAAAAAAATAAAGATGAATAGTCAGAATAGGGAAACTCATTTTATAATCATAGACATGCTTTTTAATAGGCAATGTGTACTCTGTAGAATGTCACATAGAGATTGTTGAGGATGACATGACATAAGGTTGGTTCCATTGTTGCAATGGAAAGAGTGCTATCTCTAAAGTCAAAGGACCTGGGTTCAAATCCTGGTTCTGACATCTGATCTTAGGGGAGTTTGTAAAAGAGGGAGATGGGCTGGATGATCTCAAGAGCCTCCATGCTCTAGCTATAAATCTATGATCTGTGATCCTCTGTAAGAGAAAGGATTGTTTCTTTTACTGCAGTTAATTTTGGTTTTATTATCAAAAGGCCACTTATCAGAGTGTTCAAATGATTGGATTAGAAAGGAGAAGGTTAACGTTGGCTTCTTCCTCCTTTTCTCTTTGAGAACCATGTGCGTGCGTGTGTGGCGGGGGAGAGGTAGTTTGAGCTGAAATATCAAAGATTTTTCTTTCGTTTCTAACCTGGATTGAGGATGAAAGTATAGATGCCCAAGAAGATTGGTTGACTCACATGAAAAGGAAGCTAATTATTTTTCACTGTTGATGCAAAATCTTGTCTCCAACAACGAACATGACAAGCAGTTACTACTACTCATCCTGAGTCTCTGCATGCTCTCTGGGATCTGAATTGCCAAGGGTCCTCTGGAACTTAATAATCTGAGATAATGTAAAATATTCCAGGAGGAAATGGCATGGAGTTGTTTTCTAAGTACTCCTCAATTAGCCATCCAAACCACTGTCTTAGAGTTAATCTCCTATAGCAAAGGTATGTCATTGCTATTTGTCTTTAGAATACCAGTTCCTTCGAGATTTTGTTGGATCATCAACTGGCAGATTGAGTGGATCTTTGCTTGTTAAAAAGATAAAGTACCCAGGCAACAAGATAAGCTTGTTATGGCTGTTATGCTGAAGAGCATCTATCTTGGCCTCTGGTAAGGATTTGTCCACTGCTGTTTTTGAGCCAATTTTTTCAGCCTCTATGCTAATGATTTTAAACTCTCTCTTGAGGGAAAAGTAGCATTAATAAAATAAAAATTAAAGATAAAAGCAAGCCTAAGCTTATGCATGATTACTTCCTGTTTAGCTGGTGAAGAAATAACTACATAAACATTTGTTTTCTTGAGTGATTGGGCAAGTAATGCAATATTTTGTTCTGATTGTTTTCTAAAAGTAGGATTCCCTTTCTTAATTCAATTCAACCCAATCCAGTTCAATTCATACAACAACATTAGTTGTAAGGGCTACAGAGATAAATGAAGCATGGTCCTAACCTTGAAGAGCTTAAAAGTTGGTGCTATAGAACAAGACGATTACACACTTAGAATCTGAAATGAAGGAGAAAGTACATTTCAGTCATCAACAAAATGCTTGTAGAATTCGTGGGATGCAAGAAAGTAGGAATTAATTTTACACATGGGGAAGATGTAGCTCAGAAAGAGTAAGAGAGGATCAAGATCATAAATTATTAGCAACCAACCTAGGGAATCCCCAACAGCCAGGAACTTTGACAACTAGCAGATATACTCCTAAGTAACGAGAGATGAACCTCTTAGTTCCATAAAGCAAGGTCTAAATGGGGGCTGTGAAAGTTTGGGCCACTAAAAGAATCATTCAATTTCCCAAACTCCACTCTTTGCTTCCTGTCAGATCTGGGGCATTTGTAATGTCTCTGCAATGTATATGTGCTAATGGGCAAGTTCTATATGTTGTCCATCTAACTCCATTGATAATACACAGTTTTCATTTACTTGGTTTTTCCATATGAATATTTCAGTCAGGCTTTTTTGAGTGGTTGTAGATATGTCATAGAAGTTGATGCAATGCTTTTATTATCCTCCTCTTTTTTACATGCTTTGACAATATTTTGTTCAACTGGGCCCTCATTGAAGCAAGAAAATCCCCTTATTTCCACCTAATTAATTCCCTACCCCACTCCACACAGAAATAATTTTAAAACTTATTTTCTTTTCTCAAGCTCACTGGCTATCCATCTCTAACTTTACTGAAAAAGTTGAGGCCATTTGCAGTGAGTTCTCTCTCCTCCCCTCCTCCCACCCTGTTCATCTAAAAGCCTCCTGACATTGTCTTCCACTCTCTCTTCTTTCTCCCCACCGTTTGATAGTGAAGTGGTGGAACAAGAGGTGCTCTGCTGGAGCCACATTGTCATCATTGTCATCTCCATCATTATTGTGATTGATGGCATTTAAATAGCACTTTAGGGGGAGAGACTAGACTGGTGAGTTCATTTGTACAGGAAATTCCCAAATGAGAAAACTCCCTCTACCAGTGTAGGTTAGCACTTTCTCTGCAAATTGAAATCTTCCAACACTGAGAAACTAAGTGACTTGTCCCATCGCGCTCAGTATGGGGTTCAGTATGGGGTTGGACCTAGGTCTACCTGGCTTAGAGGTTATCTTCTTATCTAGCATTTCACCATGTATTCCTAGATTTGAAAGAAAAAAAACCCAACAACAAACTTTCCTCCCAACATCCCTAAATGGGAGAGAATTATTATTGTCTCCATTATACTGATGAGGTCAACAAGGGTCATAGAGAATAAATGACTTGCCCTGGGTCACGTAGCTAAGAAGTGTCCTGCTCAGAGGTCAGTTACAGGACATTTGACTTTAAGTTCGGTTCAGTTCTTTCTATGTCTCCCATATCTGGCATCTGCACCTTACATGATTTAGGAAGGTTGTTTCTTTTCTATTTAAAACAACTTCTTTGTAAAGTAGTTCTTTCCTCCAGGAATTCCATAAAATGGAAAATATAAAAAGTCTGAATTGTGGAATGCTAAGATTTAGACCTGGAAGAGATGTTAGAGAACATTTTTACCTACAGATGAGGAAACTGAGGCCCACTTTCAATTTAGATGACTTGTTCATACTTCGTGAGGGAATAAGTAACAGAGCCAGTACTAGAAAACAGGTCCCCTGACTCTAGTGTTTTCTTTTCTTCCCACTATAATTTACTGCTCATAAACACTGTATTATGTAGGTATATATCATTCTCTGCCTTTCAAACATCTCCCATATCGCTCTTGAAGGAAGGATTTGAGCTATGAGGAGATAAGGTAAGCTACCACACTGACACTTTCTTTTCTATTGTATGAAGTGGAAGGGCACTAAAGCCCTTTGCTGCTTTTTATTCATTTGAAGTACAGAACAGGAAGAGGATTTTTCCTCATCTTCTTTCTCTTTTCTTGTTATCCTTACTATATTTTCCTGGAGATAGTTTTGGTTGAGAATCATTACTCAGTGCTATTGTGAAAGGCAAATAAAAAAGGCATGTTTCATCCACAGATTCTGGAAGTGGGGCAAAGAGACTTGTAGGAGAAGACTTTGGTACAATTCTTAATAATATAAGTTCATTATAAGAAATGATGAGCAGGCAGAATTCAGAAAAACCTGGAAAGACTTATATGAACTGATGCCGAGTGAGGAGAGCAGAACCAGGAGAACACTATACACAGTTACAGCCAAAACGTGCAATGACTAACTTTGATAGACTTGGCTCTTCTCAGCATTATAAAGTTCTAAGACAATTCCAGAAGGCTCATGATGGAAAATGCTATCCACATCCAGAGAAAGAATTATAGAGTCTGAATGCAGATTGAAGCAAACTATTGCTCCATCTCTTTTTTGCTTTGTTTTGTTTCTTCTTTCTTGTGGTTCATTCCATTGATTATAATTCTTCTTTACAACATGACTAATGTGAAAATATATTTAATATGAAAGTATATTTAGAGCCTATATCAGATTGCATACCATCTTAGGGATGGCAGAGGGAAAGGAGGGGGAGAAAATTTAAAACTCAAAAGATTGTGAAACTGATTGTTGCAAACTAAAAATAAGTAAATTAAAAAATAATATAAAGTCATATTTACATAGCTCATATTTGTATGGGGAGGCAACATGTATTCATTGAATGAATAGAGGTTTGAACTTGGTTTCAGGAAGAAATGGATTCAATTGCTACCTCAAACTTTTACTAACTCTCCTCTTCACACCTCAGTTTTTGCATTTGTAAATTGGGCATAATAATAGTACCTAACTGCCAAGGTTGTTCTGAGGATTAAATGAGATAAGAAAGGCAAAAAGCTTTGCAAAATATAGGTGCAGTGGCATATGCAGGTGGCTTAGTGGATTGGTGCCTAGCATAGGTGGATATAGGTGTCATAATGGATAGGTCTATATTGGTGGCTCAGTGGATAGAGCATTGGGCTTGGAATCAGGAAAACTCATTCTGATGAGTTCAAATCCAGCCTCAGATACTTACTAGCTGGGTGACCCTGGGCAGTGCACTTACCTCTGTTTGCCTCAGTTCCTCATCTGTAAAATGAGCTGGAGAAGGAAGCGGCAAACACTCCAGTACCTTTGCCAAGAAAATCATAAATTGGGTCATGACTAGTTGGAAAAGACTGAACAACAACACAAACTGCCAAGGTTGTTCTGACAGACAAATGAAATAGCAAAGGTAAAATGCTTTGCAAAACTTGAAGTAGAAGACCATTGGCGTTTGTTCAGTCAGAAGGACTGGACTCCTCTCCTCTGCTCAGGCAGCTTTCATTCCTGAGTTACTGAGTCCTGCGTATCGTTGACCTCCTCTTCCTTTTCCTCCTTCCCTTCTTCTTCCCTGTCTTATCTTTTCTCTTTCTTGGCCTATTTCAGAGCTAGGGCTGCGGCAGCCCATGGATCCTTTGCAACAGGCTAAGATGTAGATCAATATTACAGCTGTCTTGTCTATTGAACTTTTAAGACTTTACTTTCTTATTGAGTAATTTTTCCTGGTAATGAAATAGACTCTGGATAATATTTGATTAAACTTTTTCCTTCGTTCCATTTGTGCCTAAACTTTCATAAGTTTATTTTGCTTTTTAAAATAAGTTAATTTTATCTATGATAAAGAAACACTGAAATATAAAAATGTAGAGTTTTCTAACATTTTAAGGCATATAGATATCTTTCCTCATCACAGTCCTGGGGCCAGGGAGTATGAGAATTATGCTTGAGCAGTTCAATGTGTCTATGATAGGATCAATGTCCCCCCCACCAACAGAGATCACAATCCATTTATGCCTTTTCCTCCTGAGTGACCTCAAACCCAGGACTTTTGAGTTCTAGTTCAATATTCTTTATCCCACATCAAGTTGCAGTAAGTTCTTCACTGACCTCATGCTGAAATGTCAATAGAAATCTTATTTTTATCTTTCCTTCTTTTAGAATAGAAATATTGCCTACTTGTCTCTCTTTTATGTGTATAATCTAGAACAGGGTTTATCAAATTATGGCCAGCAGGCCAAATCTGGCCTGCCCCCATTTTTGTGGGGCCTGAGAGCTAAGAATGACTTAACAGCTATGACCCAATATACTGTATTTTGCCAAGCCCTGATTAGAGCTTTCTTGAGTTAGAAAAAAAGATGCAATCTCTACCTGAATGATTTTTCATTTAAATATGCATAAACATAATAGATAAATAATATAAATTTTGAAAATTTTAAAAAGCTTTTTTTATTAAACCTAAGATTATGCTCAATAATTTTAAAAATTATATGAGAAGTATATAGATATAGATATAGATATAGATATAGATATAGATATAGATATAGATATAGATATTTATTTATTTATTTTTCCCCCCAGGTATTTCTCTATTTCTTGACATTTTTTTACTGGTGATTATAGTTTTTGTATTTGATATCTTTGTACATTTGATTATTATTTTTGAAGTGCCTTATTGGTTGTATAATCCTATGATATTATTTTGTGGATGTATGTCAGTGTAGAAAGCACTGCATTGTATTAGTTGTTTCAAAGTTATTCTTAATTGTTAATTTTATTCTGAGCTATTTTTTGTAAATTATTTGGGATCCGATATTGCTAACTACACTTTGTCCCCCTGAATCTCTTTTGGAGATTCTGTGTTGATACTAGAGCTTACTAAGCTTAACTGTTACATGATATCTGTGAAATTGTTGGCATAGCCTAAGAATTCTGTTTAAACAAAGAGATGCTTAGAGAAGCAAATCTTAAAACCCCATGGTGGGGAGTTAAAAAGCAGTAACATTTGTTGGACTATTCTATGTCAAAATTCTGTGTTAATATTATCTGAGGAGGATAAATTTAGAAAAAGTGCTGGTGGATGATGCTGTTTTGATCCCTTTACTAAAAAGCTCTCTCTCTCTCTCTCTCTCTCTCTCTCTCTCTTTCTCTCTCTCACACACACACACACACACACACACACACACACTATGCATATGCTTTTCAAGTACCATTGGTACCTATCTGAATGGAAGCACCAAGGTAACACATCTCCAAGTCTTCAAGGAAACAATCAAGTGAATCTGGATGGGCACATTGTGACTGAAACAAATCCTTTGCTTCCTCCCTACTTCCTCCCTACTTCCTTCCTTCCTTCCTTCCTTCCTTCCTTCCTTCCTTCCTTCCTTCCTTCCTTCCTTCCTTCCTCCCTCCCTCCCTTCCTCCTTCCCTCTTTCTCTTTCTTTCCTTAGGACATTTCTCAGGAACACTGCATTATAAAATAGCTGGGGGGTGGGGTGGGATTTGCTCCCTGGTGAAAGGCTATTTTCATTTCTTATCTAGGCTGGAGAACCTAGGAAGTTGTGACAAGTTACAGGGTGAGAAAGTTGCATTTTGGAAAGAGTAAAGGTGGCCAGAAAACTAAATCAGCAGGAATACCACGTCCTATAAATCCTGAAGATCTGTATGAGTCAGAAACTGTTCGTGCATTTAGTATCCTGTAGTGATTCCCTTAGGGAACTTTTCTGCACTTGAACTTGAAAGATCTCAGCCAATTCAAATCTCACCAAACACTTAATACACTTCCTTAATCCCCAAAGAAAGAAAGAAAGGATTGTAGGGGTGACTGAAAACAACAAGCAAACAGGAGGGAGTGATTTTGGTCTCCCGTCCTTCTACATATTTATCATCAATAATATATCATTTTGTTATATGCTGGGTTTTAAAGTCCTTAACTCACTGCACCTTGACTGAGTACTCCTCTCTTATCCCAGCTGATTTAGCAAAATTTCTGCCCATGTTTTGATTTTCCATTTTGTGAATTGTCCAGACTTCTGACCTCTGCCTTCCTCCACTTCTTGCTTCCAAGTTATTCATTGCTTCTTAACATTTCTGCCAAAAGTTAGGAAATGGGAAGAAAAAGGAAAAAGAATCTCCATTTCACTGAGTTTTTCAGTTTCTAGGAGTTCTTATAAAATGAAGAGAAGAAAACAGTGTAGTGTAATTCTCAGACCAGGAGACCTGGGTTTAAATCCTGCCTCTGATATGTATTGGCTACACGGTCCTGGGCAAGTCATTTAGTGGCTCAGTGCTCTAGGTAACTTTCTAAGACTATAAATTGCTGAGAAAGTGCCATACCCCTGTTGGTAGAAGTTTCTTCATCAAAAAAATTCCCTATTACCAATGAAGTCAAGAGTTCCAGTTCCCAAAGCTAAAAATTGACAGATTATTTGTGGTTTTCATTTATCCATATTCCCTCTGAACCCACATTAGGACAGATAATTGATTTTGTTTTATAGTGTTGTATCATAAGACATACACGCACATGTGAACATATATTTAATAATTTATATAGGTATGTGCGAAATCACTTAGCTCTCAAATAAGCATTTCCTTATACCCCAATTACATATAGCATTTGCAAAAATTAATTGTTTAATCAGTAAGGTCAATGACAATGTCTTTTTAAGGCCTTTATTCCTTTGGAATTTGGCTAATATTTTTTTCATCTCTAACTAATTCTTTTATCTCAGATAAAAGCTCTTCATTTTTCTTTTTTGTGTTTCTAAATTTTTTCCCCTTTAAATATGGTGCCAGGCAAAATATAGGATAAATTGGAGCAAAGTCAAGTGGATTTATTTTAGATGCAGTTCTAAATATTCTTTCCAGCTGCTAAATGTTAGGCAGTGAAACATAAATAAAGCAGTTACAGGAAAATGGGCAGAGTGATATGTCACTTGTCATTTTTACTTGTTGAAATTTATCGCTGATCACAGGCTCCATCCCTTTCTTTATGGATATTACCTCAGGTTCTCTCAAATACTCTTTGAAAAGAATCTATGTCAACACTTCCATCAGTCTTTTGACTACAGTTTACTGTGGAAATCAGGTCCAGGAGTTTAAAAATAAATTAGGGACAATCCCTTAATATTAAGAAGTGGCGTCTACAACTTTTTTTGGAAAGAAATATATAATTCTTTCTCACTATTCTTAGTCAGCTAAGGAACCACAAGATTGTGTGTAAAGATAGGTCTCATAACTGTTCTAATATCTATTTTTAGATTGTGTACAGAGGGAGTGACTTTAATCAAGAGGTAGAATTCCTTTTCTTTTTCACATGGGAGGAAAACTTATTTATCCAACTGCCTGGAACACAGTAGTGAATATATGCTTGCTGATTGATTTGATTGGTTGACAAATCCATGTATGTAAATATGTGTGTATTGAACAATGGCTCCATGTACAGCCCATCATATATAAACCAAGAGGGGCATTGGTTGGGTGCTCTATACAAGGTGCTTGCCTAAACAGATACACAAACTTCCAAATCTTATTGCCACTGACTCATTTCCTTGTTAAGTCTCTCCCAGGGTCACAAGGAGTCTGAGATATACATATCTCAGAAATTACTTATATTGGAGAAAACCTCTGTTTGGCTCTTTACCTCCTACTTCATACTGAGATGACGAACATGTGTTTTCCTTCTTGAGTCATTTTCACCCCTCTACATCCCAAGCCACATACTTAGAAGTTTTCACACAAATCATTGGAATAACACCATTTCATAAGAGTTTTGAGCAGAAAGTAATCTGCCATGAAGAGTACCTTCCTTTCACAGTAAAGGTTCCCACAACTGTCTCTGGCTCCTAGGCCACTGCTGTCCTTGGCTTCAAGTAGGTCCGGCTGTCATGCCTGCTTCTTCTTTTTAACCCACTGTCATATTATTGCCCCTCTTTTTGTCTTTTAAGCCACCTTTCTATCCACTATGTCATACTACTTTCAATAGAATATTAGCTGGAAGTAACAGAAGCAGCGTGCCCAGAACAAGAAGAGTCCTGATTTTCTCTATTCTGGCTATGGCAGATCTAAGTGTTATATTTGTTCTGGGTCCCAAATTTTAGGAAGCATAAGATAGTGGAGGGATTAAAAATTTTTACATGCTAGGACTATTTGATGAAACGGGTGATGGTTAGCCTGGAAAAGAACATAAAATGTGTGGAGGATTATTTTAACTATCTATAAATATTTTCAGGCTATCATGTTGAAGCAGAAATAGATTATAGGGTTATAGATTTAGAAATGGAAGTGACCCCAGAAATTCAGATCCCCCCCATTTTATAGAGGGGGAAACTGAATCCTGAAAAAGACAAATAAGAGCTGATCATATAGATCCAAACCCATTACTCTTCACACTACACTGTACTTGTTATACTTGCCCCCAAGGTCAGAACAAGGAAGAATAGCTAGAATTTGCCAAAGGGTAATTGTCTCGAATGATTTAAAACTGCCCCCAAAACAAAGGGGTTACATCAAAAGATAGTGAGTTGCCCATCACCAAATATCTTCCATTGGACTCTAGATGAACAATTATTAGGTATTGTAGTAGTAATAGTAGTAGTAGTAGTAGTAGTAGTAGTAGTAGTAGTAGTAGTAGTAGTAATAGTACTAAAAGTTAGTTTTTATACTGCACCTGCTATGTGCCAGGCACTGTACCAATTCTTTACAAATGTTATCTCATTTAATCCTCAAAACCATCCTGTGAAGTAAGTGTTACCTTGATTTTACATTTGAGGAAACTGAGATAAACAGAAGTTGAGTGACATGACCAAAGTGACACAGGTAGTAAGTGTCTGAGACTGGATTTGAACTCAGATCTTTCTGATGCTAAGCCAAAGCCTCTCTGCCATGGTGACCCTAGCTACCCAAATGCCTTTGAGATCTCTTTCAATGCTAAGATTCTGATAATCTATGAAGAAATACTTCAAAATTGAAAAGCATATCTAGAAGGAGAGAATAACTCCAACTTCTACAAAGAGGTTGGAATAATGTGACAGACAAGGAAAGGAAAAAAAGATAGCTACCTTTTGGAAGATCAGTAATAGGTATGAAGCTTATGTAATCTGTTAGGAAGAAGATGTGATGATAAAAAAATCTAAGTGGTAAAAAGTTATTGTAATGGAAGAAGAGGAAAGGAGGAGGCAGACAAGGGTAAGTTACATCACATGAAAAGGCACAAAAGCCTATTAGAATAAAGGGAAAGAAGGGAGGAAGATGAGCATTATTTGAACCTTACTCTCATCAGATTTGACTCAAAGAGGGAATAACATAATCAGTTAAGTATAGAAATTTAACTTACTCTATAAAAAGTAAGAGAGGAAAGCAGAAAGGGGAAAGAAAAGGGAGGGGGTGGATAGAATGGAGGGAAGAAGCAGTAAGAGTAAAGGGGAAGAAAAGGGAAGGAGCTGATAGAAGGGAGGGCAGACTGAGGGAGGCAGTGGTTGAAAGCAAAACTCTAGTGAGGAGGGAAAGGGAGAAAGAAGAAGAGAAATAACAATAAAAATACAGTACTGAAGAGTTACAAGTGTCATCTTCCCTTGTAGGTATGTAAACAGTTAGCCCTTATTAATAACATGTTTTTTTTTTCTTTCCTGTTTACCTTTTTATGTCTCTCTTGAGTCTTGTATTTGAATAACAAATTTTCTGTGGAGCTCTGGTCTTTTCGTCAGGAAGGTTTGGAAGTCCCTTATTTCATTGAATACCCATCTGCTTCCCTGAAAGATTATGCTCAGTTTTGCTGTGTGGTTGATCCTTGGTCAAGCTCCTTTGCTTTAGGGAATATCATATTCCAAGCCCTCCGATCTTTTCATGTAGAAGCTGCAAGGTCCTGCATAATGATATTTAAATTGTTTTTTTTTTTTCTGGATGCTTGCAGTATTTTCTCTTTGAACTGGTAGTTTTGGTATTTGGCTAAAATATTCCTTGGCGTTTTCAACTTGGAATTTCTTTCAGGAGGTATTCAGTGTATTCTTTTGATGACTATTTTACCTTCTAGTTTTAGGACCTCAGGGCAGTTTTCCTTGATGATTTCCTGAAAGAGGCTTTCCTGGAACTTTTCATCATCATGGTTTTCAAGTAGACCAATAATTTTTAAATTGTCTCTCCTGGTTCTATTTTCTGGGTCAGTAATTTTACCAATTAGGTATTTTTTTCTTCTATTTTTTCATTCTTTTGTTTTTGTTTGACTGATTCTTGGTATCTCATATGGTCATTAGGTATCTCATAGGGTCATTAGCTTCCGCTTGCCCAATTCTAATTTTTAAGAAATTGTTTTCTCCTATTGGATTTTATACGTCCTTTTCCATTTGGCCCATTTTACTGTTTAAGGAGGTCTTCTCTTCAGCGAGTTTTTTTTTTTACCTTCTTTTCCATTTGGCCAATTCTACTTTTTAAGAACTTGTTTTCTACAGTCAATTTTTGTCCTTCCTTTTCCAAGCTATTGACTGTCTCTTGTATCCCTCTCATTTCCTTTCCCACTTTTTCTTCTATCTCTCTTATTTGACTTTTAAAATTCTTGAACTCTTCCAAGTAGGCTTTTTGGGCTTGAGACCAGTTCATATTCCCCTTGGAGGTTTTGGATGTGGGAATTTTAAAAGTCAAATAAGAGAGGTTGTCCTCTTCTGAATTTGTGCCTTGATCTTCCCTGTCCCCATAATAAGAATGTGTGCTCATTGTCCATTTCTGCTTTTTGCTCATGGTGTTCCTAATTCCTGGCTTTTAGAGTTGAGCTCTCTTGTTGGAGTGCAGGGGGCACTGACCTCAGCTTCTTGTGCTAGGACTCTAGGACCTGGTTACTGGATTTGTGCACTGGGGCCTTAGGTGCTGGCAACTGGAGGCTGTAGGGGGTCTGGCAGCTTACCTGGTGCTGAGCTGGGGTCAGCAACACTGGACCTCTTGGGGTGGAGGTGGGGAGTCTGGCCCTGGGGGATACCTGCTTACCTGGGCCTTGCATTCAAATGTTTGGCTGCTGGAGGATATCTGCCAGCCTAGAGCTGTGCCTCCTGGAGTTGTACTCCCTGGAGTTGTGCTGAAGCACCAGGAGATTTGACTGCCAGAGAAGCTGGAGCATGAGGTGGTTTTCTGAGCTTGTGTCTACTAGTTCCCCTGCCTATGATGAGGTATTAGGGGTAGGAGGCTGGGAGAGATCCTGGTGTTGGCGCTTGCCTGCTCCACCACCCTGGGACTCAGGATCTCCACCTGGTTTTCTGAGGTGGGGCTTGCCACTGGCTCCTGGGATGCCTCCTGTCCTGTCCTATTCCCCCTCCCCCAGAGCAAGAGGGGCCTTTCCCATTAATCCCTCATATTTTCTGGGCTACAAGACTGCTGCGCCCCATCTTTCTTCTGGCTCTGCTGTTCCAGGGTTTTTCCTGGGGCAATATTTTCTGGACTTTCAGAGGTCAATAAGGGAGTGTGAGAGTGACTTCTTATTCCTATGTCTTGGTTCACAGAAGTGGAACAATCTTTCAATGATCTTCAAAAAAAGTATTCATAGTGTACTGAGGAGAAGTTCTCTGACTTCTTTAATTTCTTGATGTTAAGATATATTTTCCAAAATAGATTTTAGTATCCTTCCAATACCAACTTTTGCTTTGAAGTTACAGTCAGGCTAAATATTGACATTATGGATATCACTTCCTCCAGTAAAGAGCATCTTACCAGTTATAAGACAGAGAACATGCATTGAGTGCCAATAATTATATTAATGTTTATAAAGAGTTTGAAGAACTTTCCAGTCTAAGATTACAAGGAAGGTCTAAGAATTGCATAGTTTTTGGTACCTTATCCTCTCTCTTTTACCTCTTTGCCATTAATAGTTACCGTTTTTTGATTCAATCCTTTCTAAAAAGTACTACTTATTTGCCTCCTTAAATAAAGTATAATGACTGCAGTATATTCTTTTCTTGCAGATTCATGTTTATAATTATGAATATTTATTATTGTACTATGCTATAACAAAGTAATATCCTTGGGGGCTATTGAGGCATATAGGATAATTAACTCAAAGACTAATTGGTTTGAGATTACTGTGCATGACCTTTGGATAAGTTAGATATTATTGTTTTAATTTGCATATTTGTCTGCTATTCATTTATAGTGTCTGCATGATTATTGTCTGATTTAGACTAGAAAGTTTCTGGAAGTTAGACATGACAGTTATGTTTCTAGCACTTTACGCATTTCCATCTGGAGAAAGATGCTTAAGTGAAAGTTACTTCTCTTTCAGCAATAGTAATGAAGGATATTTTTTGAGGTACTATGTGAGCTAGGATTTTTGCACTGTGGTTCAAGATAGGGATAACTAGTTGTTGCTTATGGCCATTAGGTCCTTCCTGGATTTAGCTCTATAATCTTATGATCCTATGTATTTTTTTGAAAATGGCCAAATAAATTGCAAACGTACAACATTTTTGGATGCTTTGTAGAATTTTATACACTCCACAGAGCATTTATGTTGTGGCACTGTGACTCAGTATATAGGGTTGCTAGGTGGAGCGGTGAATAGGGTCAGGAAGACCTTAGTTTAAATCCTATCTCACACATTTACTATCTGGGGGATCCTGGGCAAGTCACTTAATCTCTGTCTGCCTCAGTTTCCTCATCTATGAAATATAGATATAATAATAGCACCTACTTCCCAGGGTTTTTGTGAGGATAAGCTGAGGTAATATTCAAAAAGCACTTTGGAAACATTAAAATGCAATATAAATGCTAGCTATTATCGTATTAAATTGAACTCAAGAAAAATCTTTATTAAGGACTTATCAAGTTCCAGGTTTGTAGAATTATCTAAAAACTGGTGCCAGAATACAGAACAAAGGTAAAAATGATAAATTTAGGCATAAAATATCTAAATATATCTAACAAAATGAACATCATGAAAGCTAGTGGGTGATATTTCTCTGTTCTCTTAGAAATTTAACTGACCTTAAAAAAGGTTGATAGCAAAGGCAATTCTGGAATCACATTTATCTATGTGTCATTCATGCATCAAAGATTCATAGTATTTCCTTAAAATCCATCTTTTATTATGTGTTTTAAATTCTTCTTTAAAATTAATAATCCTCATGGTGTTTGCAATGATTCCTGCCTGCATTATAAATGCATGAAAAGAGTATGATTAAATTTCATCTGGAACAGTAATCGAACACTCCTTCAAACCACCACATATAACAAGTAGAAACCAAAGGGGGCAAATGAGACTCTCAATAAAATACCAATCAGTAGTGGCATCCCTCATATTTCATGTACAATGCTCTTTAGAGTTCTGGCTTCAGTTTTCAATATAAGCTTCCTAAATTTAAGAAAGACGTTGCTAACCAAAAATAAATGTTCTATTGATAAGAGGTGAATACTGGTCCTCCCATGCTCAAAATACACATCAAGAGATCATAGGAATGTTCATTAACAGGTCAAAGGACCTTTATAGGTAATCTAGTCTAACCCATTCATTTTGAGGATGAGGAAACTGAGCCCTGGAATTAGACACATTGTTTAAGGTCACGGGGGTAAACAAGGTGGCGAAACTTGCCTTTTGATTCAGGTCCTCTGATTCTAAGGTCATCTAGGTGGTGTAATGCACAGAGTGCCACACTTGGAGTCAGGAAAACTCATCTTCCTCCATTTAAATCTGGCCTCAGATACTTACAACCTACTAGTTGTATGACTCTGAGCAAGGCACTTAACCCTGTATACCTCAGTTTCCTCATCTATAAAATGAGCTGGAGAAGGAAACGGCAAACCTCTTTAGCATCTTTTGCCAAGAAAACTCCAAGTGAGATCATGTGGAGTTGGACATGACTGAAATGACTGAACAACAACCACCTCTGACTGTAAGTCCAGTGTTTTTCCACTGCATGAAAGGTATCTTATCAGCTCTTTCTCTGATGAGCAGATACTCCAGTCAGATAGACAGCAATATTGGTTGTTTCTGCTATGAGATGGCTAGATTACACACATGTTGATTAGCAAAATAACATGGTTGTGGCTTGCTGAAGCTTAAATGAAATTGGGGAATGACAAACAAATGTTGGTATTGATATTTGAAGATAAGGTACCCACCCCAACTCGTTGTCAGATTATGCATAGAAGTAACGGTTTACATACACACACACACACACACACACACACACACACACACACACATACTTTCTAGATATGTAAAAGACGAAGGATTACAGAACTGGGAGAATATTTCCATAAAGTTTTCCACCTCTGAATGATCTATAAAAATTAAATAGAGAGGTGGGTCTGGTTTTTTGTTTTGAATGAGTAGGGATCTGAGAACTTCATCCCCTCTTAGCTAATTGGATGAAGAATGGCCTATTTCTTCCTATATTATATAAGAAACAGCAGAGAAGATATCATTAATGTGATATATGACTGGAAAAAGAGGTGGTTTGGTCATGTAATAGTATTCAGGATTCTTTGCTCCTTTGGTACCCATTTCATGGTAGGAGACCCAGAGAAAGACCTCCCTGTACATTGGATATACTTCTATAAAATTTTTATGGTAGAAGATGAATAACATAGAACCCTTATGATTATAAAATATATGTTATGACCTCAAATGCAATGAATTCATAAATTTGGATCTACCTATCTATCTATATTTCTTCTATGAGTGTACAAATCGGAAACTAGTTTCTAAGGTAAAGTAAGGCAATCGATTTTCTAGTTACCTATCTCAGAATCTATGATTGGTTTAAACTAGAGGGCAATTGAATATTTGTCCTGTGGCCTGTTGGGTAATATGTAGGGTTTTTTGTATAGTGTTGATGTGGCCTTCTCCCTCTAGAAAGTCTAGACAGTCGGCTAGCATATTGGAAAACTGGAAAGATTTGGGGAGCCATCTGAGCTATTTCATTTCATCCTACACACCATGCCATTGCTCCTGGGCATATTTAGCCACTTTGGGTCTCAACTTTCAGTGGCTTTTACTGCCTGCTCAATTAAGTCTAGACTCCTTAACCTTCTATTTTACCTGAGTGAAATGTGTAAACTTCAACCTAATTTCATATGCATCCCTTTCACATGTTTTGGTGCTCCTAACTACTTGATGTTCTTCAAATTTATCCTGTCTTTTCTCACTTTGATACCTTTACTCTTAACCTTTCATATATGTAGAAAGCCCTCATCTCACATTTTCACTTATTGAAATCCTTTTTATTTTTCAAGGCTCAGATGAGGTGGTATCTTCTCAAGTCATTTCAAGTCAATTCAGTACACATTTATCATTGAGGAGATACAACATAGGGTCCTAGGATCATAAATTTAGAGCTAGGATGGTCCCTAAATTCCATCTAGTTCTACTCCATTTTACAGAAGAGGAAGCCAAAGTACCGAGTGATTAAATAACTCTCCCAAGTTCCCACAGGTAGTAGTGAGTCATGGGGTGGTATTTGAATCCAAGGCTGTGGTTACTACACAGACCTAACACCCGCAAAGAAGTAAATGTAAGGTATACACCAACATTCAAAAGTGCTTTCAAGGATATTTGAAATGCCTACTGCTCCTGGAATTCTATTTTCAGTAGAGGGGTACTTTTGTTAGTCATTTTTGTATACTACTTTGTGGAGAATTTGGAATTATTCCATTGTAAGGAAAAAACAAAAAGTGTACATTTATAGACAATCTTTAAAATAGGGATCACAATCCTTACATGACCCAGCTCACAGGGTTATTGTGCAGGAAGCACTGGGAAAGGGTTTTAATGCTGATTTCTAAAAATAACTCATAGATAACAACACAGAAATAACAACTCATAGATGCTTTAAGGTTTGCAAAAATGAATAGCCATTGTAAGTCTGGGGAACCAGTATAATCCTTGGGACTTAAAATGTCGATGTGTTTTAACTGAGTTCTCTATTTCAAAGACAGCTGAATTACAGTTTGAGGAATCAGTGGAATTGTGGAAAGGGCACAGAATCTGGAGTCTGATGAACTGGGTTCAGCTCTCAGTGCTGCCACATGTTACCTGTGTGAAGCTGGGGCTGGATGTCACTTAGTCTATATGAACCTCAGTCTCTTTATCTGTAAAGTGAGGAATTTAGCTGCTTAACTTTCAAGGCTATCTCTGGCTCTAAGTCTATGCTCCTACAAAACCATTTCTTCCATTAGCTCACATGGTAAGCTTGGCCTAACCTCTTATGCCGTCCTTGATTCTCTCATCTTCAGAAAGGATAAATGCTAAATCACATACATATAATGCACATACATATATACCCACATATGCACATATACACCTACTTCATATATATGTGTGTATATGTGTGTACACACACACACACACACACACACACACACACACACATATATATATATATATATCAGCGATGAACATCGATATTTCAAGAGTTACAAATCCATTCCCCAGCTACATTTGAGTATGTCTGTATCTCTATGGTGATTTTCCAGAATATTTCACATTTAATCTTCGATGCTAGTGTTTCCTTTCCCTTGCCTCATCTTCCACCCACTCTTCCTTCTAGCTGAAACTGTTTTGAGTAATGCATAATAGCTAAATATATTAATATATATGTTCTGGCAGTTATGTTTACAAACAGTATAATTGCCTACCACGATGGTTTTCTTATTCTTGAAGTTGTCCAGCTAATCAAATAAGGCGTTACATGTGATAAAAACCTCAATATAAGCATTCTTCTCCATTACTCTTCCCACAAAGGTAATAAATGAATCACTCTCCTTACAATGTAGAAGTAGAAGACAACTTTGATATTTTGGCCAAAAGTATTGGGGAAAATACCGCAAAAAACCCTCTCCTTATCCATTTGTGATTTTGAACAGATGTTACTGTCCTCAGACACTTTTTTGAGTTTTATTTGGTAAAATTTTAATGCATCAAATTATTACATTAGAAGCAGCTAGGTTCTTATAGTCTCTGTGGCTTTGGGCAAATCATTAAACATTTCTGGGCAACTGACTGAATACATTGAATGAAGGAGAGTGATGAGTTAAGGGTAATGCCCGTGATGTAAGCTCTTTCAGCTCAGAGATGTTTTCATTTTTGTCTTCCTATTCCCATCACTTAGGGTGATAACTACTGCATAGTAGGCACTCATTTTTTCAATTGTTTGTTCAACTGAATTGAAAACATTCTTATCAAATGACCTTTGATGTCAAATGACTTTTGGACTGTGGATATTATATGCTATACATAAGCACCATTACTCAGTAGGTAACAAAGCAGGCATTAAGGTATAGTCTGAGAATGTGTTTCTGGAGCAATAGATATTCTGTATCATCTACTATGTCAGCTCCCTTCACCTATTGGTGATTTCCTCCTGGGGCCTCCATTTTTGGGGAAGGCCTCAGGCCACCAACTCTCATTAACCTCCCATTTATAAATGTATGTGATTTTTCCAGACCATACCTTTCCCTCAGGCTTTGTACCTAACCCTCAAGGCACTTTTCAGCTATCTCTTGTAAGAATTTCTGCTTCCTTCTTTAGAATGCAAGCCCCTGGAGGGCAAAGACTCTTTCTTTCTACTAGTATCTGTATCCACTATGTTTAGCACAGCGTCTGGAACATAGTAAGCCCTTAATAAATGTTTCTTGCCTTGCCCTGCCTCAGTTGCCTCATCTACAGAATGAAGGGGATCAACCAGATGACCTCTAATGTCCTATTTGTTTATAAAACTGTCATCTTTTCACCTTTAAATAACCTTGGTCTTTTAATTGTCTAGAGGCAGAATCATCTGGAAAGAACCCTCTTGTGAAGAGGGTTTAATTTTTGGAGTCAAGTATAAAAATCACATCCAAAGAGGTCCTACAATAAATCAATTTCACTCCCTCATGCTTCTCTTTCCTCGTAGATCTGCTCCAATTGCTGTTATTTACTAGTTTATATTGTCAAGTTGTAAATGCTAGTGTGTTAAGGTCTTCTATCACTTATTTCCCTGGAAATGTTACCATTTTCTGATGTGTTAGTATTCTTTTATTCCAAGAATTACATTTCTGGGAGAACAATTTCCTGATCACTATACACTTTCCATTTTGCTCCAGGGTAACTTTTCTTTCTCTATTTTACCTTTCCTGGTTAGAATTTTCATGCTCTGCTCTTACTTGTGTTTTCCTTCATTTTTGAAGAGGACCATGACATCAGGGAAATGATGACATGGCTTGCAGTTGACTTTGATTTGAGTGAGGGAGGGCTGTGCAAGGTCACCAGCCTCACTTTTTTCTCCAGAGCCATCTGGGTCCAGTGGCCAGATATTCATCAGGATGATTGGAGATGACCCAGGATGTAATGGGAGACCCTACTCTGATTTAAACCCCAAATCAATTGTTAAAGAGTTTTAACCAGTCTACTCAAAACCAGTTGAAAGTGTTCAGTCTGGAGATATTTGCATCCTTTATTAGGAAGAACTCCATGGTTTGAGACCACTTTGGTAATAAGCCTGCTTACTTGTAGTCTAGATTCATAGAATTTTAGAACTAGAAGGGACTTAAGGGAATGTCCGGTAAAAACGCTTTTATTTTTCACATGAGGAAACAGGGTCGTAAAGTCACTAGTTAAGCCAGGATTAGATCCCAGTGTTGCTCCTGGTATACTGTATTAGGAGGGCAGAGTTTATAATCTCAAAGAGGATCATAAACATGTCTGAAACGTTCGGAACCGCCGGATATAAGAAACTCTCAAAGTAGAAGGCAGAAGAATCAAAACATTTATTTAGGCTCCACAGTAACCAACCCATGAACCAGCAACCCCATTTTGATATATTGATCAAAAGCTTCCAGGCCCAATAAGTACGCCTTGAAAGAGTAACCAGGAGGCTACAGAGAAGCATGATTGCGTAAAGCAAAATCATGTTTCCCCCTCTATGGTAATAAGATTACCCACTGGACTGAAGTCTTTGTTCAGCTTCCTCCCGTAGGTCAGCTCTGCTACTGGCAGCTCCTGCTTCAGCTGTGGCTGTGGCTGTAACTGTAGCTGTAACTGTCGCTGTAACTGTCGCTGTAACTGTCGCTGTAACTGTTTCTGGCTCCAACCAGAAAAGGAAAAGAGGATCTTCAAGCTGTCCTCTCCCCTCTTATAGAGTTTTTGACATCATCAAGCACCGCCTGAACGACCAGGGCCGATTGGTTCTTGACTTGGCCCCTCCCCCTAGCGTAGCCGTTAACACCTCCCCTCAGCCAGCCCCATGACTCATCACACAGGAAGTTGTCTGCTTCCTGGAATGCTCTTTGGGCTTCCTGCCCCGGAAGAGCAAGCCACAGTGTCCAGAGGCTCAATGAGGCAAGCTGAGCCATTCAAAGAAAACAAAGGCCATTCTGGCTACACTCCACCCCTTGTTATAGGATACATAATCTAATCAGCCATGTATCCTAGAACATACATTGTGATCCAATTACAAAGGAAACTAAAACATATCATTCATTATAAAGCAAAACATATCATTTGGTGACATTCCTAAATATTGGTTTACGATTCAAATGTGATCCACCCCTAGGTCCCAGCAAGATAATCTCTTCAATCAATCATCCCCAAAATAATTATTAATAATTCAAATGTCCACCCCTAAATCCTTGTATCCATTACATAGGATCAATAATATCATAACAATAAAACAACACAGCAAGGATAACACAAAATAAGTAAACAGAACACTATCATCATTTCCACCCCCCTTGAACGATTGGGGCTCAAAATCTTGGGGTGAGGGGTGAAGGTCTCATTTTCCATAGCTTCTTCATGCTGAAATTGGATGTAGAGATGGCTCTGCCCCCAAAAAGTCCCATTCCAGAGGTCATTTCTTTAACGAGCTGGCAGGAATTCCAAGAATGCTACATGCTTAGGCAGTCACCGGAAAGTGCAGGGTGCTTAAGCCTGAAGGAAACAAAACTAGCAACAAGGTTAGCCAAAACAAAGGACAAAAAGAATAGACAAGTATGGACTATAATTCTTCAAATAAAATCATCTCAAGTTTGGTTGAGATTTCAGTTATGCAAAGATCCAACATCAGAGCCAAACTCAGGTGGGAAATGTTTCTTTTCAAAAGGAACATAATGAGGAAGCCAAGAGGATCCCACCCTAGACAGAGACTAGGATTGTCCTCCCAGCCTTTCCCCAAATGTACAAGTTTTCATCCGTTAATCACACAAGGTCACCTTCAGTCTGAGTGGCTTGTGGGCTTGCAGGAGCAGTTCTTATTTCCCTATTTCTCGTGTTATCAAGTCCTCTATACATTCTGTATAATTCATTGGTTGGAATTCCATCTATCATTTCAAAACCTACCCCTGCTCTCAATAAAGCAGTAAACATTTCTTTCCTTGTTACTCTCCTTTGGCGCCAAGTTTGCTGGTTATTCACCCTTCTCTCTCGAGGAGATCTATCCCTTCCCCAGTCACCTAAGTCATGTAACTGTAAAATCTTATTTATCACTGTTGTAAGACGGCTCCCTACTTCTCCAAGTAATAAATTCAAAATTAGTTGTTTATAAGCAGGGGGAGCTGTCCTAATTATTAAATTCCTATGAGGCAGTCCCATTGGATCATTGTAATATTTGTCTGCAGTTCCTATCATAATGGCAGTCTTCATTACCTCCTCCTTTAGTCTCATGATACAATCTCTAAGTGAATACCAGGGTCTGTGCTCAGTGGGCCACATAGAATCAGTAGCATATCTCTTATTGCATCCCACAGCGGCTAATGCCAACAGAGTAGTCCTGCTATCACCATCTCCTTGCTGATGATGTTCCCTAAAAGCTTGTTGAACTAGAGGATCATGGCTGATACCTATGAATCTCATGCAGTCTGTCCTATCCACTGATATTCCACTGGCCCCTTGATCACTGAGTCTTACCATCCAAGATATCAATGGTTCTCCTATTCTTTGGCTGAATCTACTCAAAATATCTGTGACCTCTTGCGGTGAGAAATCTTCCTGAATTTCCCTTGTAACTGAATCTTCACCTCGGGTTTCTGTCTTCCTCCTTTGTATGGGTCGAGCCCTTGTCTGATCATTTAACCATCTCCTATTCTCTGTGTGAGGCACATCCTGAACCCCAGTAGTGTTTTGTGCCTCAGCCCCTAACATTGTCTCATTCTCTCCCCACTCACTTCCTCTGCCACCATGGCTAGGACGAAGCAGGCAGTCAGGCTCTTTCTGGGCTGGGTTGAAATGCACTCTGGGCTTTTTTGGTCTCCTGTTGCTCTTAGCCACATTAATAGAAAAGTTCTCATTTGAGTCAGTTTGGTCTCCTGCTATCTGAGATTCCCCTTCTTCCTGTGGGGTAGGAGTGCCCCCATGTCTTTCACTTAATCTCAATCTTTCGTATACTAGCCGGTAGGCTGATAACACTATCCAGCTTTGCCTAGATAGTGATGCCCCTGACTGAATCCCAACTTCTCGTAAACACTTTTCCAAATCCCTAGGATCTCCTCTCCGTAGCCTTGGTTCCCAGTTTTCACAGGGTCCAGCTTTTTTAGCCAATTCTTTTGCTAGGGAGGAATAAAATGGATCCTCCCATCCTGGGATATTCATCTCTTCCTCTGGAATTGTTCTGCTTCTAAATAGAGATCTTATACCTAGCGATCCCATCCACTTCGTCGCCAAATGTATTAGGAGGGCAGAGTTTATAATCTCAAAGAGGATCATAAACATGTCTGAAACGTTCGGAACCGCCGGATATAAGAAACTCTCAAAGTAGAAGGCAGAAGAATCAAAACATTTATTTAGGCTCCACAGTAACCAACCCATGAACCAGCAACCCCATTTTGATATATTGATCAAAAGCTTCCAGGCCCAATAAGTACGCCTTGAAAGAGTAACCAGGAGGCTACAGAGAAGCATGATTGCGTAAAGCAAAATCATGTTTCCCCCTCTATGGTAATAAGATTACCCACTGGACTGAAGTCTTTGTTCAGCTTCCTCCCGTAGGTCAGCTCTGCTACTGGCAGCTCCTGCTTCAGCTGTGGCTGTGGCTGTAACTGTAGCTGTAACTGTCGCTGTAACTGTCGCTGTAACTGTCGCTGTAACTGTTTCTGGCTCCAACCGGAAAAGGAAAAGAGGATCTTCAAGCTGTCCTCTCCCCTCTTATAGAGTTTTTGACATCATCAAGCACCGCCTGAACGACCAGGGCCGATTGGTTCTTGACTTGGCCCCTCCCCCTAGCGTAGCCGTTAACACCTCCCCTCAGCCAGCCCCATGACTCATCACACAGGAAGTTGTCTGCTTCCTGGAATGCTCTTTGGGCTTCCTGCCCCGGAAGAGCAAGCCACAGTGTCCAGAGGCTCAATGAGGTAAGCTGAGTCATTCAAAGAAAACAAAGGCCATTCTGGCTACATATACGACACTGTATAAATGCAAACATATTTTCTAGGTCCTTGATGGCTTAAATATTCAACCTGGTATAGAAGAAAGGACACTTTCTTAAGAATTTAGATACTAATTCTCCCACTTATTTCTTGTGGGAGCATAGCCAAGTCACTGTTTCTCTGGGTCTTAGTTTCCTCATTTGTAAAGTGAAAATGATAGTACCTGCCTCTCTTGCCTAACAGTGTTAGAGATTTTCAAATGAAATGAACTAATAGATTTGAAAACATTTTGAAAACTTTTTAGGTCTATATTGATGTGAGGTGACATTTTGTGTGTACCAAGAAGGTACACACATGGCATGTGAATCAGTAGCCAGTCTTTGCATTTGTCCTTCCCTATCTACACCTGTGACTGCCATTGACTAAAGATGTCAAGGAAACTTTTGAAAATTTGCCCTATGCTCCACCTAAATTTTGACTTAATATATGACTGGCTTCCCTTTTATGATTCTCCTTCTAAGGGAGAAGTGACTGATGCCACATTTTCCTGGTTAAAAATAGGAAGCAGACCCACAATTCTTTGAAGACCTGAAAGATGTAGGCTACTTGTGAAGGTCAAAGGGAGGCCAGAACGACCTCAGAGAATGTCTATTGAGAAGGTAGGATTATTCATTTGGACATCTTCTGTTCTTTGAGTCCTGACAGTTTCTACAAGTCCCTGTTTGCTACCTCTTCTGCTTATCATTGGATAATTAGACCTAAGGCGAAGCTGGATCCTGCCGCTGAGAATTGTAGCCTGACTTCTCAGATCGTAGCAAAGTTAAGGAGTGCCAGGTTGTATTTGCTTTCACCTGAATGTGTTCTTTCTCCTAGCTATAGATGTGACTTCTGTTGTCTCTATTCTTATAGACTCTTTTTTAACATTGCTGTTCAATCCTGTCTGCAGGATTAGATTAGCTAAGGGCATACAAAGCCACTCTGGGGAATAGAGTCTATACATTCTATTTTAAATAGAGTTTGAGAAAGGTGTCTCTACTTAAGCTTTTAGATTATTTTTGTATTTATGTGTGTGTGTGTGTATGTAGCTTTCTCTATTTATGTATGTATATAGCTATATGTGTGTATTTTTATATATAAGATAACAAAGTATATATATATATATATATATATATATGTATTTTTATAAACATATGTACATATAAAGTTTTTGGGGGGCAAAACTTGTGATTGCATTGGCATAGGTAATTCTCAATGATGACACTTCTACCAATACAGATGAAGGACTCTTCCATAACTTATAGTCTTAGAGAGTTTCCTGCAGTACTCATAGCTTAAGTGCCTTGCTCAGGGTCACCCAACTATCATGGATCAGGATCAGGTCTCAAACCCAGGTCTTCTTCACAATGATGACAATTCTATACTCACTGTAGTTGCCTCATGCATATATAAATTTTTTTTATATGGAGACAAATATAATGTGTGATGAAATCATTGTGTGGTGAAATGAAACATGACTGGGAGTCTGAAGACCTGAGGTTTTATCTTAAATCAGCCATAAACTGCATGTAACATTAAAGTAAGTCACATCAAACTCTTTGAGACTTAGTTTTCTCATTTTCAGGTGACAAGATACAGACTAAAGTCTCCAATTTTTTTGACTCTATGACTAGAAATAGGCATATTCATGTGCATACATGACTCCTTGTAGAATACACACACACACACACACACACACACACACACACACACACACACACATATATATGAAGCCTCTGTGATTTGTGAGCATGGAGAATGCCAATGTGAGAACTCCACAGGCTGTGATTTACTAGATAAATCTTAGAGAGTTGGCTGAGGCATCAGAGATAGTATTTGAACCCAGGTCTGCCTGATCCTGTGAAGCCCTCTATCTACTATACCCATAACCCTAACTCTCAAATGCATACTTATAAACAGGTAGCAATATCTAAGACAGCTTTATTTGCCTCTTGCCTTCTTTTTTTGTTACCAGATGATAGGAAAACATAACCATCTAATGGGTATGCTAGAGGTGATTTTTTTAAAATTACATTTGGGATAGCTGTAGGTATTTAGCAAATTGAGTTATGGTGCAGACACCATATGTTAAGAGGGTTTAGGCTCTGCTTAGCTCAGCACTGGCCTCATTTGCTGGTGTGCTACCACAGTCTTTAAGAATATCTAGAGAGCTATTTCAGATGATCTGTGGGAATGAAGACCCAGATGTTTGAGAAAGCACTGACTCCAGAGGGTCACTTAAAAAAAAAAAAACAACTGAATCTAATTTTAACTTTCTCACTCAAATGCCAAAGATTGTAAGATTTGGCAAGGCAAAGATTTGTAAGGCATTTGTGACATGACATGTTTCAGTACCTTGGAGACCCTCTTATCATCTTTTTTTCACAATTCTTTTAAAAACTGGCCATTTCAAAAGGAAAAATGTGATCCTGTCTAGAGCCTTTTAATTCTCTTGGGCTGCTTTCAGAAGGAAGGGTACAAAATAAATCTAACAGACAAACAAATGCTGCTCTAAGATGTGAGCTGGAGGGAGAACTTGCTAAAAGCATATTTACCTCAATGCTGAGATATCAGGTAAGATTGAGATCTTAGAGAAGGGAAAAAAGTGAAAACTCCATACTTTTAACTTCTTCCAGTAACAACTCCATTTGAAACTTTAGTTTAAAAAAGCATATAAAATATTCTTTAATGACTAGATATTAGTGCGAACCCATTAGTGCCAACCTATTCATTTGATGCAGCAAACCCTCAAAGAATACCCTTTCATGAATTCATTTATTCATTCAGCAAATATTAAGTGCATAAATAGATTGTAAGTTATAGAGGTCTATATTGGATTGGATGTAAAATTAAACAAGGCATGCCTTCAAAAAGCTTACAACCTAGGTAGAAAGATAATATGGATACAGATGTCTACAATACAAGATAGTATAACATAAATGCTATAGGAGTGATTTAAATAACTACTATGGAAGAACAGAAGAGGCCTGGATGATGAATGAAGGCACTGGGAAGGAGATAGCCTTCAAAATGGCCCTTCAGGATGAAATGAGGAATGAAGGAAGTGGGCATGTCCAACAGAGAAAGGAAAAGAATTCAAAAGAAAATATCTATCTATT
This sequence comes from Trichosurus vulpecula, assembly GCF_011100635.1. Classification (NCBI taxonomy): domain Eukaryota; kingdom Metazoa; phylum Chordata; class Mammalia; order Diprotodontia; family Phalangeridae; genus Trichosurus; species Trichosurus vulpecula. Next base: position 239,117,039 of record NC_050573.1, on the reverse strand, counting down.
TTAAAGTCTTGAACAGAGTTTTGATACTGATACTAGCAAGAGTCTGCAATGAATGTGTAAGGGGAGATAAGGAGAGTTTGGAGGTAAGAAGACAAATTAGAAAACTTCTAATCACCTAAATATGAGATGATTAAGCTACAAATGAGGATTTGACCAGTGGGAATGGAAAAGAAAGAAAAGGAAGTTTGATTGAAGAAAGAGGGATCAACAGGAATTAGTTTTAGCAACTGATTAGATTTGGGGAGCAATGAAAGGGAAGAATGAAAGACACATTTAAAATTTTCAGCCAAGGTGACTGTTAACAGGAATAGGTAAGTTGGGAGAAAGAGCAGGTTTTGGGAATAAGATGAAGAGATCAGTTTTTAGGCATGTTGAAAATATCAACAGGACATGTGGACATGTTTATCTGGCAATTGGAAATGGAAAACTGGAATTCAGTAGAGGTTTGGGCTGGTGATCAAGATGTGGATGTCATTGCTACAGATGTGATAGTTGAAACCAGAAGGATAAATGCTAGCTCTGAGGTAGATAATTGATAGAGGAAAAAAAAGAACCAGATCAGAAGCTTGGAAAATGCATATATGGAGATAAAAGGAATACAAAATGCCAGCAGATGAGACAGAGAGAAGTAATTGAAATAGGAGGATGACTAAGAAAGTACAATGATACTTGAGCCAAGACAAGAAGCAAGTTCAAGGAGGAAATGACTGGCAATATCGAATGCTACGGAGAGATCAAAGTATATAAGAGAACTGAGAAAAAAACCTTTGGATTTGGTCACAAGATTACTTTTAAGAGTAGTATAAAATGGTAGAGGTGTAAATCAGATCAAAAGAGGTTAACGAGTAGATAAGAATGAGGTGCCAGAAGAACTGACACAGATGAATTAGATGGGAGAGGAGGGCTGTTAGTTCTGGAGGTAACTTACTTTCATCAGAAATGGGTTTAAGGGGGAACAATACATATATATGTAGAAGAGTATAAAAGTCTTCTAAATTCAGAAAGAAATAAAATGGGGGCAGCCAGGTGGCGCAGCAAGTAGAGCACTGGCCCTGGAGTCAGGAGGACCTGAGTTCAAATCTGACCTCAGACACTTGACACATATACTAGCTGTGTGACCTTGGGCAAGTCACTTGACCCCAATTGCCTTGCCAAAAAAAAAAACAGCAAAAAAAACCCAAACAAACAAAAAAGAAATAAAATGCTAAGAAGATAGCGAGAGGGAGGGCCTAGGTAGGTATCTCTAGAGGTGAGGATGAGGGAATAAGTTAAGGGGGTATAGAAGGGTGTTTAGATTTAGGGGAATGGAAGGTTAAGGGAGGGATCCTTGGGAAGATAAGGAAGGGATTTTTAGAGAGGAGGACGAGGGAATAGGTCAAAGGAGGAGCATAGAAGGAGGTTTAGATTTATGGGAACAGGATCCTTGAAGCGGGTAGGTTAAATAATAGGAAGGCAAGGTAGTAGGCAGAAGTGAAGTAGAGGAGTCAGGAGGGATAGGAAATAAGCGGTACACACAAATATAAAAAAAAAGATCAGGAGTAGAATTTGTTAGGGAAAGTATATGTTTATATATGTATGTATGTGTATATATGTATATATGTGTGTGTGTATATATCTCTATATAAATATATCCATGCCTTGGATTGGAGCCTTCTGGGGAGAGGGAAGAGAACAAAGTAAAAAAGTATACAACAGAGAACAAAAGAAAACTTACAAGGAAGCAAAGATGGATAGCTCTTGGTACAACACACAGTGTTTATTACGTAGGTTTTCTTGAAATGGAAATTTATTGCTGTATGTTTTGAATCCTCTCTTACATTCTGCTGTGCACATTTTTTTCCTTTCTTATTTTGTATTTGTTTTAATGTTTAAGTTCATTTTATTTTTTTCCTTCTTTTTTCAGAAAAATAAAATAAAAAAGTAAAAATAAAAAACAAAACAAAACAAAGAAAAAAATAGTAGATAAGAGAACCATCAGTACCTAGTAACCATTTTACTTAATCTTGCAGTTTGGTTCCTAATTGAAGACATTTCTCCAGGCTCAGCTATTATTATGGTTTACTACCTACGTCACAGGGTTGTAGTAAGGAGAGTTATTTGTGACTACACATATAAAGCACTATATAAATGTGGATTATTAAAAAGTAGTAACACTAGTCATAAATTTGGGCTGGCAAAAGAGATCCTAGAATATCCATTTAAAAGCTAGTTTTCTAATTTTCCAAATGGTTTGTAAGTATATTTGAAGAATTTAAAATTTTTGTGTACTAAGGAAAATCTCAAGACGGCCAAAGATTTCTTTTGCAATACTGATTTCAGGTACACAATTCAAATCAATAAACATTTTTTGAGCTTCTTTGGAGTGCATTGTGTACTGTGAGAGATGCTAACACAGAAACAAAGTTTAGATAAGACACAATCCTTGCCCTCATAGAGTTCACAATTCAAAATTCATCCCCTATGCTATTTGATAAGCATTATTTTTTCTGTTTTGGACTAAAATCAAACAAAAAATGTTGCCTGGAATGAAAATAAATTTGTATTTATGTTGAAATTTGGTGCCTGATTTTGGGATTAATAAGAAAAGACCATTCCATCCCTTGTTTTTGTTTCAGTTTAAAAACTGTATCAAAAGCTAAAGTTATGACTGATTGAAAGCCTGTCAGATCTGGTGCCTAATGCATGTGTTTTTATTTCCAGTTTTTGGTTTTTTTTGGAGATTGCTCTATTTGTTTCTATCATGATTCAAGGCTATTGATATTTCTGTGTATCAAATAGGTATGCAGTATAGTTTTTTCCCCTTTAGAATTAATGGAATATTTGATTACTCCTCTCTCAATTTCACTGTTGATTCAGGCCTCACATAATAAACCATCTGGCAGCATCCTGGCTCCCAGCGACAGCCAGTGAGATGAGCAGTGGGCCCAACAGAGTTCTGCATCTCACCCAAATGTGCCTCCACAGGCTTAAGTGAAGGGATGCTCAGACTTATCCACCTATGACAGGATGAATTTTGGGGGCTCATGGATACAAATACTTGATGGAATATTGTGACAGAAAACCTAAATTAGGGCATAGGCAGAGCAAGCAACCCAAGCCTGTAGGGCAACTTTTCAGAGAGGCTTCAATAAATTGAAAATTTATTGCTTCATGAAAAATTGCTGCTACAGCGGTGAGAACTTAGAGTCAGGAAGATCTGAATTTTCATCCTGCCTTTGACACTAGCAGGTAGTTTACTAATCTCAGTTTCCTCATATGTAAAATGGAGGGGTTGATTTATATAACATTTGAGGTCCCTTCCAGTTCTTAATCTGCGATTCTGTGACTCCTGCTTAACAATATACCTCACCATCTTCCAAATACACTTAACTTTTCTTCCTTTTCTCTTGCTCCCTAATGCTTTCATCAACTTTGCTTTATGGGTTCTCACATAGACTAAAATTTCCATGAAAACTGAGTGCAAATTTAGAGAACTGAGATGATTTCAAAGAAGTACTGTGGTCTAATGAAAAGAGCATCTACAGCAGCCTGGAGCCCTTTGTTTGAGTTCTGGTTCTGCTGCTAAACAGCTGCGGCTAGTCATCTGTTGAATGAGAAAAACATGGTAGAGCAGAAAAGCTCACTTGATTTTGACTCAGTGCACAAAGTTTCAAGTCCCATCTGTGCCACTTAATAATTGGGTAACTTTAGACAAGTCAATTAACCTTTTTAGCCTGTTTTATCATATGCAAAATAGAGTTTGGACTGGATTACTAAATCTTTGGAACATAATAAATGCTTAATAAATTCTCTCTTTATCTCTCTTTTCCTGTCATCTTCAATTCATCCATCTAGCTTCATCTATCTATGTATTTTCCAACTCTAAATCCATAAAATTATCAAACAGAATTACCTACTCTGGAGTATTGTACAAAAAAACCAGCAATTATGTATGCACATATGTATAAAATTGTATGTAAGGGTATTAAAAAAGTCTTAGTGAAGTTTTAAGTTATTAAAGATTTCTGAAACTCTCTCTGTCTCTATCTGTCTGTCTGTCTCCCTCTCTCTTCTTCTATCTCTTCACACTGTGAAAACTTAAAATGTATTTAGTTAGGCAATATGGTATGGTGGAAAGAGGACAGAATCTGAGGTCAGAGGATCAGAGCCCCAGAATAGGAAGAGACATCAGAAGCCATGGAGTGGGGAATGGAATTATCTCTAAGACTTACCAGGAAGCTGTTCATCCTGTTTCACCTGAAAATCTCTAAGGAAGAATCTACCTTAAGTCAGTCTACCACCCTGTAACTTAAGCCTGCTGGCCCTGGCTCTTTCCTCTGGCACCAACTGGGCAAGGTAAGTCTAATGCCTCTTTTAGATGACAGTCTTTCTTTTTCCTTTTTAAAAATTATTTTTATTTATTTCATTAAATATTTCCCAATTATGTGTAAAATGTTTTAATTCTCATTTGAAAAACTTTTGGGTTCCAAATTCTTGCCCTCCCTCATGCACCACCTCCCTCCTTGAGAAGGTAAGCAATCTGATGTCCATTATACACGTGAAATCGTACAAAACTTATTTCTGGATTATTGATGTTGCAAAAGAAAATACATAATAAAACAATCAAAATAAAGTTTTAAAAAAGTATGCTTTAATTTCATCCACAGTTCATCAGTTCTCTTTCTGGCAGTGGTTAGCATTTTTCATCACAGGGCCCATAGAATGGTTTTGGATCACTGTCTTAATCAGAGTAGCTAAGTCTTTCACATGTGAACATCCTTACAATATTGCTGTTACAGTATACAATGTTCTCCTTGTTCTGCTCACTTCAGTAGCTGATATAAGTTTTCCCAGACTTTTCTGAAACCATCCTGTTCATTATTTCTTATAGCACTGTAGTATTCCATCACAATCATATATCACAACTTGTTCAGCCACTCCCAGTTGATGGGCATCCCTTTGATTTTCAATAAATTTGCCATCACAAAAAGAGCAGCTATATATATTTTTGTACAAATAGATCACGTTTCCCTTTAAAAATATCTCTTTGGCATACAGACCTAGTAGGGGGTAGTGCTTCATCAAAGAATATGCACAATTAGGTAGCCCTTTTGGCGTAGTTCCAAACTGTTCTTCAGCACGATTGAACTAGTTTGCTACTCTACCAATAGCACATTAGTGTCCCAATTTCTCCACATCCCCTTTTCTGCCATGTTAGCAAATCTGATAGATGTGAGGTAGTATCACAGAGTTGTTTTAATTTGCAGTTCTCTAATAAGTAGTGATTTAGACCATGTTGATGTGATTATTGTTAGCTTTGATTCCTTCTTCTGAAAACTGCCCATTAATATTCTTTGCCCGTTTTTCCACTCAGTAATGGCTCTTATTTTTTAGAAATTTGACTCAGTTCCATATGTATTTGAGAAATGAGGTCTTTATCAGAGAAACTTGTAAAAATCTTTTCCACAATTTCTAGTTTTCCTTCTAATTTTGGCTGCATTAGGTTTTTTTGTGTAAAATCTTTTTTGTTGTTTTCTATAATTAAAAACATCCATTTTACTTCCTGTGATCCCCTCTATCTCTTTTTGGTCATAAACTCTTCTCTTATCTGTAGATCTAATAAGTACATTTTCCATGTTCCCCTAATTTATTTATGATATCATCCTTTATATCTAAATCACTTATCCATTTTGACCATATCTTCTTATATGGTGTGAGATGTAGGTCTATGCCCAATTTCTGCCAAATTGTTTTCCAGTTTTCCTAACAACTTTTGTCAGATATTATTACTTTAAAAGCTTGTCTCTTTGGGTTCATCAAAAACTCATTACTATGGTCATTTACTACTGTGTATTATTTACCTAATCTGTTCCATTGATCCACGACTCTATTTCTTAGTCAATGCCAATTGTTTTGATAATTACCCCTTTGTAATATAGTTTGAAACCTGTCACTTCTGGTTTGCCTTCCTTATCAATTTCTTCTTTGATTTCCTTGATATTCTTGAATTTTTGTTCTTCTAGATGAATTTTGTTAATATTTTTCTAGCTCTATAAAATAATTGTTTAATAGTTTGATTGGTATGGCACTGAATAAATAAAATTAGCTATAATTGTCATTTTTATAATATTGGCTCAGCCTAGCCTTGAGCAATGAAGATTTCCTGAATTGTTTAGATCTGAATTTATTTTGTGAAAACTGTTTTGTAATTGTGTTCATATAATGCCTGGATTTCTCTTGGCAAGTCGACTCCTAAGAATTTTATATTTTCTGAAGATATTTTAAATGTATTTTCTCTTCCTATTTCTTGCTATTGGGTTTTGTTGTTAATATATAGGAATGCTGATGATTTATGTGAGTTTATTTTATATTTTGTGACTTTACTGAAGTTGTCAATTGTTTCAACTAGTTTTAATTGATTCTCTAGGCTTTTCTTAGTATATCATAACATCATCTACAAAGAGTGATGGTTTTGTTTCCTCATTGCCTATTCTAAATCCTGTTCTTCTTTTATTGCTATAGATAGTATTTATTGTATAACATTGAATAAGAGTGATGTTAAGGGGCACTCCTGATCTTATTGGAAAGTCTTCAACTTTATTCCTGTTACAGATAATGCTTGCTCTTGATTTTAGATAGATGCAACTTTTCATTTTAAGAAAGGTTACACTAACTCCTGTGCTTTCTGGTGTTTTAATAGGAATAGATGTACTGTATTTCCCCATGTATAAGATGCACCTTAATTTTGGGACCCAAAATTTGAAAAAAAATGTATTACATAAAGTTATTGAACTCAAGTTTTATTCAACTGCTCATAGTTTTCAGGCCTTTTTTGGGCTAGTCTAGTGTGTGTACACATGCTTAGTCCATTCCATTTCATGAACCTGAAACACCAATTGTGTCCTCCTTTGAAATCAGTAACTTCTTTTTCATCAGCAATTCTTGCCTCATGCTGAACCATCTTTGTGGACACAGGAATTCCAATTGCCCTTTGCTCTTCAATCCATATCTTCAATTCCCTCTCTAAATCAGGCCATTTTGCTGACTTGCCTCTCATGGACTTCTTTTGTCGTGGCATTTTCAGTAGGGTTTATTTTTCCTGTAGCCAATCTCGGATTGTTTTCTCAGTTGGAGGAGGACCAAACTTACATTCAGCAGCATGATTTCCATTCACTTTGGCAAACTGGAACACTTTTAACTTGCATTCAGCACTGAGCCATTTCTGGGCAGAACGTGGCAAAATGTAGCCTAATATACCAGTAACAAATGCAAAACAATGAGTGCAAAAACAAGTGTGGAAAAAGCCGGAAATGCAAGTAAAAAATCTACAACCACTGTATAAGACGCACCCAGTTTTTAGACCCAAAATTTTTCAAAAAAGGTGCGTCTTATAAATGGGGAAATATGGTATTTTTGTCAAAGCTTTTTCTGTACCTACTGATGGAATCATATGTTTTTTGTTCATTTTGTTATGGTATGGTCAATAATGCTGACAGTTTTCCTAATATTTAAGCAGCCCTGAGCCCTGAATTCCTAGCATAAATCCCTCTTGATTATAGTATATGATCTTTGTGATATATTGCAATAATCTTCTTGCTAGTATTTTATTTAATTTTTTCTTTGATACTCATCAAGGAAAAGTGGTGTATAATTTTCTTTCTCTGCTTTGTTTTCCCTACTTTAGATATCAACACCATATTTCTGTCATAAAAAGAATTTAACAAGAATCCTTCTTTATACATTTTTTTTCAAATAATTTATATACTATTGGGAGTAATTGCTCCTTAATTATTAGGTGGAATGCACTTATCTGGTCCTGGGAATTTTTTCTTAGGTAGCTCAATTGTGACTTGTTCAACTTTCTTTTTCTAAGATGGGGTTTTTAAATATTCTATTTATATTTCTTTCAATCTGGGCAGTTTATATTTTTGTAAATATTTATCCTTTTTACTTAGATTGTCAGTTTTACTGGCATATAATTGGGCAAAATAACTCCTAATAATTCTGTTAATTTCATCTCAATTGGAGGTGCATTCACCCTTTTCATTTTTGATACTAATAATTTTGTTTTCTTCTGTCTTTTAAAAATCAAATTAACCAACTATTGTATCTATTTTATTTTTTATAAAACTAGCTCCTCGTTACATTTATTAGTTTATTTTTTAAAATTTTAATTTTATTCATCTCTCTCTTCACTTTCAGGATTTTTATTTTGGTATTTAATTGGGGAATTTTAACTTGTTCTTTTACTAGGTTTTTTTTTCTATTTTAGGTTGCATGCCCAATTCATTGATTTGCTTTTTCTCTCTTTTATTGATGTACACATTTAGAGATTTCAAATTTCCCCTAAGTACTGCTCTGGCTTTATCACACAAATTTTGGAATATTGTCTAATTATTGTCCTTCTCTTTAATGAAATTATCAATTGTTTCTATGGTTTGTTCTTTGACCCACTTATTCTTTTGGCTTAGATTATTTAGTTTTCAAATTAATTTTTTACTTATGCTTCCACAGACCTTTATTAAATGTAGTTTTATTGCATTATGGTCTGCAAATGGTGCATTTAATATTTCAGCTTTTCTACATGTAGTTGTGAGGTTTTTAATGCCTCACTTTTTTTGTAAATGTGCTGTGCAACAGCTAAGAAAAAGACACACTCCTTTTTATTCCCATTGAGTTTTCTCCAGAGGTCTATCATACCTAACTTTTCTAAGATACTTTTCATTTTGTTAACTTCTTTATTATTTATTTTATGATTAGATTTACCTAGCTCTGAGAGGAGAAAGTTGAGGTCACCCACTAATACAGTTTTACTGTCCATTTCTTCCTATAATTAATTTAACTTTTCCTTTAAGAATTTGAATGCTATGCCCATTTGGTGCATATATGTTCATTATTGATATTACTTTATTGTTTATAGTTCCTATGTCTGTTGCAGTATCAAAATATGGAGTAATGGAGAAGAATTCAACAATTCAAAAGCACTTATGAATTCCCTACTATGTAGAGGACACAATAGCTGTGTGAACCTGGATAAGTCACTTAACCCTGTTTACCTCAGTTTCCTCATCTGTAAAATGAGCTGTACAAGGAAATGGAAAACCACTTCATTATCTTTGCCAAGAAGGCCCCAAATGGCATCACAGATAATTGGACACAAAGAAATGCCTGAACAACAACATATGTAAGACACAAAAAAGTACTGTAGGTATGCTATCTTTTGTACCTTAAAAGGAAAAATTGCTTCGCACTACACTCTCACGCAGATTAGGTCTAAATAATTTTAAGTCATTACTGCTTTTTTACTCTGTGCCCTTTTCTTTTATTTTTCAATTAAGATGTATTTAAATTCTCTCCATTTACACAAGAATCTTATTTTTCTGCCTTTTTTTCTATATTCCCATGAAAACTATAAGACTAGAGATACTTTAGGTCAGCTTCTTCTTTGGAGTTTTAGAATAGTCAACCTCTTGTTCCTGCCTTAATTTACATCATCTTTGTCTTAGAAGTAAAGAATAAGGAAATTTTCTTCTGCAGCAAACTCTGCTTTGAATGGTGTCAGCTGAAACAAGTCTCCTAGTCTGAGTCCATCTCTGATATAGTTCCCTGAAGCAAGTCTGTGCTTTTGAGGGAAACAAGTTCCCTATCTAGGCCTCTTAATTGCAGTGAATCCTCTCTTTGAGCTTTTCTCTGCTTAGGTATTAGAAGCCTGTGTTGCTTAATCTTTCAGCTGGGTCTAGTGCGGCTCTTCAAACTAAAGGCCATATAATAACCATAATAAATAACCATATAACTTGGTTTTTATAAAGGATCAGATATACTTTGATACTGAATCAACATGTTATGTTAAGTCTAAAGCATTTAGCAATTATAGAACATCAGATCAATTCATACATATGTGCTTTGTTTTTGTTAGTAATTTTGAGAGCACAGCTTTGTGATACCATAGTGTTCAGTTCAAAATAATCCAATTCAACCACAATTTATTAAGTATCTACTATATGTCAAGTACCTATGATATGCTTTGGTTAGACAAAAGCAAAATAGTCCCTGCCCTCAAGGAGTTTATGTTCTAATCAATGATTGGGTAGGGAGTACATATATAAACAAATAAATTACAAAATGCATATAAAGTTGATGTAATTCAGGAGAAGGCAAAGGACTAATATTTGGAGCTACACCAGGAAAGTCCTCATGAGTAATATGGCACTGAAAAAGAAAAGAGGTGAGAGATAAAATTTTATGGATAGGAAACAGAAAGCAGGCCAATTTGTCTGTAGCCCAGAGTGCATGAAAAGAATGTTAGATTAAACTGACATGATAAGAGGGAACTGCCAAATTCCAAATAGGATACTTTGGGTTTTATCCCAGTGACAAAAGGAGCTGGTAGAGTTTCTTGAGAAGGGAAGTGACATGCTCAAATATGTGCTTTAGGAAAATCAGTTTATCATCTAGGTGTAAGATGAATTCGAAAAATGGAGAAACTGGATGCAGAAGAACCAATTAGGATAGGAGACTATTTCAATACTTCTATAATTTAAACAACAAATGGTGAAAACTTGAATTAGTGTAGTAGCTGTGGGAGTGGAAAGAAAGGGATAGATATGTGCAATGCAATGGATGTAGGACTGACAAGACTTGGCTACTGATTGCATATGTTCAAGGGGGGTAGGGAAAGCGATAAGCTAAAGATGGCTCTGACGTAGGAAAACTGGGTGACTCTGAAGATGATGGTTTCTTCAACAGACATGGGGATATTAGGGAATAGAATAACTTCAGGGGAAAGGATGAGTTCCTTTTTGGAGCTGTTGCATTTAAGATGTTTATGGAGATTTTTATCAGGCAGCTGATGATGTGGAACAGGAGCTCAGTTTAGATAGCAGCCATAGCTATCTAGATTTGGGAATCATCTGCACAGAAATGATAATTGAATCTATGAGGCTTATGAGATCATGTAAGGAGAAAGTGTAGAGAGAGAGAATAAAAAAGATTGCCCAGGATAGAACTCTGTGGCATGACCATATGTAGGAGGCAGAAAATGGATGATGATCCAGGAAAGGAAACTGGGAAGGAGTTCTCAGAAAGGTATGAAAAGAGCCAGGGTCATGAGTTTATGAAAAAGGAGACAGAACATGCTAGGTAAGCCAAACCAACATGACTGCCTTGACTACCATTTCACCTTGGATCCTTATGGGGAAAAACCAGGATCCTAAACCTAACAGCCTTAGGAATGGACACCTCAGTGCCTTGTAGCCATCATCATGGGAAGCACACCCTGTCAGAATGAAACCTGGCCACTATTCCTGCTGGTGCTAGAGCCACATCTATTGAAGGTCAGAAAAGAAAGTTTTTCTACCAAAGTCTTTAGCACTGTTAAAGGGCTCAACTAATAGGATTTTATCAGTGGAAATAACATTAAAGAAGAAGCATTATTACCATCTGCTTTGCCATTGCACCATAAGTTCTATTTCCTTTCCATCTGACTGGTAGCTGAAACCTTCCATATGTGTTGTCTTCCCCCATTGGAATGTTAGCTTTGTGAGAAAAGGAACTGCCTTACCTTTTTATTTATATCCCTAGCACTCAGCATAGTGCTTGCTCATAATAAGCACTTAATAAAGGCATTGTTCATTCATTCACAAAACCAAAGGGGAAGAGAACATTCAGAAAGAAGTAGTGGTCAAAAACATTACATTTTTTAAACAGATCAGGAAGGATGCGGGCTGAGAGAGTTACTAGATTTAGCTATTAAGACAGCATGGCAACCTCAGAGAGAAGAGTTTCAGTTGAGTGGTGGTGTTGGAAGCCAGCTTTTATGGACATAAGAAGTGAGTGGGAAATAAATGGAGCCAGTAAGTGTAGACAACTTTTTCTAGGACTTCAGTAGTTCTAGGGGAGGATAGATACAAGAAGATAGCTTGAAAGGGATGACAGGGGAACCTAAAGGTTTTCTTAATGTTAAGCATGAGAGAGAGAGGATATAAAAATTTTTGTAAGCTCAGGGAAGGAGCCAATGCATAACGTGAGATTGAAGATTATAAATAGAAGAGAAAATCAAATACGTTTGCTCCTTGAGGAGATGGGAGTAGATGGGAGCAAAGACACAAATTGGATTGACTTTGGCAAGTAGAATGATGAATTTTTCTTCCAGACCTGGAGCAAAAAAAGACAATGTAGACATTGCTGAGGGTATTTGAGGAGCAGAACTGGGGAGAAGAGGTAGCTACCCATTTTCATGGGTAGCCATTCTTCGAAGAGGGAGAGTTAGTGCTGGTGGCTTGAGGAGACAAGAAAAGGTTTGGAACATATTATATGGGTTGTGTAGGAGGGAGTATGTCCTTAGAATAATAGGACTGATGTGCAATCATTAGGGCCCAAGTAAGATTAGATAAAAAAGAAATTTTGTACTGAAACTAGCCAGCCGGGTTGCATAATAACCTCCAGGCGTGTTCAATATATTGCAAGCAGGATTTTGATGGGAGAAAGTTAATTCAGGATTAGGGTTTAGAAGGAATGAGTAGTGATAGGACATAGAGACAAGGGATTCAAGGACAGATTACAACACATTTTTCTGCTGTTGAGATGTGGAATCCATATCATGAATGGGAAAAAGTGAGGTTAGGCCATGGGTGATGGACTAAGTAGGTAGGGATAGACCAACAATTAGAAATTGTTGTGAGGATAAAGAATAAATTTAGGAGGGATGAGGCATACATGAGATGGAACAGTAGGAGGATAGTTAGAAGAATTTCGGAGTTCTGGATAATGGAGGTAGAATGCTTGTGGGTGTTGACAAGATCAAGAATATTACCATGGCTGTGTGTGCCTTAGATGGAATAAAAGTGTGGGTCATGGGATTTCAGGAGGTTAATGGGTGGGGAATGAAATGTGTTTGAGGAGATATGAACATGTGTATTGCTGGAATCTTTAAATATAAGGCATGGGGCTAAGGTAAAAAGCAAGATTTAGCCAGTCCCTGAACTTAGGAAAAGAATTTTCTATTGGAAGCCAATAGTAACATCACCACAATCTGGATTGGGTAATCTATTTGGATATTTAAAGGAGGAGAGGTTGCTGAGTGATGGGAGCAGGAGAGTATGGAAAATGTCATGAGAAATAAGGAATGTGACCTTGGCTATATCACTTAGCATCTTTGGACTTCAGGTTCCTCATTGGCAACATGGGGTATGTAGTTGGATGATCTCTCAGTTACAGCAATGTCCTTGAGAACAAAGACTTTCATTTATATCATTGTATCCTCCAGGGCGTGAAAAAGTGACAGGCACATAGGAAGTGCTTAATAAGTGCTTGTTTATTGATTGAGCCAAATTTCTGTGATTGCAAGAAAGCACAAGGAATACAGAAAGAACAAATCTAATATGAAATGAATTTTGTTAAGAATAGAACAAGGATTCTAGATAGTTCAATGGAAATAGGGAAGAGTCCTTTAGAAACCTATTCCTAAGAATAGCTAAATTGTTCACAGTTTATCATCATACAATATTGCTATTAATGTTTACAATGTTCTCCTCTTTCTGCTCCCTTCATTTTGCATCAGTTCATGTAAGTCTTTCCAGGTTTTTCTAAAAGCATCCTGCTCATCATTTCTTTTGTTTTTAATTAGATTTTTTATTTTTAGTTTACAACACTCAGTTCTACATGTTTTTGAGTTTCAAATTTTCTTCCTTTCCCTCCCTTCACCCCTAAACCCCCTGAAATGGCTTGTAGTCTGATATAGATTCTATATATACACCTTTGCATTAAACTTATTTACACAATAGTCAAGTTGTAAAGAAGAATTATGACCAATGGAATGAATCATGAGAGAGAAGAAACAAGACCAAAAAAGAAGAGGAAAAAAGAGAGCAAATAGTTTGCCTCAATCTGCATTCAGACTCCACAGTTCTTTGTCTGGTTGTAGATAGCTTTTTCCATCATGAGTCCTTTGGTGCGGTCTTTGAGCCTTGCATTGCTGAGAAGAGCCAAGTCTATGAAAGTTAGTCATCACAGAATCAATTTGTCTGTGATTGTGTATAATGTTCTCCTGGTTCTGCTCATTTTACTCAGCATCATATCATGTAGGTCTTTCCAGGTTATTATGAAGTCCATTTCTTCCCCATTTCTTATAGCATAATAGTATTCCATTACATTCATATACTTGTTCAGCCATTCCCCAATTGATGGGCATCCCCTTGATTTCCAATTCTTTGCTACCACAAAAAGAGCTGCTATAAATATTTTTGTACATACAGGTCCCTTTACCACTTGTGTGATCTCTTTAGGATATAGACCTAGGAGTGGTATTGCTGCGTCAAAGGATACGCATATTTTTATAGCCCTTTGGGCATAGTTCCAAATTGCTCTCCAAGAATGGCTGGATCTGTTCACAACTCCACCAACAATGTATTAATGTTCCAATTTGCCCACATCCTCTCCAGCATTTATTATTTTACTGTTTTGTCAGGTTAGCCAATCTGACAGGAGAGATGTGGTGCCTAAGATTTGTTTTGATTTGCATTTCTCTAATCAACACTGATTTAGAGCATTTTTTTCATATGCCTATAGATATCTTTAATTTCTTCCTCTGAAAACTGCATGTTCATATACCTTGACCATTTCTCAATTGGGGAATGGCTTTTATTCTTATCAATTTGGCTCAGTTCCCTTTATATTTTAGATATGAGGCCTTTATCACAGACATTGGTTGTAAAGATTTTCTCCCAATTTTCTGCTTCCCTCCTAATCTTTGTTGCATTGGCTTTGTTTTCTTCTGTTTTGTTTTGTTTTTTTATTTAATATATTTAGTTTTCAGCATTGATTTTCACAAGAGTTTGAATTACAAATTTTCTCCCCATTTCTACCCTCCCCCCCACTCCAAGATGGTGTATATTCTGGTTGCCCAAATCCCCAGTCAGCCCTCCCTTCTGTCACCACACTCCCCTACCATCCCCTTTTCCCTTCCTTCTTGTAGGGCAAGATAAATTGCTACGCCCCATTGCCTGTGTATCTTATTTTCTAGTTGCATGCAAAAACTATTTTTTTTTTGTTTTTGAACATCTGTTTTTAAAACTTTGAGTTCCAAATTCTCTCCCCTCTTCCCTTCCCACCCACCCTCCCTAAGAAGTCAAGCAACATAGGCCACATGCCTATCATTATGTATAACCCTTCCACAATACTCATGTTGTGAAAGACTCACTACATTTTGCTCCTTCCTAACCTATCTTGCTTTATTGAATTTTCTCCCTTGACCCTGTTGCCTTTCAAAAGTGTTTGTTTTTGATTATCTCCACCCCCATCTGCCCTCCCTTCTATCATCCCCCCTTTTTTATCTTCTTCCTCCTTTTTTCCTGTGGGGTAAGATACCAAATTGAGTATGTATGGTATTCCCTCCTCAGGTCAAGTCTGATGAGAGCAAGATTCACTCATTCCCCCTCACCTGCCTTCTCTTCTCTTCCTACAGAGCTGCTTTTTCTTGCCACTTTTATGCGAGATAATCCAACCCATTCTATCTCTCCTTATCTCCCTCTCTCAGTATGTTCCTCTCTCATCCCTTAATTTGATTTTATTTCTTTTAGATATCTTCCCTTCATCTTCAGCTCACCCTGTGTCCTCTCTCTCTCTCTCTCTCTCTCTCTGTCTCTCTGTCTCTCTCTCTCTCTCTCTCTCTCTATATATATATATATATATACACGCATAGATATATACATACATACACATTCACCTATATATATATATGTATATATATATACATAAACATATATGTATGCATATTCCCTTCAGCTACCCTAATACTGAGGTCTCATGAATTATACTCGTAATCTTTCCATGTAGGAATGTAAACAAAACAGTTCAACTTTAGTAAGTCCCTTGCAATTTCTTTTTCTTGTTCTTTTTCTTGATTACCTTTTCATGCTTCTCTTGATTCTTGTGTTTGAAAGTCAAATTTTCTATTCAGCTCTGGTCTTTTCACTGAGAAAGCTTGAAAGTCCTCTATTTTATTGAAAGTCCATATTTTGCCTTGGAGCATGATACTCAGTTTTTCTGGGTAGGTAATTCTTGGTTTTAATCCTAGCTCCATTGACCTCCAGAATATCATATTCCAAGCCCTTCGATCCCTTAATGTAGAAGCTGCTAGATCTTGGGTTATTTGTGTTTCCGCAATACTCAAATTGTTTCTTTCTGGCTGCTTGCAGTATTTTCTCCTTGATCTGGGAGCTCTGGAATTTGGTGACAATATTCCTAGGAGATTTCTTTTTGGGATCTATTTGAGGAGGTGATCAGTGGATTCTTTCAATTTCTATTTTGCCCTGTGGCTCTAGAATATCAGGGCAGTTCTCCTTGATAATTTCTTGAAAGATGATATCTAGGCTCTTTTTTTGATCATGACTTTCAGGTAGTCCAATAATGTTTAAATTATCTCTCCTGGATCTATTCTCCAGGTCATTGGTTTTTCCAATGAGATATTTTACATTGTCTTCCATTTTTTCATTCCTTTGGTTCTGTTTCATAATATCTTGATTTCTCATAAAGTCACTAGCTTCCACTTGCTCCAATCTAATTTTTAAGGTAGTATTTTCTTCAGTGGTCTTTTGGACCTCCTTTTCCGTTTGGCTGATTCTGCCTTTCAAGGCATTGTTCTCCTCAATGGCTTTTTGGAGCTCTTTTGCCTTTTGAGTTAGTCTATTTTTTAAGGTGTTGTTTTCTTCAGTGTATTTTTCAGTATTTTTCTGGGTCTCCTTTAGCAAGTCATTGACTTGTTTTTCATGGTTTTCTCGCATCCTTTTCATTTCTCTTCACAATTTTTCCTCTAGTTCTCTAACTTGTTTTTCCAAATCCTTTTTGAGCTCTTCCATGGCCTGCTACCAGTTCATGCTTTTCTTGGAGGCTTTTGTTGTAGGCTCTTTGGCTTTGTTGACTTCTTCTGTCTGTATGTTTTGGTCTTCTTTGTCACCAAAAAAAGATTCCAAAGTCTGAGACTGAATCTGGGTGTGTTTTCACTGCCTGGCCATGTTCCTAGCCAACTAACTTTACCCCTGAGTTTTTCAGTGGGGTATGACTGCTTGTAGAGTTAAGAGAACTATGTTCCAAGCTTGGGGGGATGCACCAGCTCTGCCACACCAGCACTCCTCCTTCCCCAAGAACCCTCAACCCGGACTGGACTTAGATCTTCAGCAGGCTGTGCACTCCTGCTCTGATCCACCACTTAATTCCTCCCACCAGGTGGGCCTGGGGCAGCAAGCAACTTGAGCAGTAGTTCTGTACCTGCCCCACCTCCGCTGCCCCCAGGGCAGTAGCGGAAGCAGGAACTCCTTCCACTCCCGCAGCTTTTCCCACTAACCTGCTCTTTTGTCTTTGGTGTTTACAGGCTGAGAATTCTGGTAACTGCTGCAGCTCACTGATTCAGGGTTCTGGGGCACGCTCCACCCGGCTCCTGGTCTGGTTGGTCTGCCCCGCCCACGCTGGCCTCTGCTCAGCTCCACTCGGCTCCGCTACCAGCTCCGTGTGGGATAGACCTCACCCAGAGACCATTCAGGCTGTCCTGGGCCTGAGCCCTGCTTCCCTCTGCTATTTTGTGTGTTCTGCAGTTACAGAATTGGTTCAGAGCCATCTTTTATAGGTTTTTGGAGGGACTCAGCAGAGAGCTCACACTAGTCCCTGCTTTCCAGCTGCCATCTTGCCCCTGCCCCCCTCCCAGATCACATTGGCTTTGTTTATGCAAAATTTTTCAATTTAACATAACCAAAATTATCCATTTTGCATTTTGTAATGCTCTCTGTCTCCTATTGAGTCATGAATTCTTCCCTTTCCCATAAATCTGATAGGTAAACTATTCCTTGCTCTCCCAAATTGCTTATAGTATCAACTTTTATTCCTAAATCACAAACCCATTTTGAGTTAGTTTTGGTATATGGTGTAAGATATTGGTCTATGTCCAGTTTCTGCCATACTATTTTCCAGTTTTCCCAGCAGTTTTTGTGGAATAGTGAATTCTTATCCCAGAAGCTGGCCTCTTTTGGTTTGTCAAAGAGTACATTGCTATAGTTGTTGACTACTGCATGTGTGTACCCAAACTATTCCACTGATCCATGACTCCATTTCTTAGCCAGTACCAGGTAGTTTTGATGACTGCTGCTTTATGGTACATTTTAATATCTCGTATGGCTAGGTGACCTTTCCTAGCATTTCTTTTCATTAATTCCCTTGATATTCTGTACCTTTTGTGCTTCCAGATAAATTTAGTTATTATTTTATCCAGCTCTGTAAAATAATTTTTTGGTAGTTTGATTGGTATGGCACTGAATAAGTAAATTAATTTAGGTAAAATTGTCATTTTTATTATATTAGCTTGGTCTAACCATGAGCAACTGATGTTATTCCATTTATTTAGGTCTGACGTTATTTGTGTGAAAAGTGTTTTGTAATTGTGTTCATATAGGTCCTCAGTTTGTCTTGGCAGATAGACTACCAAATATTTTATAGTGTCTACAATAACTTTAAAAGGAATTTCTCTTTCTATCCCTTGCTATTGGACTTTGTTAGTAACTTATAGGAATGCTGAGGATTTATATGGGTTTATTTTATATCCTGCAACTTTAGTACAGTTTTTTTATTATTTCAAGTTGTTTTTCACTTGATTCTCTAGGATTCTCTAAGTAAATCATCATATCATCTGCAAAAAGTGATAATTTAGTTTCTTCTTTGCCTATTCTAATGCCTACAATGGTTTTTTCTTCTTTTAAAGCTAAAGCTAAAATTTCTACTACCAAACTGAGTAATAGGAGTGATAATGGACATCCTTGTTTCACCCCTGATCTTATGGGGAATGCATCTAGTTTATCCCCATTACATACAATTTTTGCTGATGGTTTTAGGTAGATGTTAGTTATAATTTTAAGGAAGTCTCCATTTATTCCTATTCTTTCTAGTGTTTTAATAGGAATGGGTGTTGTATTTTGTCAAAGGATTTTTCTGCATCTATTGAAATAATCATATGGTTTCTGCTAGTTTTGTTATTGATATGATGAATTATGCTGATAATTTTCCTAATATTGAACCAGCCTTGCATTCCTGAAATTAATCCTACCTGGTCATAGTATATTATTTTCCTGATAAGTTGTTGCAATCTTTTTGCTATTATTTTATTTAAAATTTTTGCATCAATATTCATTAGGGAAAGTTGGTCTATAATTTTCATTCTCTGTTTTGACTCTTCCTGGTTTAGGTATTTTTTTTGGCAGGGGAATTGGGGTTAAGCTACTTGCCCAAGGTCACACAGCTAGTGCATGTGTCAAGTGTCTGAGGCTGGGTTTGAACTCAGATCCTGCTGACTCCAAGGCCAGTGCTCTACTCACTGAGCCACCTAGGTGCCCCACCTGGTTTATGTATTAGTACTATATTTGTGTCATAAAAAGAATTTGGTAGGACTCCTTCTTTGCCTATTTTTCCCAAATAGTCTATAAAGTATGGGAATTAATTGTTCTTTAAATGTTTGATAGAATTCACATTTAAAACCATCTGGCCCTGGAGATTTTTTCCTAGGGAGTTCATTGATGGCTTGCTCAATTTCTTTTTCAGAGATGGGGTTATTTAGGTAATTTACTTCCACTTCTGTTAACCTGGGCAATTTGTATTTTTGTAAATATTCATCCATTTCCCTAAGGTTGTGAAATTTATGGGCATACAATTGGGCAAAATAATTCCTAATTATTTTTTTAATTTCCTCTTCATTGGAGATGAATCCATCCTTTTCATTTTTGATGATACTGGTAATTTGGTTTTCTTCTTTCTTTTTTTTTAATCAAATTGACCAAGGGTTTAGCAATGTTACTGTTTTTTCATAAAACCAGTTCTTAGTTTTATTTATTAGTTCAATAGTTTTCTTGATTTCAATTTTATTAAGCTCTCCTTTGATTTTAAGTATTTCTAATTTGGTATCTAATTGGGGATTTTGAACTTGTTCTTTTTCTAGCTTTTTCAGCTGTATGCCCAGATCATTGATCTCCTTTTTCCATATTTTATTCATGTAAGCATTTAGGGATATAAAACTTCCCCTAAGAACTGCTTTTACTGTATCCCATAAGTTTTGGTATGTTGTCTCATTATTGTCATTCTCTTGAATCAAGTTATTTATAGTTTTTATGATTTGTTCTTTGGCCCACTCATTCTTTAGGATTAGAATATTCAGTTTCCAATTAATTTTTAGTTTATCTTTCCATGGTCTTTCACTACAAATAATTTTTATTGCATCATGATCTGAGAAGGCTGCATTGACTATTTCTGTCTTTCCACCTTGGATTGTGTGGTTTTTATGCCCTAGTACATGGTCAACTTTTGAGTATGTGCATGTACCACTGAGAAAAAAAAAGTATATTCCTTTTTATGCCCATTCAGTTTTCTCCAGAGGTCTACCATATCTGCTTTTTCTAAAATTCTATTCACCTCCTTAACTTCTTTCTTGTTTATTTTAGGTTAGATTTATCAAGGAGAGAGAGGGGGAGGTTGAGGTCCCCCACTAGTATGGTTTTGCTGTCTATTTCTTCCTGTAAGTCCCTTAACTTCTCGTCTAAGAATCTGCCTGCTATACCACTTGGTGCATATATGTTAAATAATAATATTGCTTCATTATTTATGGTGCCTTTTAGCAGGATATAGTGTCCTTCTTTATCTCTTTTAGTAGATCTATCTTTGCTTTTGCCTTGTCTGAGATTAGGATTGCTACTCCTACTATTTTTTACTTTAGCTGAAGCACAATATATTCTACTCCAGCCTTTTACTATAACTCTGTGCTTGTAAACAACATATTTTAGGATTATGGTTTTCAATCCATTCTGTCATTAGCCTCCCTTTTCTGGGAGAGTCCATCCCATTCACATTCACAGTTATGATTACAGGCTGTGTCTTTTTCTCCATCCTATTCCTCCACCCCCACCCCATTTATGCTTTTATTTCTCCCTTCTCCCTTCTACTCCTCAAAAGAATTTTGCTTTTGACCACCACCTTCCTCAATTTACCCTCCCTTTTTATCCCCCTAACCTATCTCACCCTTTTCCCCTTGCTACTTCTTCCCTCCCTTCTGATCACCCCCACTTTTCTTTCCCCTTTCCCCTCCTACTGCTTGTAGGACAAGTTTGATTTCTATACTTATCAGAGTATGTTATTCTCTTCTTGAACCAAATCTGATGTGAGTAAAGCTCATATACTACTCTTCTCCCTCCCTTCTTTTCCTGTACTATAATTTATTTTTGTGACTCTTCACATGATGTAATTTACCCTTTTCTACTACCTCCTTACCTCTTCTCCCAGACACCTCCCTTTATATCTCTTAATTATGTTTTTAGCATTATATCAGTTATTTCATACTGACACCCACAGTCTATGAATATCCCTTTCAATTGTCATAATAGCTGTACTATTCTCAAAATTGACATATGTATGACATATAAAACAATATAATCCTATATAAGGATGTAAACAATTTGCCCTTACTGATTAACAAGGTGTTTTCCCCCTGTTCACCTTTTTATGTCTCTCTTGAGTTTTGTGTTTGAAGATCAAATTTTCTGTTGAGCTCTGGTCTTTTCATTAGGAATGTCTGGAATTCCCTTATTTCATTGAATGTCCATCTCCTTGCCTGAAAAATTTTGCTCAGTTTTGCTGGGTAGTTGATCCTTGGTTGTAGTCCAATCTCCTTTGCCTTTCAGAATATCATATTCAAATTTCTACTGTCCTTTAATGTAGGAGCTGAAAGTTCCTGCATGATCCTGGCTATAGTTCCATGATATTTGAATTATTTATTTTTGGCTGCTTGCAGTATTTTCTCCTTGACTTGATAATTCTGAAATTTGGCTACAATATTTCTTGGAGTTTTCAATTTGGGATCTCTTTCAGGGGGTGATCTGTGTATTCTTTCAATGATTAATTTACCCTCTGGTTCTATGACCTCAGTGCCATTATCCTTGATGAATTCTTGGGAGATACTGTCCAGGCTTTTTTTTTTCATCATGGCTTTCTGGTGGAGCAATAATTTTTAGATTGTCTCTCCTGGATCTATTTTCTGGGTCAGTTGTTTTTCCAATCAGATATTTCACATTTTCTTCTATTTTTTCATTCTTTACATTTTGTTTGACTGCTTCTCGATGCCTCATAGAGTCATTAGCTTCCACTTGCTCAATTCTAATTTTTAATGAATTGCTGTCTTCATTTTGCTTTTTGAGTATCCTTTCCCAGTTGATTGATTTTACCTTTCAGGGTGTCATTTTCTCTAATTAGATTCTGAATCTCCTTAGTCACTTTGCCAATTTTACTTTTTAACAATTTGTTCTCATCAGCGATTTTTCCCCATTTTTTCTTTTACCTCCTTAATCTGGTTTTTAAAATCCTCCTTTAGCTCTTCCAGGAACGCTCTTTGGGCTTGAGACCAGTTCAAATTCCCTATTGAGGTGTCAGATGTGGGTATAATGTCAATGCTGTCCTCTTCCAAACTTGTATTTTAATCTTTCCTGTTTCCATAAAAAAAATCAGAGGTCCTAGGTTTTCTCATGTATTTCTTCATGTTGGTTAGCTTTTTCCTGCTTTAAAGTGTATTTCTGCTTCTGGGGCTCAAGGAGCTCTGTCCCAGGTGTCTTGTTCTGGGAATTCTGAGCCTAGTTACTGGCTTTGTGTGCTATGGCCTCTGGTTTCCTGAGGTGTGGGGGAGGGGTCATCTGACTGCCAGAAATCTTCTCTTCCCCTGGGGCTGCTTTCTAGCAGGGTGGTCTCAGCTGCTGTCTGTGCTGGTACCTGCCACTTTCTCTGGCTGTGCAAAGGCCCGTCTGGGTTCCTGGTGTTGACTCTTTTGGCTCCACCCTTCTGGGACTCAGAAACTCCCACTTTTTGGCTACTGAAGACCCACTTCTGGCTCCTCTGTTCTAGGGTTTTTCCTGAGATATTATCTGGGTCAAAGAGGAAGGGATGAGAGCCATTTACCTGGCCATTATGGCTCCCAGAAGTTCAAGAAGGTGAGTTTTAAACATTTGGGCTGCAAGCCTCAGGAGTAGATGCCTCATGGCTGCAGGTGCTGCGCTGCTGCTTCCTATAACTTTGATAGACTCTTGTCCTGTCCTGGTTGTCCTTGGGATCTCTGCTGGTTCTGTGCACCCAGCCTTCTCCCAGCTTGGATAGCTGGCTGATAACTGCAGCTGCTTCTGCTTTGGTGTGGTCTGGTGCAGCTCCATGCAACAACACTCTGCCAGCCTACAGATCCATTCTCTTGACCTTGAGGACTCTCCAGGCTTGAAAATTTGCCCCACTGAGTCTACTAGTGGCTTCTAACTCTCTCAGATCTACTCAGACTCACTTTTTTAGAGGTATCTGACAGAACTTGTGAGAGAGCTCTGGTAAGACACCGTTTTCATGCAGCCATCTTGTCTCTTTCCCTCATCATTCTTGTAACACAATAATAATCCTTTACAATTGTATACTATGTTTTGTATTCTTGTTCAGCCATTCCTCAATTGATGGTCATCCCTTTAATTTCCAGTTCTTTGCAAACACAAAAAGAGTTGCTATAAATATTTTTTACAGGTCCTTCCCCCCACTCCCCTCCTTGGAATACTGACCTAGTAGTGGTATTGCTGGATCAAAGGGTATGCCGAGTTTTATAGCCCTTTGAGCATAGCGCCAAATTGCTCTCCAGATCAATTCACAACTCCACCAAACAGGACATTAGTGTACCAATTTTTCCACATTCCCTGAAACGTTTGTAATTTCCCCTTTTATGTCATATTAACCAATCTGATACGTATAAGGAGGTACCTCAGAATTTTTTAAATTTTTATTTCTCTTATCAATAGTGATTTAAAGTATTTTATATGGCAACATAAAGTTGTGATTTCTTCATCTGAAAACTGCCTGTTCATGTTCTTTGACCATTTATCAAGGAAGGTACAGTACTATAGTCAAGGAACTCAAAAGAAGATTGTATAGAATTGAACCAGTTAACCCAGGGCTGAAGTTGAGAGAGGAAGAAAAGAAGGAAGGAAGAAAGGAAGGAAGGAAGGAGAATGTAGCTAAAGCAAAGATTATCTTGGAAAGATCTGAGGAGTGGAAAGCTTTTAGGTCACCAGGAGGATGAAGAACAGGTTTAGAGGTTGTAAGGTAGAGGATAAGGTGGAGTGACAGAGATTGAGTAAATAAAGAAATTTCATAGTTCAGGAACATGGAAGTGGATCACTCATAGATGATGGCAAGATCATCTTTTGCCCTCTCTGTGTAGCTGAGGTAGGGCGAAGGAGTAGATTTTAGAAAATGAGCAAGTTGTAAGTTAGGATATTGAGGGAATACCAGTATGTATTTTGAAATCCCCTATTATGAGAGCAGGAATTTGTGAGGATAAAAAGTCTATAAGCCAGGCATTGAGCTCAGTAAGGAAAGGAAGAAGGTGTCCTGGAGGTTGGTGATTATAGCTACTAGAATCTTGATTTAATGATAAATATGGATTGAATGTCCTTCAGAAGAGGAAAGATTACTGAGTGATGGTGGTAGATGGAGAAGTATTCCAGCTCCTTGACCATGACCAATGAATGTGTGTGTATGTGTGGGGGTGTAATAAGGGAAAGTGCAAATAATTCTGGAAAGACTGGCCAGGGGTGCTGCATCACTGAGAAGAAGCAAGGTCTCAAGATGGACATGTGTGGGGGTTGCTTTGGGTGGGGGGGGGCGGGTGAGGAAAAAGCACTGGCCAGTAAGAACTGCATTTGTATAATGTAAGTATGGATTGGGAAGCATATGACTCAATAAGAATGTGCTAATCACTGGGGAATGAGTTCAGAGGAGTGCGGTGGGGTGAACATTCTTTCCAGGAGGTAGGTAGCCATTGTGGAGGTATATCTGAGCAGAAGGTGAGCACAGACCTGCACGATTACTCTCCTTCTCAAAAACCTTCAATGGCTCCCATTGTCTACCAACCCCCGCCCCCAAACACAAACTCATTAGCCTAGGCTTTAGAGCACTCTGCAATATGGTTTTTATTCATTATTTCATACCATTCCTACCCTTTCACCAATCTGAAATATTAGCTATTCGCTCTTCTGCTTCTGTCATCTTATGCTTCTGGGCTTTGTGCATGCCAGTGTCAATGACTGAAATGAACTCCTTTGAAAGGAGAAAATTAATATCTCCAATGAAGAGCATTATGGAATTTCATGAAGATCAATGGCTTCTTATTAATAGTGGATTTTCTCCCTTTTAGTTTCAGCCAAGCTGCATGGATAGAAAAGCAGCAATGTGCTCTGAGGATCAAGGACACTTTTGACATAGTGGTAAGGTCTGTGACCATCAAGCAACCCATTAGGGAAGAGGAACTATTCCAAGATATTCTACATCTGGGGAAGTTGTTGAAATTTGGAATCTTTAGCCTTTTGGGACACAAACTCCATTGCAATATTCACAGTGAGTTACCTTTTCTAAGTGCATGCTCTACTTAAAGCAGTTGGCAATAGTGGGCAATATTTATGCTTACATATTTTAATATTTCATTTTTGTAAAAAAAAGCATAATTAAATGGAAAATGTGCAAATTCTATTACTCTTTCTTGCCTATGGGAAGCTCAGCTGTTCATACCATGAGGCTAAAACAAAGGTTCACTGTCTATCTGGTGGCACAGTATGTCTTAATTCCTGCCAAAGTGGCTGGAAGCAAATAAATGCCCTCCTAAGCACATGCTTTGTAAACCCTAAGATAAAAGTGATGGTGAGAGTCACATTTTTTTTCTCTACTCATCCCAGCAAGAACACTTTCTCTTTGGGGAAACAAGATAGGAAGAATAGACACACAATGTCATCTGAGGAACATGTAAGGATCATTATGGTATAGATTTGGAGTCAAGAGATGTGTGGTCCTCTCCCATGTTAGACGTTAGCCATGTGACCTATTCCTGAAATTCAAAGCCTTCCAAAATCTTGCTTCCACCTCTATTTCCAGTCTTATTTTATCTAATTACTATTCAAAGGATGAAACACCCAGCAAACTAGGTTCCCCAAACATGTTATTCCTTCTCCTGTAGCTGTCCCTTTGAATAAATGTTTCTCTATCTTTGTAATTCACTTCCTCTTCACCTCTACCTTCTAGGGTTGTATGAACTGTTGCAAGAGGACTAGAACCTTTGGTGTGAGGGCTTGCTGAACACTGTTCAGGGCTATCCACCTTTGGTGCCCCCCTTTCACTCAACTTTAACCTGTACCTCCAAGAAGCTTTAGCATGTACAGTGGCCACACCCCAATAAACTGTCTTGGTAGATGGGCTAAACCAAGTTGAGAGTAACTGACAGGGGGATGTCTACCCCAAGCATGTGAAAACTTCCCCCCAGATAGAAGGGGTGTATAAGAACAATTTGTCTCAGTGGCTATGAAGGAGGCTGAAGCAGGGATTGTGGAACACTTAAAGCTTGGTCAGACATCAAAGAGGCCAAGGTCATCCACTGCATCCCAAGCCATCTTTGTCATCCTGCTACTGAACTTCAGTGATTCTGGAAGAGAGAGTGAGGCCGATGACTTTGTGCAGTTTGGTTTCACTTAAATCCAATTCACCCATGAGTCAAGACATCACCTGTGATATTATAAGTCCTCTTTGAAAATAAAGGACAAATAGCAACCACCTTCTAGAATCCCTGATTTCCTTCAAGGCCCAACCCCAAGGCTACATGAAATATTTTTCTCTGTGTGTTTTTTCTTAACATAGTGGAAGCCCCTTGAGGACAAAGGCTGATTTGTTTTTCTCTTTTTATCCCTATAGTCTTGTACTGTGCTGGATACATGGTAGGTACTCAATAAGTATTGATGAATGATTCTCTCCTAGCCATTAACACACTCTCTCTTAGACTTGCGCTTGCATCGATATTGTATCCTGCAGAACAATGTAGTTTCCTTGAGAGCAAAAACTATTCACTTTTTGTCTTTATACTTAGGCTGTAACATTGTCCCTTATAAATAGTAGGAGGTATTTAATAAATTTTATTATTATTGTTATGGCTATGGAGAAGTCATGGTCTCTTTCAATGGGTTACCTTATTTATGAAATAGTAATAATAATAGCAACACCTACCTTACAGGGGATGATCAAATGAGAGACCACATATAAAATGTTTTGTTAACCTTAAGATACTATCCATGTCTATATATTTTTATTATATAATCTGTACTCTTGCCTTGGGGCAGCTAGATGGTGTCATAGATAGAAACCTGCACCTGGAGTCAGGAAGACCATAGTTTAAATCCACTCTCAGACACATGCTAACTGAGTGACCCTGGGCAAGTCACTTAACCCATTTGCCTTATCTGCAAAATGGCAATAATAATAGTGCCTACTTCCCAGTGTTGTTGTGAGGACCAAGTAAGATGATAATTGTAAAGTACCTGGCACATCGTAAGAGCTATATACATAATAGCTTCTACTACTAGTATTATTATCATTAACCCATTCTTTAGAGGCTTTCTGCATACAGATTAACATGTCATTCCTTTGGGCTATTGCTGTGAGCCATTTTCAGGTTTTTTATGTCTTTTCTTTTTGAGGAGTGTGTCCTATCTATTTTCTAGAATGATAGTTCTAGAAAATGGACAGATCCTCAAGAAGCATGTGAATAGTTTTCAGAGGGTCTGTACACATTTTTATTTTTACTAACCCTTAATTGAAATTTAAAATCTCCTTTAATTATAAAAGTAGACAATAAACTATTATTCTGAAAAAGATTCCATAGCCTTCACCAGATTGCCAAAGAGCATGACAAACACACACAAAAGATAAGAATCCCTGTTCTAATAAGAGTTGGATGAGGAGCTTGAAAATCTTTCTATTCTGGGATAATGGTTGATTGCAATATCATTCTTGAATTACCTAAGTGTTCATTGATTGGTTTTAATTTAATTATTGGCTGTTTGTATTGAAACCAGGTGTTTCTTATGCACGGTACAGAGAAAAGAACATTGCTTTTAGACTCAGAAGACCCACATTTGTCATTTATTATTTCTATGATCTTGGGGAAGTTAGTTAATCTCATTGGGCCTCAGTTTCCTCATCCTTAAAATAAGAAGGTTGTACCACCTAGACTCAGAGGTCACTTCCAACTGGAGTTGAATGAATCTACAAATATCTTGGCTATGGGAATGACTTGGGAGAGGCCAATAATCTCTTGTATATTTTCCATATTCCCAGAAAATAGCTATTATTATCATATCACAATTGTTAAATACTTCTTGTGAGAGTCTGATATAGCTAATTGAGATGGAAAGTTTTCCCTGGAGGTCAAAATTTGGAAATAAAGTCCACATCTAGATACATACTTGACCTGTTGCATCTAGTACGCAACTATAGATAATGATGGTATAAAAGTGGACCTAATCTGCAACCTTATTTCATTTCTCAGGTGACCAACATGGGCAAAGGTAGACAACAAGCATTTATTAAGCTCTGACTGTATCAGGCACTCTGCTAAGCAATAGGGATAAAAAGAAAGGCAAAAAGACCCTGCTCCTACTCTCAAAGAGCTCACTCTAATAGAGAGACTATGTGCAAATAACTATGTTCAATATATACATGTAGGCATGTATGTATCCATACAGCTCACATTTATATAGGTATGTAATGTATGTATAAATAGATATAGATATGCAATAAATTGGGGAAATATGCTTACGTAGCCCACTTTGTATCTTGGGAAACTTTTCTGATCAATTGCTTACAGAAGGCTTGTTGGTATTAGAACACACATGATGACTGAAAGATCTTGATATATTTTGGACAGCTTTTTATCATTTTGCCCATTGTGATTGATCTGTGGCATATTACAGTCTAAAGCCAGATTCTTGGAATCCATGGCTATAATGCCAAGAGTCCATTGACTTTTCCGGTGAGACCTACACAGAGGTGAGAAAGAATATTGAGATGCCTTGAAAATAGTGGCAGTTTGAATTTTTGCATTTCTTACTGAAGATAGGGATGATAGAGAGATCTTGTTCCATATATTATATTCTTGCTAATTTCCAATTTCCTTAAAATGATTACTGTTCCACAGCACAATTTGTCCTTTTCTAAGCACATGCAGCATTTTGCTCATGACTATTATTCTCTTGATTTTTTAAATAGATTGTTCTCCCTTCAAACTTCAGTTTTCTAATTTGGAGAAGGAGAAATAGAAGTAAAGATATTTTCTAAGATCATCCCTTTTGTTCTTTTTTTTTTTTAAATTATGCCAGATTTTGGGGCAGCTAGGTGGTGGATAGAGCACCAGCCCTGGAGTCAGGACAACCTGAGTTTGAATCTGTCCTCAGACACTTACTAGCTGTGTGACCCTGAATAAGTCACTTAACTCTGTCCCTCCACCACCCCAAAAAAGAAAATTATGCCATATTAAACTTTTCCCCTTCTAAACATTTTTAGCAGCAACATGTAATAATGGACAGAAAGTGAATACTGAATTTAGGAAGAACTAGGTTCAAGTCCTGCTTCTTCTACATACTGGTTGTGTGACTGGGTGACACACAAATATCTCACTTAACATTATAGAAATACCACAAAGAATAGAGTTGTATTATTATCCTCACTTAGTATTATAGTTCTCCCCATTAAACTATGAATTCCTTGAAAGCAGGAGTTTCTTGCATTTCTTTGTACCCCCAGAACTTAGCACAGTGCCTTTCACAGAAAGGTTTATTGACTAACTACCCAACACTTTTCAGGTGAAGAAATTGAGCCTCAGAGCACTTAACTAGCCCAAGGTCATAAATCTAGTGAGTGATACTAACAGATCTTAAACCCAGAAGTCAAGAAAATCTCTATGGAATAGGCAAAGGAAAAGGAAAACCACATTTTTGATTCAAACCTTGGTATTTTTCCAATTGTTGTCATGGTTTTATACCTGCCTTTTGGGTATTGAATAAGACCATTGGAAATCTACAAATAGAATTCTCTGAGATATTGTAGTTGATAACAAAGATAACTCAAATAATTGGTTTAAGTCACAAAATAAATTCTTAAATAGGACTATATATGCAAAAAAAATGTAAAGTGCTTTTTAAATCTAGATTAAATACTAGTTCATGGTCATTGTGAAAAGAACTGGAATATGCACCTTTACTTGACATGGAAATAAGGAGATTCAGTCCCTTAAAAGAAATCAAGCATCAAAAATTTTAAAGTCTCCTGTGTAATGAATCTAATCCCCCAAACACTCAGGTCCCTTATGTAATAAAACATGAATATCATGGATGGAATACAAGAGCCCAATTTTAATTAAAAAGTCAGTTGAGATGTCTATTCATGCTCGTAATCTGGCAGAACATGCTACCTTTGAATTCTTTTTTGAGAAATTTTAATGAGTAGAAAGACATCTGCTGGAGACTATTTAGGAATCAATAGGACACATTAACTGAAGACAGTTCAGGCTGCCCCAGCAGCAGATGGTTATGTGAGAGTGCATCCTTATAATGGCTTGTTAATGATAACATGCATGTAGTGGGGAGTGGAGCTCTTGTTTTACAACTAGCAAGGATCAGAATAGAGAGAGACAAATTCCTATTGGTCCAAATAATGAAGGCCTTTCATAGAAAAGAATGCTGAGCAGATGATGTGATAGTAAAATAAGGTTTAATTTTTTTCAAAATATGAAGAATGACTTCCATAGGACAATAAAATGAGAAAAAATGCATAAATCCCTAAGTCTTCCTTTAAGATTGTACACAGAGAAAGGGCACATAAGAGTCAACTAGATAGGAAATCTTAGATGATCTTTTCAAGGGTAATGAAAAATGGAATATAATAAAATTTCAGAATAACCAACACACTGTTCATTTTGCCATTTAATATATTACATTTTCAAAATATATAGTTAATGATTTTATAATTGGCACAGATTAATCATTATGATGTGTCATTTCATTCAATTCAGTAGTCTAAGTGTGGATAGTTCCACTTTTGTTTTAAGGCCGTAAGGCTGAGCAGCAATCTTTCTCCCCATATATCATTTCTAAATGTTATATTATATTACTTATGTTAGTTAAGATATTTTGAGAAATTATATGAATGAATGTGTTAAAAGTCCTGAAGATTTGGCTTCAGAATATCTAGAATATTTAATAAATTTCGGGCTAAGTATTGGTTCAAAGGTGTGACTCTATGAAATAAACTATGAATTTATTGACTGCTAATTTAAATTTCCTAATTAACAATGTGACATTCCCCTAAGTTGATTGCTCTGAACCTTAGTTTTCCCACCTAAGAAGTGAGGATAATACCTGTAGAACCCATGCTTAAGTGTTATTCACAGGCTCAAATGAGATATTATACATAAAATGTTTTGCAACTTTGAAACACCATATAAATGTCTGCTATTATCATTTTATTTTACTAAATTTGTTGTATGATCACAAAGTGCTTACATGGTTTGATTTAATTCAACAAAAATTATTAAAGCAATAAACAAAAGTTACAAATGCATTTTGTCAACAGGAATCACAGCATGGTAACAATCATTGAGTTTTTCTAAATATTATCTCAAAATACATATCTATTGAAGTCAATAGTCTTTTTAAAGCCACAGCACACTGAGTTTCTCTTGCTGCTTTTATTTCCCAACTTACCAAGATTTTCTTCAAGGACTTAGTCTTATAAAAGAAGACCAAAAGTCAAAAGCCAACCCTTCAACAGTTGCCCAGAAGTCTTGTCTGTCCTGTAATAATATTAATAATAGCACTAGCATTTATAAATTATACTAAGGCTTACAAAACATTCTGCATATATTATTTCATTAGATCCTTACAACAACCTGGTGATACAGAGCTATTTTATCCGCATTTTACAGAAGGGTAACTTATAGCTGAGAGATTTTAAGTGACTTGCTCAGGATCACACCACTAGTGTCTGAGGCAGTATTCAAATTCAGATCTTCTCAACTCTGAGTCAGGAATTCTTTCTACTATGCCTCCTATCTCTCAGTTATGTTT
Organism: Trichosurus vulpecula; assembly: GCF_011100635.1. Taxonomy (NCBI): domain Eukaryota; kingdom Metazoa; phylum Chordata; class Mammalia; order Diprotodontia; family Phalangeridae; genus Trichosurus; species Trichosurus vulpecula. Next base: position 239,085,087 of record NC_050573.1, on the reverse strand, counting down.
CATTACTAATAATATGTAATAACATAATAACTAGCAGGGGATAGTTCTCTTATTTTCTTGGTTCTCACAAACCCTGGGGTTGTCCTAGATCCTTCAATCATTTTACTAGTACTAATATTTGATAGACAGCTTACCTGTACCTTAACAAAGTCCTGTCGTCTCCTTTTTTGGGGGAGGGATTGTGGTGGTGGTAGAGGAGGAGGTCTCGACCTGTGATTGCATCAAAGTAGGGAACTTCCCTCTTATTAGGGCACTGAGAGTTTAAGTGACTTGTACATAGTCACCTGATTGGCATACGGCAGATAAGATTCAGAACCTGAAACAACATTTTCATGATTCAAGGAATGATATTCTAATCATCATACCATACTGTATTTCCTGCCCTTTACTACCATGAAAAAAATGTATCATCTCTATCCTCCTCACCAGGATATATTTCACAGGTTACCTGAAGAATTTACACGGTGATAACTACACGTTGTCCTCCACAAATTGCACAAGAATGATGCTTTCTTTATGATAAGTAATATTTAAGAATCAAACAAAAACTCTGACAGTGTTCAGCAGATGGACTGGTACTAAAGACTGAGGATCAGGTGTCATCATATCTTGCCCTAATTTGATTTCTGTGCAGCCTGGGGCCTTTGAAATGGCACTTTGCTTCCTGGTATCTTCATCTGTAGGATTCTCTCTAATATTCTACGTTTTCACAGCTACATTGTGGAGTTTAATAAAGAGGCTTTCTTTTCTTTCTTTCTCTCTCTTTTTTTTAAAGAAATAACAATGTAATTTATCTCTCCATTTCCTTTTGCTTGGAATAAGGGAGTTGGACAAGATAATCAATCTCTAAGGCCCTTCAGCTCTAAAACTCTATGATCTTCTAAGAAAGTGGTCCACAAATGGTTAAAAAAGCATCAAATATTAATCTCTGAGATCCAATGTAACATTTTCAGCCAGCTCTGTGGCCCTAGTGTCTATGAGACCCATCGATCCATTCATTATTATGTACAACAGCTGGTGAGCAGCCTTGGATCACATCCCACTTTCTTACACTTCATGAACATATGTGATAGTTATGCTGGATAGTTAAATCTTTTGTATATTTGCTGACAGAGGCAAAGAGATAATTTAAAAAAAGTAAACCTATGAAGAATCCTCTGTTCTTTTTTTGTTCATAGTTTCCACCTCCTTCTTTTTTAAACAGGAGCTGTCAATGAGCAGTTCTTTTCTCCTTGAACTATTTTTTAATTTATTTTATAAACCTTTATTAATTTAAGTATATACATAGTATTTCTTCTAATAAAATGTAAGCTTCTTGAGAGTAAGGACCTTTTTTGAGAGTAAGGACAAAGACTCTTTTGTCTCTGTGTATCAGGTGCTTAGCACAGTATCAAGCACGTGGCCCAAAATCTGACCACAGAAACAGTAAAGGAAAACTGAGAGTGTTTACTCTGAATAAATCTCTGCAATTTGGATTTTTGTTACCCCTTTCATATGATCTGAGATAAATTACAGGCTCTAGTCTAGATATTTTGATATTTAACTATTTCCTTTTTAAAGAAGCACCAAAGTTAGGGCAAGTCCCCTTTAAGCAAAATATAGCCTGACCAAAACTTTGGCCTTTTTTATTGACATTGGAAAGCAACCTCTTGTTTGAGATCTTAATGAGTTCTGTTCACTGTGTAGCCTATGATAAGGCCTGAGACCTGAAGATCAAATATGAAGAAGAGCAGAAAACCTACTTGTTCCAGGGATATTTCCATAACTTTATCTACAGGGGAAATATACAATTCAGAAGAAACACAACTTTGAAACTGCCCAGCTAGTGGTTTTTGAGCAAGTTTGTTAATCCTGAGAAACAGGAATTTCCTAAGACCTCTTAGACAGCAGTGTCTGTAAGTGCAGTTATTGGAATGTTGTGTGATTCTACTTATGGAAAGCACCTGTACACGGTCATTGAAGGAAATCACTCTCAGTTGACATTTGTGATAATTACCTGCACAGTCAGCCCTCTCTGGCGGCTAAAATCAGTCTGGTTTTGGTCAAAACTAATTTGAAGAGATGGCACACATTTCTATATTCAGCACTTGAGTAAATTGTTTTTCCTTCTGTGGTGAGTAATAAAATCAGACAGGACCTATCTAATGAAAGGCTTAATCGAGTCTAAAGGCAGAGAGGGCCCAATTCTTGCATTAGTTTTTCATTACACAGCAGCGGTTTTACCTCAACAGAAATATTTGAACCTTTAAGAGTTGATGCTGGCATTTACCTAAATCTGGGGGTAAAGTGGAGAGTAAAGATCCTGTTATAAAGGCATTGGTCATATTTACATGCCTGGAATCAACTATTTGAATGGTGGAAAAGTTGCAATGGCAAATAGTAAGGAAGAATTTTTCACCATAAAATAGGTTGTCATGGTGAGGGTATCTTTAGTTCTTGAGAAATTTTCACAATCCTGTCTGCATGGATCAGATAAAATAAATCTTGGACATGGTGTTTAGAAGAGTAGCACTCCATAAATGTCTGTCAAAGAAGCCAATAAAATTTTTCCAAAATAAGAACATTATAAATCACTCAGTGTCATCTTTTTTTAATTTAATTTATTTAATATATTTAGTTTTCAACATTGATTTTGACAAGAGTTTGAATTACAAATTTTCTCCCCATTTCTACCCTCCCGCCCACTCCAAGATGGTGTATATTCTGGTTACCCAGTTCCCTAGTCAGCCCTCTCATCTGTCACCCCACTCCCCTCCCATCCCCCTTTCCCTTCTTCTCTTGCAGGGCAAGATAAATTTCTATGCCCCACTGCCTGTGTATCCTATTTCCTAGTTGCACGCAAAAACTTTTTTTTGTTGTTGTTGTTTTTGAATTTCTGTTTTTAAAACTTTCTGTTCCAAATTCTCTCCCATCTTCCCTCCCCGCCCACCCTCTCTAAGAAGGCAAGCAATTCAACATAGGCCACATGCATTATCATTATGTAAAACCCCTCCACAATACTCATGTTGTGAAAGATTAACTATGTTTTGCTCCTTCCTAACCTATCCCCTTTTATTGAATTTTCTCCCTTGATCCTGTTCCTTTTTGAAAGTGTTCGTTTTTGATTTCCTCCTCCCCCTGTCTGCCCTCCCTTCTATCATCCCCCCTTTTTTATCTTCTTCCTCTTTCTTTCCTGTGGGGTAAGATACCCAATTTAGTGTGTATGCTATTCCCCTCCTCAGGTCAAATCCAGTGAGAGCAAGATTTACTCATTCCTCCTCACCTACCCCCTCTTCCCTTCCTAGAGAACCGCTTTTTCTTGCCACTTTTATGCGAGATAATTTACCCCACTCTATCTCTCCCTTTCTCCCTCTCTCAATATATTCCTCTCCTATCCTTTAATTTGATTTTATTTTTTTAGATATCACTCCTTCATATTCAACTCACCCTGTGCCCTCTGTGTATATATATATATATATATATACATATATATATGTATATATGTATACTCTCATCTACATATATACATACATACACAGATACACACATATGTATATATATGCATACACACACACACACACACACACACACATATATATATATATATATATATGCATATTCCTTTCAGCTACTATGATATTGAGGTCTCATGAATCATACACATCATCTTTCCATGTAGGAATGTAAACAAAACAGTTCAACTTTAGTAAGTCCCTTATGATTGCTCTTTCTTGTTTACCTTTTCATGCTTCTCTTGATTCTTGTGTTTGAAAGTCAAATTTTCCATTCAGCTCTGGTCTTTTCACTGAGAAAGCTTGAAAGTACTCTATTTGATTGAAAATCCGTATTTTGCCTTGGAGCATGATACTCAGCTTTGCTGGGTAGGTGATTCTTGGTTTTAATCCTAGCTCCATTGACTTCCGGAACATCGTATTCCAAGCCCTTCAGTCCCTTATGTGGGGGCTGCTAGATCCTGTGTTATCCTGATTATTTTTCCAAAATACTCCAATTGTTTCTTTCTGGCTACTTGAAGTATTTTCTCCTTGATTTCTGAGCTCCGGAATTTGGCAACAATATTCCCAGGAGTTTTCTTTTTGGGATCTTTTTGAGGAGGCAATCTGTGGATTCTTTCAATTTCTATTTTACCCTTTGGCTCTAGAATATCAGGGCAGTTCTCCTTAATAATTTCTTGAAAGATAATGTCTAGGCTCTTTTTTTGATCATGGCTTTTAGGTAGTCCAATAATTTTTAAATTCTCTCTCCTGGATCTATTTTCCAGGTCAGTGGTTTTTCCAATGAGATATTTCACATTGTTTTCCACTTTTTCATTCCTTTAGCTCTGTTTGATAATATCTTGATTTCTCATCAAGTCACTAGCTTCCCCTTGCTCCAGTCTAATTTTCATTGATGCACCATTGATTTCAGAGCTATTTCTATTCAGCCAGCTCTGCCACACCAGCACTGCTGCTTCCTTGAGAACCACCAACCTGGATCTGATACAAATCTTAAGCAGGCTCTGTACTCCTGCTCTGATGTGCCACTTAATCCCTCCCACCAGGAGGGCCTGGGGCTGGAAGTAACTGCAGCTGTAGTTCTGTAGCTGCACCTCCCCCGCTGCCCCTGGGGTAGTGGCCAAACCTTCAACTCTGTCCCCCGAAGCTTTTCCCACCAACCTTCTCTGTTGTCTTTGGTGTTTGTGGGTTGCGAAGTCTGGTATCTGCCACAACTCACTGATACAGGGCACTAGGGCCTGTTCTGCCTGTCTCCCTGTCTGGTTGGTCCTGCCACCACCCAGGTTGAGCTCTGCTCCCCTCCGTTCTGGTGGGATAGACCTCATCCAGCAACCATCCAGGCTGTCCTGGGCTGGATCCCTGCTTCCCTCTGCTATTTTGTGGGTTCTGCAGTTCTAGAATTTGTTCAGAGCCATTTTTTATAGGTTTTTGGAGGGACCTAGCGGGGAGCTCATGAAAGTTCCTGCTTTCCAGCTGCCATCTTGGCTCCGCCCCCTTAGTGTCATCTTTTAAAAAACACATTTATATTTCATTAAATATTTCCCACTTATGTGTAAATTTTTTTTAAGATTATGGGTTCCAAATTATCTCCCTCCATCTGTCCTTCCCCCATATCTTCAGAATACAAGCAATTTGACATCAATTATACATGCAAAGTCACGCAAAACGTATTTCCATATTAGCCATGTCACAAAAGAAAATACAGAGGAAAAATAAAATGAGCAAAATAAGTAAATAAAAAAATCTGGTTCAATCTACATTCAGAGTTCATCAGTTCTCTCTCTGGAGCTGGAATGCATTTTTTCATCAAGGGTCCTTTGGAATTGTCTTGGATCATTGCCTTGATCAGAATAGCTAAGTCCTTCACAGTTGAACATTCTTATAATATTACAGTTACTGTGTACAATGTTCTCCTGGTTCTTCTCACTTCAGTTTGCATCAGTTTATATGTCATTCTAAGTTTTTCTATAACCACCTCACCCATCATTTCTCACAGAACAATAACATCCCATTATAGTCATAAATCGCAATGTGTTCATCAATTCCCTAATTTATGGACATTCCCTAAATTTTCAATACTTTGCCACCACAAAAAAGAGTTGCTATAAATATATCTGTGCAAATAGGTCTTTCTCTCTTTTTTATCTTCTTGACATGCAGACCTAGAAGTGGTATTGCTGGTCAAAGGATATGCACAATTTTATAGCAATTTGGTGTTGTTCCAAATTGTTCTCCAGAATGGTCTCACTAGTTCACAATTCTATCAATAGTTCATTAGTGTCCCAGTTTTTCCACATCCTTTCCAACATTTGTCATTTTCTTTTTCTGTCATATTAGCCAATTTGATAGGCATGACATAGTATTTCAGAATTGTTTTAACTAACTAACTAATAGTGATATAGAGTATTTTTAATGTGATTATTGATAGCTTTAATTTCTTTTTCTGAAATTCATATCCTTTGACTGTTTCTAACTGAGGAATGGCTCTTTAAAAAACTAGTTAAATATATATTTGAGAAATGAGGCCTTTTTCAGAGAAACTTGCTATCATTTACCCCCCCCCCCCACTTTCCTATTTGCCTTCTAATTTTGATTGCATTAGCTTTGTTTGTGAGAAAGCTTTTTTAATTTTAAGTAATCAATATCCATTTTAAATTTCATATAATCAGTATTGATTTTATTTCCCATAATCCTCTCTAGATCTCATTAGGTTATAAACTCATGTCTGATGTGCATTTTTCCATACTCCTCTAATTTACTTATGAGATCATCCTTGATGTCTAAATGATTTATGCATTTTGCTCTTATTTTGGTATATAGTGTGAGATGTTTCTGCCAAATTGCTTTCCAGTGTTCCCAGCATATTTTTTTTTATCAAATGTTGTATACCTAATCTATTCCACTGATTCACTATTCTATTTCTTAGCCAATACTAGATTGTTTTGAGGATTACTTCTTTGCCTTTTTAAATTTTATTTTTTTAATTAATTCATTTATTTTTAGTTTTCAAAATTCACTTTTATAAAATTTTGAGTTTCAAATTTTCTACCCCTTCTTCACCTCAACCCTCCCCAAGATAGCATGTAATCTGATATAGGCTCTACTTGTGCATTCATGTTAATGCTATTTTCACAAAAGTCATGATGTAAAGAGGAAATAGAACTAATGTTAGGAACCATGAGAAGGAAGAAACAAAACAAAACAAAACAACAAAAGAAAAGGAGAGCAAATATCATGCTTCCATCCACATACAGACTCCAAAGTTCTTTCTCTGGACATGGATAGAATTTTCCATTGTGAGTCTCTTGGAATTGTCTTGTATCCTTACATTGCTGAGAAGAGCTAAGTCTATCAAAGTCAGTCATCACACAATATGGTTGTTGCTGTGTGCAATGTTCTCCTGGTTCTGCTCTTTTCACTCAGCATCAATTCATATAAGTCTTTCCACATTTTTCTGAAGTCTGCTTGTTCATCATTTTTTATAGCACAATAGTATTCTATTACATTTATATACCACATCTTGTTCAGCCATTCCCCAATTGATGGACATCCCCTCAATTTCTAATTCTTTGCCACCAAAAAAGAGCTGCTATAAATATTTTTGTACATGTGGGTCCTTTTCCCATTTTTAGGATCTCTTTGGTATACAGCTCTAGAAATGGTATTGTTGGGTCAAAGGGTATGCACAGTTTTATAGCCCTTTGGGCATAATTCCAAATTGCTTGCCAGAACAGTTGGATCAGTCCACAGTTCCACCAACAATGTATTAGTATTCCAATTTTCCCATGTCTTTTCTAGAATTTATCATTTTCCTCTTTTGTCATGTTAGCCATCTGATAGGTGTTGTGTGATACCTCAGAATTGTTTTGATTTATATTTCTCTAATCAACAGTGATTTAGAGCATTTTTTACATGACTATAGACAGCTTTAATTTCTTCCTCTGAAAACTGCCTGTTCATATCCTTCAACCATTTCTCAATTGGGGAATGAATTGTATTCTTATAAATTTGACTCAGTTCTCTAAATATTTTAGAGATGAGGCCTTTATCAGACACTGGTTGTAAAAATTCTTTCCTAGTTTTCTCCTTCCCTCCTAATCTTGGTTGCATTGCTTTTGTTTGTGTAAAAATTTTACAATTTAATACAATCAAAATGATCCATTTTGCATTTTATAATGTTCTCTATCTCTTGTGTGATCTTAAGTTCTTCTGTTCTCCATCAATCTGATAGGTAATCTATTCCTTGCTTTCTCAGTTTGCTTATGGTATCAGCTTTTATATCTAAATGGTGTACTCATTTTGACTTTATTTTGGTATGCAGTGTCAGATATGGGTCTACGCCTTATGTCTGCCAAACTATTTTCCAGTTTTCCTAGAAGTTTTTATCAAATAGTGACTACCATGTCTTGTGAACCTAACCTATTCCACTGATCCACCACTCTATTTCTTAGCCAGTACCAAGTAGTTTTGGTGAGTGCTGCTTTATAATACAGTTTAAGATCTGGTATGGCTAGGCCACCTTCCCTAGCATTTCTTTACATTAATTCCCTTGATATTCTGGACCTTTTGTTCTTCTAGATGAATTTTGTTATTATTTTTTTCTAGCTCTATGAAATAATTTTTGGTAGTTTGATTGGTATGGCACTGAATAAGTAAATTAGTTTAGGTAGAATTGTCCTTTTTGTTATATTAGCTTGGCCTACCCAAGAGCAACTGATGTTTTTCCAATTGTTCAGATCTGACTTAATTTGTGTGAAAAACGTTTTGTAATTCTGTTCATATAGTTCCTAGGTTTGCTTTGGTAGGTAGACTCCCAAATATTTTGTAATATCTACAGTAACTTTAAATGGAATTTCTGTTTCTATCACTTACTGTTGGACTTTGCTAGTAATATATAGAAATGCTGGTGATTAATGTGTGTTTATTTTATATCTTGCAACTTTGCTAAAGTTGTTTATTATTTCAAGTAGTTTTTTTTACTTGATTCTCTGAGATTCTCTAAGTATATCCTCATATCACCTGCAAAGAATGATAGCTTTGTTTCTTCTTTTCCTATTCTAATTCCTTGAATATCTTTTTTCTTCTCTTATTGCTAAGGCTAACATTTCTACTACAATATTAAATAACAGAAGGGACAATGGACATCCTTGTTTGACCCGATTTTAATAGAAATGCTTCTAGGTTATCCCCATTACATATAATGCTTGCTGATGGTTTCAAGTAGATTCTACTTGTAATTTCAAGGAGGACTCCATTTATTCCTAGTTTCTTTAGTGTTTTATTATTAGAAATGGATGTTGTATTTCACCAAAAGCTTTTTCTACATCTATTGAGATAATCATATGGTTTCTGTTAGTTTTTTTGTTTATATGGTCAATTATGTTGATAGTTTTCCTACTATTGAACCAGCCCTGCATTCCTGGAGGATTACTTCTTTGTAATGTAGTTTGAAATCTGGAGCTACTAGGCCACCTTTGTTCACATGTTTTTTGATTCCCTTCATATTCTTGACCTTTAATTCTTCCAGATAAATTTTTTTTTACTATTTTTCCAGATTTAAAAATAATTCCTTGGCAGTTTGATTTGTATGGCACTGAATAAGCAAACTAACAAGCAAAATTTTAATTTTTATTTTATTGACTTGGACTACTCATGAGCAATGAATGTTTCTCCCAATTGTTTAGATCAGACTTTATGTAAAAAGTATTTCATAATTGTGTTCATATCATCCCTGGGTTTGTCTTGGCAGGTAGACTCCCAAATATTTTGTATTGTCTGCAGATATTTTAAATGGGATTCCTCTATCTATTTCTTGCTGCTGGGGTTTTTTGGTAGTAGAAAGAAATGTTGATGATTTATGTGGCTTAATTTTATATACTGCAATTTTTCTGACATTGTTAATTGTTTTAAGTAGTTTTTTAGTTAATTCTCAAGGATTCTCTATACCATCATCTCATCTACAAAGAGTGATAGTCTTCTCACTGCCTGTTTTTATTCCTTCAATTTCTTTTTCTTGTTTTCTTGTTGTAGCTAACATTTCTACCATTGGGAAGACTTCAAGTTTCTCTCTACCACAGATAATGCTTGCTCTTGCTTTTAGATAGATAAAACTTACTATTTTAAGAAAGGCTCCATTGATTCTTATGCTTTCTAGTGTTTTTTCTTAAGAATGGTGGTTGTATTTAGTCAGAGGCTTTTTCTGCATCTATTAACTATATGACTTTATTTTTTTTATTGATATAGTCAATTATGCTTATAGTTTCCCTAATATTTAAGTAGCCCTGCATTCCTAGTATAAATTCCACCTGGTCATAGTGTATGATATTTTTGATATATTGTTGTAATCTCCATGCCAATATTTTATTTAAAAGGTTTTACCCATATTCATTACAGAAATTGGTCTAAAGTTTTCTTTCTCTAAGTTTTTTCTCCCTGACTTAGGTATTAAATTCATATTTGTGTCATATAATGAATTTGGTAAGACTCTTTCATACATTTTTTTTCAAATAGTTTATGTTGTATTGGGCTAAATTAATCCTTGAATGTTTGGTAGAATTCATTTGTAAATCCATCTGGTCCTGGGAATTTTTTTCTTAGTGAGATCAGTTATGATTTGTTCAATTTCTTTTTCTAAGAAGGTTTATTTAAGCATTCTATTTCCACTTCTGTTAGTGTGTTTATATATTTTTATAAAGTTTATCTATTTTTTAAAAATATTCATCCATTTTACACAGATTGTTTGATTTATATCCATATAATTTAGAAAAATAATTTCTCTAATAATTGTTTTGTTTTCCTCTTCATTGGTAGTATATCCAGACTTTTCATTTTTGTAATTTGGTTTTCTTCTTTTTTAAAAAAAAGTCAAATTAACCCATGGTTTATCTATTTTATTTTTTTTATGAAACCAGGGCCTAGTTTTATTTATTATCAGTTCAATGTTTTTTTTAACCTTCAATTTTATTAATATCTCCTTTGTTTTTCAGAATTTCTGCTTTGGTGTTTGATTAGAGATTTTAAATTTATTCTTTTGCTAGTTTTTTTTTTTTTCCCATGGCCAATTCATTGGTCTACTCTTTATTTATTTATTTTTTGGTATACACATTGAGACATATAAGTTTTCCCTAAGTGCTGCTTTGAGTGAATCCCACAATTTTTGGATTATTATCTCATTGTTGTTTTTTTTAATGAAATTTTATTCTTTAACTCACTCATTGTTTCTAATTATTTTTAAAACTATGGTTCCACAGTTCTTTATTAAATGTAGTTTTTATTACATTGTGGTCTGAAAAAGGGTACATCAGATTATTGTGATGATTACTAACTGTACATTTTCCTCCATCCTATTTTCTTGTTTTTTTTTCTTTCTATTTTTAGCCTATTCCTTCTCAAAAGTCTGTTTTGCTTCTGACCCCCATCTTCTTTTATCTTTCTTCCCTTTTATCACCCTCCCCTTTTTCTTATCTTGTTCCCTCCTATTTCTCTGTTTGGTAAGATAGATTTCTGTCACCTGTGGAATATTATATTTACATATATACACATATATGTGTATGTAGATAGATTGATAGATAGATATGTTTTGCCTTTTTATACCAATTTAGATATTAGTGGGGCTCAAGCATAGCCCTTCCCATTTTCCCCTTCACTGTAAAAATCCTTCCTTGGCTGCCTCTTTTATGGAAGATAATTTTTCTCATTCTTTTCCCCCTTTCCTCTTCTCTCAGGATTTCCCTCTTTCCCACCCATTGATCTTTTTAAAAATCATCTCAACATAATTGACTCATTCTCACATCCTCTTTCTATGTGGAATCCTTCTAACTGTCCTATAATGATAAAATTCTTAGAAGATACCTGTATCATCTTCCTTTATAGAAAGGTTCATGAAGGTGGTGGTGGAGGGGCTCTGTCTCACGTTCCAGGATATTTCCCACTGATCTTTTCAGAGCTAGTTCTGGGGGTTTGGAAAGCTTTTGGTGCTTCTAAGGTTTCTGGGAAATATGTGGTCACTGCCTTGTTGGTCTGCACTATAGTCCTTACCCAGAAAGAGCCTCTGATCCTTTTGGATTGAATTCAATACTTGTCATGAGGGTCCCTGCTACTATGGCTCTTCCATGAGTTCTTTCTAGGCTTGAGATCGCTTCCCATTTTTGAGGGGGAGGGTGGTTTGCTCATAGGGGTTGTGACATTGTTGTCCTCTTCTTAGTTTGTTGCTTGATCTTCTCTGCCACCATAAGAATTTTCTATGGTCAGACTTTTTTTTTTGCTCATCTCTTTTTGGCCTTTTCTCTTTCTTTTAAATTTGAGCTCTGCTCCCTGGGGTGTAAGAGGCGCTGTCTGAGGCTTCTTGTGCCAGGGGCTGTGGGCCCTCTCTGTTTACTTGATGCTGCTACTGATGTTGCCCTAAGGGCCATGGGAGGCCCTCATGTCTGGTACCATGCTGGGGGCTGGGGGTGCAGGAGGCTGTAGGGGTCTGGCAGCTTACCTGGCACTGAGCCAGGGTCCTAGTGCTGGTGTCTGGCATGTGCTGATGTCAATGGAGTGTTTCTACCCTGGGGCTGCACTGAAGCACATGGCAGTCTGGCTGCTGGCAGCTGCTTCTTGGCCCAGGGTTATGCTGAAGCAAGTAGAGGTCTGGCTGCTGGAGGTTGCCTGTTTGCCTGGGGCTATGCTGAAGCACTTGGCAGTTCTTGGGGCTGGAGTCTGCTCATTCCCCTGGCTATACTGAGATATATAGGGAGTCCTGGTGTTGGTATTTGCCTACTCCACCATGCTAGGGCTCAGGATCTCCTGTTTCCCTGCTACCTTGGGACTGGAAGTAATACTGTTCCTCAGGCACCCTGAACCCTGGTAACCAAAAACAATACTGCCCCTCAGGGCTTCCACTCAATCGTGACTGAAAGTGCTCTTCTTCACCCTTGAACTGTGACCTAGGAGTGAGTATAGACAATGGAGCTGTCAAAAGCATCTGGTCCTGCATCTAGAGATGTCCCTTGTAATTTCCTTCTGAACAGTTGCCAGCCCCCCTTATCATCTGTGACTTGAGAGCTCCCAAACCTTCTGCTGCCTCTGTCACCATCACTTGATGGGTTGCCCTTTTGTGGTGAATTTATGGGAAGATATGAACAAGAATCATATAGGATAGGTAAACATGGATGTGTTGTGGTCTGCATTTTTGGAGGGAATATTACCATTGATGGTTCTACACAAATTCATTGTGATATCAGAGTATAGGTGATTGGCCATAAGGGCATGTGGTACAGTGGAGAAAACATTGAACCTGGAGTCATGAGAATGAGATTCTGATCTTGGCTTTCTCAATAATCATCTCTATGACTCATGCCTCCATGTATCACATTCTTCATCTGGAAAATTGTGCTTTTAGTCCTATTTTTTTGTACTTCCCAAGATTGTCATATTTATATGAGAAAATGGTTACAAAATGGCATTATTACTAATAGCTTCCTAAATTTCCAGTTACTTATCGTGCCAGAGAGTACAGTCTACTTCCAAATAAGGTCCAATATTTTTAAATGTATTCTGACAATCATTTTTAAAAACACTTTGAAAAGACTATTTTAACCCTATGTATTTATTAATCTGTTATTCAAAGTCAGACAAAGATGTGAAATTAGAGGTCTTTAAGTAGCTAATGTTGGTCTCTGAGATGGAGATGGGATGGAGATTTCCTGGGATGGAGATTTTGTACATGTCATCAGTTTGGCTGATGTACACTAGGCAAACATATGACTGTATTAGCTTCTGATAAACCAGGTGGTATGTGGATATTTATTCTTGCAATCCAAATATATTGGTAATTGAGTTGGTCAGCATGGTTCCAGGCTGGACAATTCTTGACCCATGAGGAAATAAACCCACTGACTTGTCAGTTCACTTACAGAGAGTTGGTTATTAATCATTAGTTCTGTGTAAGCAACAATAGGCCAACATAAACTTGGCTTCCTTTTATAGAGCCTGGCCAATGCCCTTTCACCCTTTATTTTCCTTTAATAGGTCAGGGAGGCAGTAAGGATTGAGGTGGGGATTGGAAGAGGAACACGGACAGATGGGCTGTCAACCCTCATACTTAACAATGTAGACACAGGCCTAATGGTCCTGTCTGCTAGGAAGAGTCATGCTTATGAGGAAATAATTTAGAATTTGCATATTAAAGATGTCTTGGAGATCAGTTCACTTTCCATCTGTGCCATGACAGCTTGTGGATGAACATCCTGTGTTTTTAAAAACAGTTCACTCATTACATATGATGCGTATCCATGTCTCCTGAAAGCTAAAAGTTCTTAGAGTCTCATCATCAGCATCATTGAAAATCTATTCTTACTTTCCTATGATTTAGTCAGAAAAGTCATCGTTTGTTTCTGGATAAATTATAGGAAGTCTTTTGATGCTTCTTTCGGGAAAAGAAATAATGCTTAATGACTGTTTCACCAACGCAATATTCACAGCACCAAAAGGCAACTATGAATATGCTGGCATAGTTCCGAATCTCAAAATATAACAGACTTTCTATATGGAAGACAGAACAAAAACATTTATTTAAACACCAGAAAGCCAAATCGCAACACCAAAAAACTGAATTCATCATAGCAACAAAGAAATCAATACACAATAACAACGCAGGGGGCATGGACATACTAATGCCTTCCCCCTGCTAGGGCCTTCCCAGAAACAAAACCTCACAGCTAGCTGCTTCCTGTATCTCCCTCAGCTCTAATTGCTTTGACCAACTTCCTGTCTTCGGCTCCACCCTTCCTGCTCCACCCTTTCCTGTTCCACACCTTCAGCAAGCTCCTCCCACCACAGGCTTTGTGTATCTTAGGCTTCCATGTGACTTAAACAGGTCACATGGGTCTATTAATGGATGGAAAGGTCTTCACATTTACATTACCATTTTAGTGACCTTTAATAATATGCTAATGTTATTTAATGTGCTAATATTAATGTTAAATAGGCCAGAAATTATGTTTTTTAGCTCCCAATGTGCTTACTTACCTTCTTTACGTTTCACTTGGGTGTTGAAGTACCCCAGTCTTTACCTATTATCATAAAAATTAGGCCATAGATTTAGAACTAGAAGGGACTTCAAACATCATGTAGTCTTGCTGTCTTACAGATGATGAAACTGAGAACCCAAGGGGTGAAGTGACTTGCCTAAAGTCATACTGAACCCAAGTTCACTGACTCCAAATCCAGTGCTCTTATTCAGCAAATTCAGCATTTCCCATTACTCTCCAAAGATGATGAAATTAAGAGATTGAAGACCAATGCCAATAATAGAGCCAAAATTCAAAGAAGTCCCTTAGCTTCAATCCATTGTTCTTTCAAGATCATTAGCATATGAGATAGAAGGTTAGACTTGGAGTCAGGAGAATCTGAGTTCAAATTTTACTTCAGACACTTACCTGGGCAAAGACAAGTCATTTAGTCTCTTTTAGACTCAGTTTTTTCATCTATAAAATGAGGATAATAGTGTTTAACTCTCAAGGTTATTTTGAGGATCAAAATGAAATAATACATGTAGAGAACTTTGCAAACACTAAAGCTTTATAAAAATGATACCTATTTTATTTCCAAATATTATGGATATATTGGTAATTTAAATCACTGAAAAATAGTAACAGCTTACAATGTAGTTTATTGTAGATGATTGCTAAATTGAGAAATGTGTATAGTTATGAAGTTAAGATTTTCCAAAGGAATGCATGAGCTAGATTTTTTCATTGTTGAAAATTTTACTGAATATCAAGCCTGTTGATTAAAGTAATAGTAAAGAAACCATTCAATTTGAAAAGATCAAATGGATTTCTAGAGATCAACTTTTCACTCTATAAATGGAATTTATAAATGGCAACGTGTCATATGACGAATCTACCTAAAGAAATCCTTAAACATTTTAGTACAGTGTTTCCCAAACAGTGGTCTATAAAAACCTGGCAAATAAGGGTTATAGTGATGCTAGACAATTTCCTTTCCTTTCCTTTCCCTTCCTTCCCTTCCCTTCCCTTCCCTTCCCTTCCCTTCCCTTCCCTTCCCTTCCCTTCCCTTCCCTTCCCTTCCCTTCCCTTCCCTTCCCTTCCCTTCCCTTTCCTTTCCTTCCCTTTTCTTGCTTTCCCTTCCTTTCCCTTTCCTTCCTTTAAACTCTCCTTCACATTAAATCTCATGGGATGAGGAATACCACCTTTTCCCATTATGCTTTATTTTTGTTCACATAATGGAAAGTTAAAAATAACAAAGCATAGAATGAATGAATTTAGTGAGGATAATGTTATTCTGAGATAATTCTATTCTACCTGAAAGGGACTTCTTAAGTAATTACCTCTAAATTGCCTTTTATATATTTGTAGTTGATTTTACAAATATTCATATTGAAAAACTGTCTTTCCTGGCTAAAATGCAAGCCCCTCAAGGATAGGGACCATTTCACTTTTGTCTAAGTATCCAGCTTGATAGGTTACCCTCCCCCCACACCCCAAAATCTCCAGTGACTCCCTTGATCATATACAAAGTCCTTTGGTATTTAAAGGTGGTCACAACCTGGACTCTTTCCTCTTTTTCACTTATCCTACCGTTTACTCCCTCCAGGCACACTAAGATCAAGCTACACTGTTGTTCCTCACACATGGCACTCCCTCCATGCTTTTGTACTAGCTGTTCATGCCTGGAATGGATTCTCTCTTCACTCATCTCCTCTCTCCATGTCTTTGCATTCATTATCTCTCATGCCTGGAATGCACTCTCTCCTTGCTACTGCCTCTTATAATTTTTGACTTCCTTTGAGATTAAAATCCCACTCCACCTTTTTTTAAAAGAAGACTTTCCTGCTCTCCTCAGCTGTCATAGCTCTTCCCTTGAAAGTTACCATTCATCTACTCCACTAAATATGTATCTCCTATGCACTTATTCCTATTTTATCTTCTTCATTTGAATGTAAACTTCTTGAGGGTTCTTTATGCTATTCTTGATATTGCCAATACTTGGTGCATACTAAGCACTTGACAAATCTAGTTTGACACTGCAGGTTCCTTATCCAAGTCTGTAATTTGCATACTTCTGTCAATCATGCAGATTGAAATTTTCATGATAAAAAATATTCTAATGAGGAATAGAGAACACAGTAGAATATCATAAATTACATCCTTTGTTTTTCTCTGCATTTGTGCTTGTATCCAAGAAACAAGTCTAATATCATTTATAACTTGCCCTTCAAGGAGTTTAGGTCTTGCCTCCATTACCTCTTGGCACAGCTGAGTCTCATTGTCTAGATGAATGACAGGGAGAGCAAGAAGGAGGTTCACTTTGATGAGGACAGGAGAATGAGAGAGAGCAGGTGTCTTCTCCAGTAATATTCCAAGTAGGCATATTGAATGTTGGGAAATAAGAGATTGAAAGGTTAGAAGGTTGAGGGCAATTGGAATGTGAATCTCAAAGGACCTGGCATTTACCACATGGATCATGCAGTGGTATGTAGGAAAATGGATGTTCACAAATTGAGGAATGCTATTCCTTATAAACTCAAGAATGGTCCCTCTTTGAGAGCATTTTAAGCAGTTTGCTGTATATAGGAGGTAGGGGTGGGGGGTATCCTCATATTATTTATTTGTGGTGCAGAACAAAAAGAGTATAGACTCATTCTATCAAAGAGAACCTTCAGGTCCTCTGACATATCTTCTTGCCTTAAGGCAGGGTTTAATTTAAACCATCCCATAAAGGCAGTTTCCCTATTAAAAGAAAGACTCTAGTATCTCCCTTGTCAATGAATTCTATTTTGCTAGGTCTTGAAAATCAGATGATAAGTTATTATCAGGATATCTAATGAAAATTCTTTCTGCAGTTTGTAATTACAAGCCAAGTCGCCCATCCTCCCCACTCCTCCAATTAACTAATGTTTTCAAATAGTATTCACTATTTGCTAGGAAGTGTGATCCTTTTACTCCTTCCCTAGCTCCTATTTGCTGTGTCTGGGGCCATGTCCATCTTGCCACTGGATCCAGATGGCTCCCTAGGAGGAAGTAAGGCTGGTGACCTTGCACAACCCTTCATCACTGGAATCCAATTCACTTGCAAGTCATGGCATCATCTGCTTGATGCCATGGTCCTCTCTGAGAATGAAGGACAAACAACAACCTATGAGTAGTCTTAGCTGCTCACTGTGGACCCAATTGGCCAGTTCTAGTTGGGCAACTGAGCTCCTTCCTTCCTTCCTTATTTCCTTCCTTCCTTCCTTATTTTCTTCCTTCCTTCCTTTCTTCCTTCCTTCCTTCCTTCCTTCCTTCCTTCCTTCCTTCCTTCCTTCCTTCCTTCCTTCCCTCCTTTCTTTCTCCCCTCCCCTTGCCTTCTCTCCCCTTAAGTACTGAATGGGCATTGCCTCAGTCAAAGTGAGACCTCAGAAAGAACTTACTTTAAAAAGGCCAAGGTCTCCTACTGCATCCTGTGTTATCTCCAGTCATTCTGATCTATAACTCGCCACTAGACCCAGATGGCTCTGTAGGAAAAAGTAAGGCTGGTGACCTTGCACAGCCCTACCTTGCTCAAATGCAATTGACTTGCAAGTCATGGCATCACCTTCTGGATGTCATGGCCTACTTTGAGAATGAAGGACAAACAACAACAACAACAATAATTTCCTATGGAGATTGTAAACGTCTTGAGGACCATGACTGATCTTATTCATTTTTCATCTCTCCCAGGCCAGGTATGGTGCATTAAATACATCGGTAGTAGGTACTTATTTTTTCAAGAGGGGAAAGGCAGGGCAATTGGGGTTAAGTGACTTGCCCAAGGTCACACAGCTAGTAAGTGTGTCAAGTGTCTGAGGCTGGATTTGAGCTCAGGTCCTCCTGACTCCAGGGCTGGTGCTCTATTCACTTCAGCACCTAGCTGCCCCCAGTAGTAGTAGGTACTTATTAAAAGTTGGAAAAATGCTTAAAGAAAATGAATTACTTCATTTACAGGACTGGGATGATTATTTAGTTATTTTGTCTTTGTTTCCCTATTATGTAGCACAGTACACGGCACATTGACTGAGTTTCTGCAAATTAATTATTTTTCCAAACCCCAGTTTCCTTAATTGGTAAAATGGGAAGATCATCCTGGTTCTTTTGCCATGATATGATAGAATAGGGAAGGATAAAACTTATAAAGCCATATGTTTCCTGTCTTTCATGGAATTTTCTGAATACCAGAGACTATGCTATCGTATTTGTGAAAAATTTGCAAAACAACTAAATCCCATGTATCCTTGTATACATATATATTGTCTCTTCTGACAAAATATAAGCTCCTTGAAAATAGGATATTTTTCATTTTTGTTATTTTTTGTCTTTGCCTAGCCTAGTAACTGGCACACAGTAGGAACTTAATAGGCGCTTGTTGATTCATTAATTGATGAAATATAGGGGCCATTAAAGAGTAGACTTATCTTCCTCCTTCCTGCAATAGTAATCATAAAAATTTGTATCCTTTAAGAAGCAACATTTTAACAGCTTTAATTAAAAAGAATGTTTGGCTCTTAAACGCAAATGCAAGTAGGATCGTAAAGTCTCAGGAATGCCCTTTAAGAGGCCAGACTCCACTCTCTTCTAGGTTCCAAGATCTAATTACCAACCTATAAACCTTAACTCATGTTCTCTGCATTTACAAATTGTCCTGTTTATCTTTCCTCCAGCCCATAATTTTACCCAGATGCTATCTATTTCTAAGAGAGATTTAGTCATTCTAATCCTCTAGTTTCCAAAGATAATGATTTCCCAGAGCAAGGAAATCATTATAAATGAGTCCATATTGCTTTACTCTGATATCTTACTGCAGTTAAAATGAGGTCTTATACTAATGGGAATGAAAAGTAAACTTTCTGAGGCATTCTAAGTACTAAGGCCTTACACAGACACCTGCCTTCCCTTTTAGCGAGGAGGGCTGTTTACAAGGAAAGCAGTAGTTTCTAATATAAATCAATCATCGAATTAATTTATTAGGAGGAGAACTCTAGTGAAGCTATCAAAGTCATACCATATATCTGCTAATTGCACCAGAGTTGATACAGATCAAAAGCTTCCATTATATTATTATGAGAACTACTGTTCTGTTGACCCTCATAGAAATATGAAATCTGAGGAGAGAAATTCTTCACTGCAATAAACTAAAAATTCATGAGAGGAAGAAGAAAACACATTGAAGATAAAGAGAATAATATATTCTTCATGGATGTCATAAAAGCATGAGCTGAGTGCTTAACAAAGAAGGAGAACTCTGGGGGCAAGTTGGCTTCTGGGAAGGTAGGAAGGATGTTACAAAATCTTCTTAGTCATAACTATTGCTCAGAATGATGCAGAGACTTTTTGTGTTTCCTATTTATTTTGTTGTTACTATTTTATACACAAAACAACATTTTTATTTTTTGGAAAAATAAGATTGAATTAAAATTTATATTTACTCTGTTTCACAGAAAGTTAATGGCATATTTTCTGTATGATTGGGGCCCATCACCAAAATAAATAACCCTGTATATTTGTATGGTTTATTAATAATGATTCTTTATGAAGCCTTGGTGGAAAGCTGGTATGATGCAATGGAAACATGAGCAGGATAGGATTCCCATGTTTATTTTCCCACTTACAACTATGTGACCTTGGTCAAAGAATTTAAGTTCAAACCTCAGTTTCCTCATTTTTAAGACTGATTCTGCTCATCTTGCTTGATTGTTTTAATGTCAAGTCAACATATATTTACAGTGATTGATAAACCTTAAATGTCAACATAAATGCTTATTGTTAATATTATTACTAATAACAATAGCTACAGGGAATTCGGGATTTCGAGGAAGCAGAGATTGGCTGCATCTGCTGTCTAAGGCCTGGTCTAGCTAATTATGGAACATTTCCTCACCAGTAATGAATTATTTTGCTTGTGGCAGCCAAAAAATTAAAGAAATGGCTTTGACAAATGGCTCAGTCCTATTTAGGACCCTTCCTTAGAGGTAAAGTGACAGAAAAGGGGATAGGGTGATAAAGATGACATTCAGACTTTCCAAAAGCATTTGAACTAATGGTACTCTCAATATGAGATAAATGTCCAGTGATCAAGATTATAAGCTGTTCTGTAGGAAGTAAAGAATTAACAATTGCAATTTAAGTGAAACCAGAAAAATAAAAAGAAGTTGCAGCTGAATATAAGGAAGGTTTGTAGGTTCTCCTTAGAGAAGGAAATAAAGGAGCTGTCAGTGTTGATTTAATCACACATGTTATTTTATAGAATACTTGTCCATATGCTGAGTTTGAGCAAAAATTCTGCCTGGAATGCTATTGCTATTTATATGGCAGCATACACTTTGGAAAAGAAGAGAAGAGATGAAAGAAAAGAGAAGAGAAGAGAAGAGAAGGGAAGGGAAGAGGAGAGAGAGAGAGAGAGAGAGAGAGAGAGAAATTCTGCTGCCTTCAGGTTTTCTTGAGACTCTCTTCAACCCCTGGTTATTCAGCTGCTTCAAAGGAATCTGCCATCTAGCTTCAAGAGAGAAGATGGACAGTGTCAACCCCACTTGGAAATGGTATTGAAAAAGCATCAACATATACTTTTCCATTATGCCCTATGATCCATTGGATTTTTCCACTTGATTTGCAGCTGAAACCTTCCACCTATGGTCTCCTCCATTAAAATGTGAGCTTCTTGGGAGCAGCAATTATCTTAATTTTCTACTTGTATCCCCAGTGCTTAGGACAATGCTTTTCACATAGTAAACACTTAATAAATACTTTGCTTACTCACTCATTCATTAATTTAAGAGTAGAAAGTTGGAAAATGAGTTGGTAATGTCCAATAAATAGATAAGAGATTGAACTGCAAAGTTTCAAATAAGCTTTTAGGAGTGCAAAACAAATCTTTTTTTTTTTGTAATTCGAGGTATATTTATTTTAATTTACAGTTGTTTGTCTTAAAATTTATTGAATCCACTATCCCTATTGGTTTTCTTTTTTTTTCTTTTTTTTATTTTTTTTTATTTATTTTTTTAATGCAATTTATTTATTTAACATATTTGGTTTTCAGCATTGATTTTCACAACATTTTTAATTACAAATTTTCTCCCCATTTCTACCCTCCCCCCCACTCTAAGATGGCTTATATTCTGGTTGCCCTGTTCCCCAGTCAGCCCTCCCCTCTATCACCCCCCTCCCCTCTCATCCCCTTTTCCCTTCCTTTCTTGTAGGGCAAGATAAATTTCTACGCCCCATTGCCTGTTTATCTTATTTTTTAGTTGCATACAAAAACTTTTTTTGCTTTTGAACATCTGATTTTAAAACTTTGAGTTCCAAATTCCCTTCCCTCTTCCCTTCCCACCCACCCTCCCTAAGAAGTTGAGCAATTCAACCTAGGCCACACATGTATTATTATGTATAACCCTTCCACAATACTCATGTTGTGAAAGGCTAACTACATTTTGCTCCTTCCCAACCCATCCTGCTTTATTGAATTTTCTCCCTTGACCCTGTCCCCTTTCCAAAGTGTTTGTTTTGATTACCTCCACCCCCATCTGCCCTCCCCTCCATCATACTCCCCTTTTATTTTTTTTTTATCTTCCTCCCTCTTCTTTCCTGTGGGGTAAGATACCCAACTGAGTATGTATGGTATTCCCCCTCAGGCCAAATCTGATGAGAGCAAGGTTCACTCATTCCCCCCTCACCTGCCGTCTCCCCTCCTCACATAGAAATGCTTCCTCTTGCCACCTCTATGCGAGATAATCCACCCCATTCTATCTTTCCCTATCTCCCTCTCTCAGTATGTTACTCTCTCATCCCTTAATTTCCTTTTATTTCTTTTAGCTATCTTCCCTTCATCCTCAACTCACCCTGTGTCTGCTCTCTCTCTTTTACATATATATATATATATATAAACACATATATATATATATACACATACATACACACACATACATATACACATAGATATATACATACATACCCATTCACTTATATATATACATAAACATATATATATACATATGTATATATATGCATATTCCCTTCAACTACCCTAATACTGAGGTCTCATGAATCATACCCATCATCTTTCCATGTAGGAATGCAAACAAAACAGTTCAACTTTAGTAAGTCCCTTGCAATTTCCGTTTCTTGATTACCTTTTCATGCTTCTCTTGATTCTTGTGTTTGAAAGTCAAATTTTCTATTCAGTTCTGGTCTTTTCACTGAGAAAGCTTGAAAGTCCTCTATTTTATTGAAAATCCATATTTTGCCTTGGAACATGATACTCAGTTTTGCTGGGTAGGTGATTCTAGGTTTTAATCCTAGCTCCATTGACCTCCGGAATATCGCATTCCAAGCCCTTCGATCACTTAATGTAGAAGCTGCCAGATCTTGGGTTATTCTGATTGGGTTTCCACAATACTCAAATTGTTTCTTTCTGGCTGCTTGCAGTATTTTCTCCTTGATCTGGGAGCTCTGGAATTTGGCAACAATATTCCTAGGAGATTTCTTTTTGGGATCTATTTGAGGAGGCGATCGATGGATTCTTTCAATTTCTATTTTGCCCTGTGGCTCTAGAATATCAGGGCAGTTCTCCTTGATAATTTCCTGAAAGATGGTATCTAGGCTCTTTTTTTGATCATGGCTTTCAGGTAGTCCAATAATTTTTAAATTATCTCTCCTGGATCTATTTTCCAGGTCAGTGGTTTTTCCAAGGAGATATTTCACATTGTCTTCCATTTTTTCATTCTTCTGGTTCTGTTTTATAATATCCTGATTTCTCATAAAGTCACTAGCTTCCACTTGCTCCAATCTAATTTTTAAAGTAGTATTTTCTTCAGTGGTCTTTTGGACCTCCTTTTCCATTTGGCTAATTCTGCCTTTCAAGGCATTCTTCTCCTCATTGGCTTTTTGGAGCTCTTTTGCCATTTGAGTTAGTCTATTTTTTAAGGTGTTGTTTTCTTCAGTGTATTTTTCAGTATTTTTTTGGGTCTCCTTTAGCAAGTCATTGACTTGTTTTTCATGGTTTTCTCGCATCCTTCTTATTTCTCTGCCCAATTTTTCCTCTACTTCTCTAACTTGCTTTTCCAAATCCTTTTTGAGCTCTTCTATGGCCTGGGGCCAGTTCATGTTTTTCTTGGAGGCTTTGGTTGTAGGCTCTATGACTTTGTTGTCTTCTTTAGGCTGTATGTTTTGGTCTTCTTTGTCACCAAAGAAAGAATCCAAAGTCTGAGACTGAATCTGGGCGCGTTTTCGCTGCCTGGCCATATTCCCAACCAATTAACTTGGCCCTTGAGTTTTTCAGTGGGGTATGACTGCTTGTAGACTAACGAGTTCTATGTTCTACGTTTGGGGGGGAGGTGCCAGCTCTGTCAGAGCCGCACTCCTCCTTCCCCAAGGACCCCCAGTCCAGACTGGGCTTAGATCTTCAGCAGGCTGTTGCACTCCTGCTCTGATCCGCCACTTAATTCCTCCCACCAGGTGGGCCTGGAGCCGGAAGTAACAACAACTGTAGCTGCCCCACCTCCGCTGCCCCCGGGGCTGGAAGCCGAACCGCGAACTCCTTCCACTCCCGCAGCTTTTCCCACTAACCTTCTCCACAGTCTTTGGTGTTTGTGGGTCAAGGGGTCTGGTAACTGCCGCAGCTCACATATTCAGGGCGCTAGGGCCCCCTCCGCCCAGTTTCTGGTCTGGATCGTCCACGCCGCTCAGGCTGGTCTCTGCTCCACTCCGTTCCCAGCTCCCAGCTCCGTGTGGAATAGACCTCACCCAGAGACCATCCAGGCTGTCCTGGGCTGGAGCCCTGCTTCCCTCTGCTGTTCTGTGGGTTCTGCCGTTCTAGAATTGGTTCAGAGCCATTTTTATAGGTTTTTGGAGGCACTCGGGTACGGAGCTCACTCTAGTCCGTGCTTACCAGCCGCCATCTTGGCTCTGCCCCCCCCCCCAAAACAAATCTTAATGAAACCATGTGCAAACCTGAGAGTAGTAGAATTTCACATTAATCAATTTAGTCATTCTCTGAGCCTGTGAAAGGACATTTTCAATATCATGAGTATATATAAGGAAAATGGCTTAGTCCAAGACAAGAAAAGCCAGGTGATTTTCAAGTCATAGACCATATTCTCTTTAAACTTTGTCTTTATTAATTGCAAAATGTTTGGGTTAGTGTACTAATGATTAGGATTATATAATGTAGCAGTGACAGGAAGGGTAGGATGAAAATTATTATACTAATTGGTTCTATTTCAAAGGAGTCTGTGAGACAGTTTCTGCATCAATCTCTAACATGAAATATCAATAGAGCACTATCAAAAAGGGAATAGAGCTGCTTTGTTGCATCAGTGCTTGAATTTAAGTTAACACCATTCACAAATTTCTCTTGGTGGATTGGAAATGACAGTCTTGAAAGAAGCCTCATCAGGGGGAAGACTGAACTAGAATAGAGTGGCTGCTTTATGATTGTAAGTTATTGGAAGAATTGCTCCTCTTCTGGAGCTTTCTACCCTCATCTGTAAAATGGGGTCGGCAGAAGCACCTTAGGTGGTTAGGAATAATAAATGAAAGGATAAAGCTCCTTGAAAATAGAGACTGAACCTGCATAATACCATACAAGTAGTATAAAGTATATTATTTTATTTGAAAAAATGGTTATAGGTATATTATCTTACTGGTATATTTGGAAATTAGCATAAAGATGGAACCTGAGTTTTTGTATTCCCAGTTCTTAGCACAATGATTATCATATAGTTCTTAATAAAAAAGCCTTTTCATTCACTAATCCTGCATATTATTCATAATATTTGCATAAGCACAAAAGAGCATAGTGAAGATGATTGTAATTAATGTACCAAGTGTTGTTGCAGAAAATGTAGAAGCAGAGAAAATCTATGAAGAACTGGACAAGATTGTCCAAACCAAGTGGAGGAAAGTGATAGCAGTTAAGAAACAAACAATATTTTCTAAGTGGACATTCCATTATAGATACAGCAGTTATTTAATAGGTCTCAATCTTCACCCTCCACAGGGCACCCTCTTGTTGGACAATTTACAGAATTTGGAATTATGCAATTGGATATAACAGATGTACCACAACAAGGCACAAGATGGCAGAAAGGGTTACCCAAGGTCCATTCTTCCATGGCTATGAAATCACTCCATAGTGATTATTGAACTTGATCCAAGAGAGAGCCATAAAATTGGTATAAGCAATATTCAATTTGCCTAGATGGTGGCAGATGCCACAGATGGGACATCTGTGTTCAGTAGGTTCAAATGAGAGTTCTATTTTCTCATGATGCTTATCTGGAGAACATAAGTACCAGCAAGTTTTTGGAGCTTTATGTGTAAAAGCTGTCTCTCAATGAGGATATGAAGAGCAAATGTAACATCCTAGTGGTTACTGATCCTTTCACTATTCTGGTCTGGACCTGATTTGGTACCCTGGTTTAGGTGTGATACTATAACAAAATGAACTACTACTCAGTCATTCAACAAGAGAGGGAGAGGGAAAGGCAGAAGGAGAGAGAGAGTGGGAGAGACAGAGACAGAAACACACACACATAGATAGACACAGAGACAGAGAGACAGAGAAAGAGAAAGAGTTGGGGGAGAAAGGGAGAAGGAACTTGGGAGAGGAAGACAGAGACAGAGGCAGAGAGAAAAAAGACAGACACAGACAGACAGACAGACAGACAGACACACACACACACACAGAGACTGAGAGAGAGAGAGAGAGAGAGAGAGAGAGAGAGAGAGAGAGAGAGAGGATTGGCATTGAGACTCCCTTTAGCTGATTCAGTAGAAATAAGCTTCCATTGCAATCCAGTGGCCAAACGTTTAGCCCCTCCAGCTCCTTGTGACTGCTATATACTCAACTAATGAAGAGTCTGTTGGGAATCTGAGCCCTTAGTCCCCTGAGTCAACCAAGTCTCTAAGGATGTCACTTCCTTTTAAGGAAAAACTAGCCTACCCTGCATGGGGATGGGTGGGAAAGATTAGAATATTGCTCCTGCCACAACTTGGTATGCATAGTCCTACACAATCAGAATTTAGGCATCATCTAGAATAGACAAGGTATTTTGGATAAGTATTTTTCTGTGTCTTTCCTTGCTTTATCTATTCTTATCAAGGTCAAGATGTTAAAAGCAGCTATTAGGAGGAGTAAACTATGTCTTATCACTCTCATGGATACCCATACCCAGAACATTTAAATCCTACATTGCAAAGCATGCCTCAAGACAGCCAGGTTGGAATAGAAGATGGAGACTTTCCTGATTCATGCATATTATGACCCCAGAGAACAGTGCCTCAGGGTTTAGCCGACACTCAGGGGAATTTGGGCAAGAGCTACATTTACCTATTGATCTATGCTATGGAGTCTCAAAAGGTGGAGAATATGTAGAAATCTGTAACTAGTACATCTCAGCTGAGAGATCATTGGGAGGAGATCTACCACCTAACTATGACCAGCCACAGGATTAGTCCTGTTATGAAATCTTGGTGTTCAGAGAAAACACGATGGCTTACTTCTGGGGAGAGCCATCCCTTAATCAGATTGTGAAAGATTAAATGATCTTTCAGTCTACAAAATGGTCTTGGCCCTACCAAAATGATTCATCACAACAACCTACTGCCATTAGGAGAACTGGTAGAACCTTTGGGAACCAAGATGACAGGAGTGGTGGTGGGGGGGGGGGCGAGAGGAGGGAGACAGGAAATGAAAAGTACCTGACTGCCAGTTAAAGAAAAACACTTAGTAGTAGATGATGCTTCATATGGAGAAGATCCAACTTCTGTCTCATATGATGAGGAAACTGCATGATTATATCTACTTGAGGGTCAGAAAAGCTTACCAAGGTTGCTCTGGACTGAAAGCCATCTGCCTGGACACAGAAAATGAGTGAATACAGATATTACCAATTTTATGACCAGTTCTCTAGTTGTAGAAGCTCCAAGGAAGCCATCTATTGCATTAAAGATAGAGACAGACATAGCTATCCTGGGCCATTAACAGAGTTCAGATTGAGATAATAGGAATGTGCATGAAAATACTAATGTTGCAGAATGGACAGTAGATGTAGCAGCTTTAGGTTAGATTACCTGAGATTAAAAAGGTGATCTGTCTCTTGTACTTGTTTTTCCTCTTAATCCAATGGCTATTTGGTAAAGATTACTACCATACCATTAAAAGCAAGAAACAGAATAAAACCTAATTCACAGTTCACATTTCTATTGGGGTTTATTGAAGGATGTAGCACATTTTATATTATATATTTTAAAAATCTATTTTATTTTATGGAATAAAACAAGAATTTCCGTAACATAGTACAATAAAAAAGATGATAGCATATCAAACAGCAAATCTACTATGCACAACTTACTATTCCTTTCAAATATAAAGCAAAATTATCATATAAATTTCTTTTTTAACATTTTTTTCCTTCCCTACTCCCCACCCCTAAAGATGGCAACCATTACACACACACACACACACATATGTGAAATTAAGGCATATTGATTATAGCATATTTTATATTAAAGGATATAGAATCATTCAGACTGTGTTGCTGGGGATTTATATTTTAATAGCATAGGAAAATTTTCCCCATTATACATAAATTGGAGGATACTTGGTTTCTCTCTTTCTTATTTACATTTTCACACTTAATTAAATGATTTGCTTAGGCTTATCTGTTACTGTTATGCCTAGAACTACAATAACATATTGGATGGGAGGCTTGGTTGAAGGGTTGTCATACTGAATCTAGGAGCAACAGAAGGGTGCTACAAAAATTTAAGGTGGCACATAAGTGCTAGCTTAGTAGATAGTAATAGATAGATCTACCGAGTAGATGGAACCACCAATATGTGTAATCGTATTTCAGAATATGAAGACATCAGTTTGGGCTAGAGTGGCCAAAGAAAAATGGCTTTACAGACAGTAGAATTTGAACTGGTCCTTTGCAGATGGATAAATTTTGAATTGGCAGAAAAAGAGGGGAAGGAATTCATTACATGTGAACAGAGTTTTTCAAGTGCAAAGTACATTTGAAGAAGACTGAGTAGACCAGATTAACTGGGATGAATGTTATAAATTGGACAGTGTTGGAAGATGAATTTGGAAAGACACGTTTGGATTAATTTGTGAAGGATCTTGAGTGCTTGGAAAAAGTCTGGATTTCCTCTTGTAGGAAATGTTGAGATATTGAGGGTCGTTGAGTAGGACATGATTCTATGCAACAGCTATATTGGCATAAGTAATTGTCTCAGCTTATGCAGAAGCTGAATTGGAGAACTGAATCACTACATAAGGGGAAACCAGTTAGGAGGTTACTTATTTATAAGAGTATAGGTAGGAGTGAATCATCATGGCAGTGAAAGTGGAAAGTAAGGGAAAGAATGGAAAGGAAAGGAAATGGAAAGGAAAGGTGTAAGAGACACAAAAGAATAGACTGCATTTTGAAAATGATAATAAAAAGATGAGAAGAATCAAAGATAATCTAAAAATTGAGCCTGGCTGGCTGGGGGAAAAATAGTATCATTTGTAAAAACTGAGAAGGCAGAAAAGAGAGTGTGTTTTGTGGGGAGGCTAAAGAATTCCATTTTAGATATATTGACAATGAGATGATATTGATACATTCAACTACAAATATTCAATGTGCACTTGGAGGCACACACCTGAAATACAAAGAGAGAAATCAGAATGTTGGAGTAAGTTTTCATAGAGATGACAATTTGAGTCATTAAGATATATGAGATCTCCAAGAGAGATCCAAAAGATTATTTTGAGAAGGTACACTGGAGGTCTGTTGTGGAACCATGGGGAATGTCTACAGTTTGAGGGTTATAGAGAAAAAAAATCACTCAGCAAAGGAATAGAATGGTCAGGAGAATCAAGTTAGTTTTTGTGGACAGAGCAGGATAAAATGTTAAGAAGGAAGTAGGCATTCAAACCAGTATATGCTATGGAGAGGGCAATGAGAATGAAAACCAATTTAAAAAAAAATCTGCTAGAGTTAACTTTTGTAGCTGTAGTTTGTAGGATGATGACAGTCTCTCCTGTTTTCCTTTTGCATTGTGTTTTCTAACTCACAAATGCAATTTTTTATTGAATAATTCATAGGGCACCCATCACTGTGAAAACTAGGTCCTTGGATATACTTTAAAATTAATTATTAATTTTATTACATAGGCAAAATTAGCATTATGGCTGTATCAGCAGGTATAAGTGGGTGAATTTTATTTATTGAATATCTACTGTGTGCAAGAGCCCATAGCAGAACATGCAGGGGAGAACCAAAAAAAAAAAAAAAACAACAAAAAAACAAAGCATCCAAAATGCCTGAGGAATTTACATTCAAATAAGAAGCTCATAAATGACATTCAAAAGCTGAAATCTCATGAGAACTTTGGTGATACATTTAGTCTGACTCATTTTGCTTTGGATAATTGCTAGGGAGGACAAAGAACAAAGGTGAGACTTTTAATAAATAGCACATAAGGGATAGAGACCTGGCATTTCATTGGGATGGGAAGCTCCTGTTGAAACACTTAGTCGAGGGGTAGGGAATCTGTGTCCTCAAGGGCACATGTGCCCCCAAGGTCCTCAAGTGCAGCCCTTTGACTGAATCCAAATTTCACAGAAATCCCCTTAATAAAAGGATTGTTTTTCTGTAAAATTTGGACTCAGTCAAAAAGCCACACCCAAGGACCTGGAAGGCCAGCCATAGGAGGCCTATTCTATCTATGCAAATGGGCTCCTACTCTGTAACTTATTATTTCAGAGACCTATCCTGAGTATTGAGAGGTTTATTGAATTGTTAGGGGTCATAGAGCAAGAATATGTCAGAAGTGGGGCTTGAACCTAGGTTTTCTAAGTTCTGAGGTAAGCTCTTCATGTTTTTCCCCCCTTAATAGTATTTTATTTTTTGCCAATTACACGTAAAGATAGTTTTCAACATTCCATTTTGTAAAAATATTTTGAGTTCCAATTTTTCCCCTCCCCCCCCCAAGTGAACAAGCGATCTAATATAGGTTATGCATATATAATCATGTTAACCTTTTTTCCACATTAATCATGTTGGGAAAGAAGAATCAGAACAAAAGAGAAAAAAAACATGAGAAAGATAAAACAAAAAAATTGAAAATATTATGCTTTGATTTGCATTCAGACTCCATAGTTCTTTCTCTGGATGTGGCTAGCATTTCTATCACAGGTCTTTTGGAATTGTCTTGGATTATTGTATTGCTGAGAAGAGCTAAATCTAACATAGTTAATCATGAAACAATGTTATTGTTGTTGCTGTCTGCAATGTTCTTCTGGTTCTGCTCACTTCACTCAGCATCAGTTCATGTAAATCTTTCCAGGTTTTTAGAAAATCTGCCTGCTCATCATTTCTTATGGCATGATAGTATTCTGTTACGTTCATATACCAGAACTTGTTTAGCCATTTCCTAGTTGATGGGCATCCTTTCAATTTCCAACTCTTTGTCTCCACAAAAGGAGCTGCTATAAATTTTTTTGTACATGTGAGTCCTTTTCCATTTTTTATGATCTTTTTGGAATACAGAGCTAGTAATAGTATTGCTGGATCAAAGGCTATGCACATTTTTATAGCCCTTTGGGCATAGTTCCAAATTGTTCTCCAGAATGGTTGGCTTCGTTCACAATTCTACACCAACAATGTATTAGTGTTCCAATTTTCCCATATCCTGTCCAACATTTATCATTTTCTTTTTCTGTCATGTTAACCAATCTGATGTGTGAGGTGGTACCTCAGTGTTGTTTTAATTTGTATTTCTGTAATCAATAGTGATTTAGAGCATTTTTTCATATGACTAAGGATAGCTTAAATTTCTTCAGCTGATAACTGCCTGTTCATATCCTCTGACCATTTATCAATTGAGGAATGAACTGTATTCTCATAAATTTCACTCAGTTCTCTATATAGTTTAGAAATGAAACCTTTATCAGAAATACTGACTGTAAAAATTGTTTCACAGCTTTCTGCTTCCCTCCAAATCTTGGTTGCATTGGTTTAGTCTGCACAAAATCTTTTTTATTTAACATAATCAAAACTGTCCATTTTGCATTTCATAATGTTCTCTATTTCTTGTTTGGTAATAAATTCTTCCCTTCTCCATAGATCTGACAGGTTAACCATTTCTTGCTCTCCTAATTAGCTTATGTTATCAACCCTTATGTCTAAATCATGTACCCATTTTGACCTTATCTTGGTATGGAGTGTGAGATGTTGGTCTATGCTACATTTCCGCCATACTATTTTCCAGTTTTCCCAAAAGTATTTGTCAAATAGTGGGTTCCTATGCCATTAGTTGGAGTTTACAAAACAGTAGAGTACTATATCCAGTTACTACTATGTCTTGTGTACCTAACCAATTTCATGAACTCACCACTGTATTAGCCAGTACCAGTTTTGAGGATTACCCCTTTGTAATACAGTTTTAGATCTAGTATAGCTAGGCCACCTTCCTTTGCATTTTATATTGATTCCCTTAATATTCATGACCTTTTATTATTCCAGATGAATTTTGTTTTTTCAGGTCTATAAAACACTTTTTCAGTAGTTTGATTGATATGGTGCTAAATAGGTAAGTTAATTTAGGCAGAGTTGTCATTTTTGTTATATTAGCTCATGAGCAATTGATATTTTTCCAGTTGTTTAGATCTGACTTTATTTGTGTGAAAAGTGATATATTATTGTGTTCATATAATTCCTGGTTTTGTCTTGGCATGTAGACTTCCAAATTTTTTATATTGTATACAGTTATTTTATTTTATTTTATTTTTTTTCTTTTTTTTATTTATTTGACATATTTAGTTTTCAGCATTGATTTTCACAATAGTTTGAATTACAAATTTTCTCCCCATTTCTACCCTCCCCCCCACTCCAAGATGGCGTATATTCTGGTTGCCCTGTTCCACAGTCAGCCCTCCCCTCTATCACCCCCCTCCCCTCTCATCTCCTTTTCCCTTCCTTTCTTGTAGGGCAAGATAAATTTCTACGCCCCATTGCCTGTGTATCTTATTTTTTAATTGCATGCAAAAACTTTTTTTTGTTTGTTTTTGAACATCTGATTTTAAAACTTTGAGTTCCAAATTCTCTCCCCTCTTCCCTTCCCACCCACCCTCCCTAAGAAGTCGAGCAATTCAACCTAGGCCACATGTGTATCATTATGTATAACCCTTCCATAATACTCATGTTGTGAAAGACTAACTACATTTTGCTCCTTCCCAACCCATCCCGCTTTATTGAATTTTCTCCCTTGACCCTGTCCCCTTTCCAAAGTGTTTGTTTTTGATTACTTTCACCCCTATCTGCCCTCCCCTCCATCATACCTCCCTTTTATTTTTTTTTCTTCCTCCCTCTTCTTTCCTGTGGGGTAAGATACCCAACTGAGTATGTATGGTATTCCCTCCTCAGGCCAAATCTAATGAGTGCAAGGTTCACTCATTCCCCCCTCACCTGCCCTCTCCCCTCCTCCCACACAACTGCTTCCTCTTGCCACCTTTATGTGAGATAATCCACCCCATTCTATCTCTCCCTATCTCCCTCTCTCAGTATGATGCTCTCTCATCCCTTAATTTCATTTTATTTCTTTTAGATATCTTCCCTTCATCTTCAACTCACCCTGTGTCACACATATATATATACACATAGATATATACATACATACACATTCACTTATATATATACATAAACATATATATATATATATATATATGCATATTCCCTTCAGCTACCCTAATACTGAGGTCTCATGCATCATCCATGTCCTCTTTCCATGTAGGAATGTAAACAAAACAGTTCAACTTTAGTAAGTCCCTTGCAATTTCTGTTTCTTGATTACCTTTTCATGCTTCTCTTGATTCTTATGTTTGAAAGTCAAATTTTCTATTCAGTTCTGGTCTTTTCACTGAGAAAGCTTGAAAGTCCTCTATTTTATTGAAAATCCATATTTCGCCTTGGGGCATGATACTCAGTTTTGCTGGGTAGGTGATTCTAGGTTTTAATCCTAGCTCCATTGACCTCCGGAATATCATATTCCAAGCCCTTGGATCTCTTAATGTAGAAGCTGCCAGATCCTGGGTTATTCTGATTGTGTTTCCACAATACTCAAATTGTTTCTTTCTGGCTGCTTGCAGTATTTTCTCCTTGATCTGGGAGCTCTGGAATTTGGCGACAATATTCCTAGGAGATTTCTTTTTTGGATCTATTTGAGGAGGCGATCGATGGATTCTTTCAATTTCTATTTTGCCCCGTGGCTCTAGAATATCAGGGCAGTTCTCCTTCATAATTTCTTGAAAGATGATATCTAGGCTCTTTTTTTGATCATGGCTTTCAGGTAGTCCAATAATTTTTAAATTATCTCTCCTGGATCTATTTTCCAGGTCAGTGGTTTTTCCAAGGAGATATTTCACATTGTCTTCCATTTTTTCATTCCTTTGGTTCTGTTTTATAATATCCTGATTTCTCATAAAGTCACTAGCTTCCACTTGCTCCAATCTAATTTTTAAAGTAGTATTTTCTTCAGTGGTCTTTTGGACCTCCTTTTCCATTTGAGTAATTCTGCCTTTCAAGGCATTCTTCTCCTCATTGGCTTTTTGGAGCTCTTTTGCCATTTGAGTTAGTCTGTTTTTTAAGGTGTTGTTTTCTTCAGTGTATTTTTCAGTATTTTTTTGGGTCTCCTTTAGCAAGTCATTGACCTGTTTTTCATGGTTTTCTTGCATCCTTCTCATTTCTCTTCCCAATTTTTCCTCTACTTCTCTAACTTGCTTTTCCAAATCCTTTTTGAGCTCTTCCATGGCCTGGGACCAGTTCATGTTTTTCTTGGAGGTTTCTGTTGTAGGCTTTTTGACTTTATTAATTTCTTCTGTCTGTATGTTTTGGTCTTCTTTGTCAGCAAAGAAAGAATGCAGAGTCTGAGACTGAATCTCGGTGCGTTTTCGCTGCCTGGCCATAATCCCAGCCAACTAACTTGACCTTTGAGTTTTTCAGTGGGGTATGACTGCTTGTAGACTACAGAGTTCTATGTTCCACGTTTGGGGGGGAGGTGCCAGCTCTGCCGCACCAGCACTACTCCTTCCCCAAGGACCCCCAACCCGAGCTGGGCTCAGATCTTCGGCAGGCTGTGCACCCCTGCTCTGATCCGCCACTTAATTCCTCCCACCAGGTGGGCCTGGAGCCGGAAGCAGCAGCAGCCATAGCTGCCCCACCTTGGCTGCCCCTGGCGCTGGAAGCCGAACCGCGAACTCCTTCCACTCCCGCAGCTTTTCCTATTAACCTTCTCAGCAATCTTTGGTGTTTGTGGGTTGAGAAGTCTCGTAACTGCCGCAGCTCACTGAATCAGGGCGCTAGGGCCCCCTCCACCCGGCTTCTGGTCTGGATGGTCCAAGTTGCTCAGGCTGGGCTCTGCTCCACTCCGTTCCCAGCTCCCAGCTCCATGCGGGATAGACCTCACCCAGAGACCATCCAGGCTGTCCTGGGCTGGAGCCCTGCTTCTCTCTGCTGTTCTGTGGGTTCTGCCGTTCTAGAATTGGTTCAGAGCCATTTTTTAAAGGTTTTTGGAGGGGCTCGGCAGGGAGCTCAGGCTGGTCCCTGCTTTCCAGCTGCCATCTTGGCTCCGCCCCATATACAGTTATTTTAAATGGAATTTCTCTTTCTATCTCCTGCTGCTGGGCTTTGTTGGTAACATATAGAGACGCTGATGTTTTATAAAGTTTTATTTTATATTCTGCCACTTTGCTAAAGTTTTTAATTATTTCAAGTAGTTTTGTAGCTGATTCTCTAGGATTCTCTAAGTATACCATCATATCATCTACAAAGAGTGATAGTTTTGTTTCCTTGTAGCCTATTCTAATTTCTTTTTCTTCTCTTATTGCCAATGCTAACATTTCCATTACAATACTGAATATTAGTGGTGATAATGGGCATCTTTATTTCACCTTTCATTGGGAATGCTTCTAGCTTATCCCTATTACATATATTGCTTACTGATGGCTTTAAATAGATATTGCTTATCATTTTCAGGAAGAATCCATTTATTCCTATGCTCCTTTGTGTTTTTAATAGGAATGGGGACTATATTTGTCAAAAACTTTTTCTGCATCTGTTGAGATAATCATACAATATATGTTAGTTTTATATTGATATGGTCAATTATGCTAATAATGTTCCTAATGGGACAGCTAGGTTGCACAGTGAGTAGAGCACTGGCCCTGGAGTCAGGAGGACCTGAGTTCAAATCTGGTCTTGGACACTTGACACACTTACTAGCTGTTTGACCTTGGACAAGTCACTTAACTCCAATTGCCCTGCCTTTCCCCCTCCAAAAAAATTAATTTTCCTAATATTGAACCAGCCTTACATTCTTGGTATAAATCCCACGTGGTAATGGTGTATTATCCTCATAATAAATTGCTGTAATTTCTTTGCTAACATTTTATTTAAAATTTTTGCATCAATATTTTTTAGGGAAATGGGTCCATCATTTTCTTTCTCCATTTTGGATCTTCCTAGTTTAGGTATTAGCACCAAATTTGTGTCATTAAAGGAACTTGGTAGGACTCCTTCTCTTTTTTCCAAATAGTTTGTATAGTATTGGAGTTAATTGTTCTTTAAATGTTTGGTAGAATTCACTTGTAAGTCCATCTGACCCTGGAGATTTTTTCTTAGAGAGTTCTCTGATGACTTTTTCAATACATTTTTCTCGAATGGAGTTATTTGAGTATTTTATTTCCTCTTCTCTTAATCTGTGAAATTTATATTTTTGAAAATATTCATCCATTTCACTTAGATTAGATTGTCAGATTTATTGCCATACAGTTGGGCAAAATATCTCCTATTTATTGCTTTCATTTCCTCTTCATTAGTGGTAAATTCACTCGTTTCATTTTTGATACTAGTAATTTGGTTTTCTTTTTTTTAAGTCAGATTAACCAAAGGTTTATTTAATTGTTTTTTTTTCATAAAACCAGCTCTTAGATTTATTTATTCATTCAAAGTTTCTTACTTTCAATTTTATTAATCTTTCTTTCAATTTTCAGAATTTGTAATTTGGTATTTAACTGGGGATTTTTAATTTGTTCCTTTTCTATCTTATTAAATTGCATGCTCAGTTGTTTGATCTCCTCTTTATCTATTTTATTCATGTAAACATTTAGTGATGTAAAATTTCCTCTAAGAACTGCTTTGGCTGCATCTCATAAAGTCTGGTATGTTATCTCATTATTGCCATTCTCTTTGATGAAATTATTGATTGTTTCTATGATTTGTTGTTTGACCCACTCATTCTTTAGGATTAGATGATTTAATTTCCCATCAATTTGGAGTCTTTTTTATCCATGGACTTTTTTACATGTAATTTTTATTGCATCATGATATGAAAAGGATGCATTTAATGTGTCTGCTTTTCTGCATTTGATTGTGAGGTTTTTATGGCCTAATACATGGTCAAATTTTGTGTAGGTGACATGTACTGCTGAGAAAAAGGTATAGTTCTTTCTATCCCCATTCAATTATCTCGAGAGGTGTATCATATCTAACTTTCTAAAATTCTATTCACCTCCTTAACTTCTTCCTTGTTTATTTTTTGGTTAGATTGATCTTGTTCTGAGAGGGGAAGGTTGAGGTTCCCCACAAGTACAGTTTTGCTGTCTATTTCTTCCTGTAACTCAATTTCTCCTCTAAGAATTTGAATGCTATACTACTTGGTGCATATATCTTAGTACTGATATTACTTCATTGTTTCTGGTACCTTTTAGCAAGATGTAGTTTTCTTCTTAACCTCTTTTAATTAGATCTATTTTAGCTTTTGCTTTGTCCAAGATCAGGATTGCTACCCCTGCTTGTTTTTTTTTTAGTTCGGCTGAAGCATAATATATTTTGTTCCATCTTTTTACCTTTACTATTTGTAAATCTTCTTTTTGGTAATTTAATTTTTTTTATTGTAAACTTAAATACAAAATAAGAAAAGAAAAGAAGAAACAAACTTAAATACTAAAACTAAAATAATATAAAATAAGAGAAGAAAAAAGTATTGACATGTGCACAGCAGAGTGTGAGAGAAGATGCAAAATATACAGCAATAAATTTCCATTTCAAGAAAGTCTATATAATAAATAGTACATGTTGTATTGAGGGCTTTCCACCTTTTCTTTGCTTCCTTGTATGTTTTGTTTTATTCTCTGCTGTGCATTTTTTACTTTGTTCTCACTCCCCCCAGGCTACAAGTAAGCTTGGATATATATATACACGCATACACATGTGCATATATACACATATGTAATATAGACTTTTATATATATAGACACAGATATTTAAAGATATACATACATACATATGTATGTGTATGTACACATATATACACATACACCCATACATACATATACTTACACATTCATATAATTAGATATCAACAATCATAGTCACATATGGACATAAACATTCATATGCATCTATGTAATATTCCATACTATACTTATTTAGGGTAGATAACCTCTCCCTTAATAAGTTTGAGTATTTCCCTATTTTTCTAAGTCCACCAACTCATCATTTCCTACATCACAGCAATATTCCCATCTTATACCATCTAGTTGTTTTAAATAGTCCAAAACAACATTGATAAATATGGCTGACACAGTATAGTTTCCCTATTTTTCTCTTTTCATTAAATCTATGTTACCCTTAACTTTGTTGGAGAGCATGATTGCCATGCCTGCTTCTTTTTCCCTACAAATTCTACTCCTGATCTTTATTATATGTTTATACATATCCTTTATTTCCTATCCCTCCTGACTCCTCTACTTTACTTCTACCCACTACCTTACTCTCTTATTAATTAACTTACCCTCCCTCCTAGGATCCCTTGCTTATCTTCCCATTCCCATTAATATAAATACCCTTCCATATCCCCTTTAATCTATTCCCTCACCCTCCCCTCTAAAGATTCCTCTCTTATCCTCTCCCCCCATCACCTTAGCATTTTATTTCTTTCTGAATCTAGTAGACTTTTATACTCTTCTAGAAATATATGCATTGTTCCTTCTTGAACCCATTCCCAATTAAAGTAGGTTTCCAGAACTACCAGCCCTCCTCCCCCATCTAATTCCTCTGTGTTGGTTCTTCCTCTTGCACCACATTTGTATGAGATAATCACTCTTTTTAGCTGTTCCTAAATGGTTTTACTTTTTAAGATCATATCATGCTAAGGTCTACCCCAATCTTTTTTATAAGATACCCAATTATGAATAACAACCTTCGACATACCTTTTATATTTGACATACATAAAAGGTAAATAGTCTGTCCTTATTGAGTCCCTTGTAATTAGTCTTTGGCATGTACTTTATTTTTTTCTTCGTTCTTGAATGTCAAATATTCTGTTAAGTTCAGTTTTTTTTAACAAAATCTTAAAAATCTGACAATTCATTAAATGTCTATTATTTTTTCAGTACTATGCTTAACTTTGCTGTATATGATATTTTTGATCAAAACCTCAGTCTTTTTGCTCTTCATTACATAGTGTTCCAAGACCTGTAGTCTTTTAGTGTCACTGCTGTTAGGTCTTGTGTGGTTCTAATTGTGGCACCACCATATTTAAGTTGTTTTTTTTTTTCTTGTTGCTTATAATATTTTCACCTTAAGATATGTGTTTTGGAATTTGACTATGATATTCCTGTGGGTTTTCTTTGTAGGATCTCTTTCAGGTGGTGATTAGTGGATTTTTAAGTTCTTTTATTAATTCTTTTTGGGCTCACAGCCATTTGATGTTACTCTTTGGTGTAGAAAATGGTTTCTTTGCTTCAGCATCCTCCTCTGAAGAGGCACCTCAGTCTTCTCTATTCCCGTAGTAATTCTCTACAGTTGGATTCTTTCTCCTTTGCCATTTGATTTTTTTTTAATTATAGCAGCTTAGTTTCTGTAATCACCTCTAACCATGGTGTATGGGGGATGGTGCCTCTGGCCTCAGATCTGCCTTCAGTTCTACCTTCTGGCCTGTAACTGAACCAAGATCTCCAGCCTTTTGTAAGTGCCCACAGCCAGTGACATCCCTGCACGACTGCTTCTGCATTCACTGGGCATGTGCCAATTCCTTTTCAACCCTGGTCACATCTTCCCAGCACAGTTGCATCTGGTGTTCCTTGTCAACAGAGGTTCCCTTGATCTTCCCCAGCTTAGATGCCCAACTCTTCTCACTGTTCCAGGGGTAAAAGTTCCTGTGGCAAGACGGCGGCTGGAAAGCAGGGACTCGCTTAAGCTGTCTCCCAGGTCCCTCCAAACACCTGTAAAACATGTGTCTGAACAAATTCTATAGCTGCAGAACCCACAAAATAACAGAGGCAAGCAGGGCTCCAGCCCAGGAAAACCTGGATGGTCACTGGGAAGGGTGTATGGCACAGAACTGGGAGCAGAGTGAAGCACAGACCAGCATGGGCTGTGCAAGGACCAGCCAGACTGGGAGCTGGGCGGAACAGGTGGTAGGGCCCTGAATTATTGAGCTGGGGTGGTTACCAGACTTTTCAACCCACAAACCCCAAAGACAACATAGAAGGTTAGTGGGAAAAACTGCTGGATCAAAGTGAAAGGAATGCATGGTGGGCCCCAGCCCTGGGTGCATGGAAGTGGTGCACCTCTGGGGCTGCTTCCAGAGCTACAGCTCTGGTTGCTTCCGGCCACAGGCCCACCCAGTAGGAGGAATTAAGTGGTGGATCACAGCAGGAGTGCAGAGCCTGCTTGGATCTGCGTGACAGTCTGGATTGGTGGTTATTGGGGGAGTAGGAGTGCTGGTATGGCAGAACTTGCTGGGTAGAAATAGCTCTGAAAACAGCAGTGCAGCACCTAAAGCTTGGGACAAAGTACTCTCTACTCTACAAGCAGTCATACCTTGAGAAAAAGCTCAAGGGTCAAGTAGTTGGCTGGGAACATGAACAGGCAGCAAAAATGGACTTAGATTCAGACTCAGACTTGGGAATCTTTTTTTGGTGACAAAGAAGATCAAAACATACAGGCAGAAGAAGTCAACAAAGTCAAAGAGTCTACAACAAAAGCCTCCAAGAAAAATATGAATTGGTCTCAGGCCATGGAAGAGCTCAAAAAGGAGTTGGAAAAGCAAGTAAAAGAAGTAGAGGAAAAATTGGGAAGAGAAATGAGAGTGATGCAAGAAAATCATGAAAAACAAGTCAATGACTTGCTAAAGGAAACCCAAAAAAATACTGAAGAAAATAACACCTTAAAAAATAGACAAACTCAAATGGCAAAAGAGCTCCAAAAAGCCAATGAGGAGAAGAGTGCCTTGAAAGGCAGAATTAGCCAAATGGAAAAGGAGGTCCAAAAGACCACTGAAGAAAATATTACCTTAAAAATTAGATTGGAGCAAGTGGAAGCTAGTGACTGATGAGAAATCAAGATATTAAAAAACAGAACCAAAGGAATGAAAAAATGGAA
Source organism: Trichosurus vulpecula (assembly GCF_011100635.1). Classification (NCBI taxonomy): domain Eukaryota; kingdom Metazoa; phylum Chordata; class Mammalia; order Diprotodontia; family Phalangeridae; genus Trichosurus; species Trichosurus vulpecula. Next base: position 239,044,145 of record NC_050573.1, on the reverse strand, counting down.
GACAATGTGAAATACCTCATTGGAAAAACCACTGACCCAGAAAAAAAATCCAAGAGAGATATTTTTAAAAGTATTGGACTACTTGAAAGCCATTATCAAAAAAAGAGCTCAGACATCATCTTTCAAGAAATTATCAAGGAGAACTGCCCTGATATTCTAGAGTGAGAGGGGAAAATAGAAATCGAAAGAATCCACCAATAGCCTCTTTAAAAAAATCCCCCCAAAAAACTCCTAGGAATATTGTTGCCAAATTCCAGAGCTCCCAGATCAAGGAGAAAATATAGCAAGCAGCCAGAAAGAAACAATTTGAGTATTGTGGAAACACAATCAGGATAATACAGGATCTAGCAGCTTCCAAATTAAGGGATCGAAGGGCTTGGAGTATGATATTTTGGAGGTCATAGGAATTAGGATTAAAACCAAGAATCACTTACCCAGCAAAACTGAGTATAATGTTCCAAGGCAAAATATGGATTTTTCAATAAAATAGAGGTCTTTCAAGCTTTCTCAGTGAAAAGACAGAGCTAAATAGAAAATTTGATTTCAAACACAAGAATCAAGAGAAGCATGAAAAGATATACAAGAAAGAGAAATCATTGGGGACTTACTAAGTGGAACTGTTTTGCTTACATTCCTGCATGGAAAGATGATGTGTGTAATTCATGAGACCTTTCTTAGTATTAGGGCAGTTGAAGGGAATATACATATACATATACATAGACAGAGGGCACAGGGTGACTTGAATATGAAGGGATGATATCTTTAAAAAATCAAATTAAGGGATGAGAGAGGAATATATTGAGAGAGGGAGAAAGGGAGAGATATAATCAGGTAAATTATCTCACATAAAAGTGGCAAGAAAAAGTAGTTCCTTGGAAGGGAAGAGGGGGCAGGTGAGGGGGAATGAATGAATCTTGCTCTCATTAGATTTGACTTGAGAAGGGAATAACACACACACTCAATTGTGTATCTTACCTGACAGGAAAGTAGGGGGAAAGGGATAAAAATGGGGGGATGACAGAATAGAGGGCAGATAGGGGGTAGAAATAATCAAAAGCAAACATGAAAAGGGACAGGGTCAAGGGAGAAAAGTGAATAAAGGGGGCCAGGATAGGAGGGAGGGACATATATTTAGTCTTTCACAACATGACTATTTATGGGAGTGTTTTGCATAATGATACATGTGTGGCCTATGTTGAATTGCTTGCCTTCTTAGGGAGAGTGGGTGGGGAGGGAAGATGGGAGAGAATTTAGAACTCAAAGTTTTAAAAGCAGATGTTCAAAAAAAAAGTTTTCTTTGCATGCAACTGGGAAATAAGATATACAGACAATGGGGCATAGAAATTTATCTTGCCCTACGAGAAAGTAAGGGGAAAGGGGATGGGGAAGATGGGGAGTGGGTTGATAGAAAGGAGGGCTGACTGTGGAATGGGGCAGTCAGAATATATGCCATCTTGGAGTTGGGGGGGAGGGTAGAAATGGGGAGAAAATTTGTAACTCAAAATCTTGTGGAAATCAATGCTGAAAACCTAAAAAATATCAAATAATAAAGTATGGAATTCAAAATTTGAAAAATTTAAAAAAAAGTTCCAGTGGCTGGGGCTGAGGCTGAGGCAACCTCCCAACTCTGCTAACCCTAGGGCTTCCTGCTTATTATTTAAAGGGTCTTAGCCTGGAGGTGTTTACTCTTCAAAGGGACAAAATGTCATCCTGAGATTTTTCTTCAGATCTCCAATTGTTCCAGGAGGACCACTGTTCTGCCCCTACTCTTATTTATTTTTACCATATTGAATATATAATTTAAACAAACCTCCCAATTCTATCTCCCATGATGTCTCTACAATACCATCCACAAAGGCTTCTAGGAAAACTTGGTAAATCTGACCCTGTTACATGATGGCAAACAGGACAATGACAAAAGCAGGCAAAAGAAACAGTTAGCTATGGTCATAATTCTGTGGAAAGTTATTCTGGGAAGGATGTTGACCAGGAGTTTTTATCGCTATTCTGAAGTAAGAGAGAACAAGAGAAAATGAGTTTCTGCAGGAGATATGCATGGTGAGTATAAAAATAAAATGTTCCTGACTGTGAGGGTTGTTAAATTGTGAAATGAGTCACTGAGTTAAGTCAAACCATCTTTTCCCCTACAGACCTTTAATAACAAGAAGGATTAAGTGCCCTCTTTTCTGGAGGCTGGAGGACGGATAAGATTACTTCTGAAATTTACTTCTAGGGTTGTGATTCTCAGACACATCTAGTATGTTATCATGAACCTAATCAGAACTCACTGAGTATTTCCTGCTGCTGCTGAAAAGATTTAGAAATCTCCAATTGCACTGATATCTGGGGGAAAAAGGTGATGACAACCTGATTCATGTAGAAGCACAAAACTTATTGTTGGCTATAGTTCTATTTATTGAATGGGTACTAAATAAATACACATTGAGTAACTGGCCCACTGATGAATTCTCCTACTCTATCCTCCTTGTTTTCTACTTCTGGTGGATACAATATGGAAGAAATATACTCCTGTGGAAAGCTGTGTGTTGGGCTAAATATCTTTCTGTGAAGGCATGAAGACCAAGTCACACATTTTTCCTCTCCTGTTTAAATGTGCACACAGCTCTGAATGACTACTGTCTCATTTAAGTTTATTAGTACACTTCTAGGCTGGTGCACACATGTGGACATATTTAGAAAAATAGCTTTCAGCTTGATACTTTGAACGGCTTTTTGCCTGTGACAAAGATATAATCTTAAGGAGTAAATTTCCTTTTTGAAAAATATATTTTAAAATTTAATGTTATATTTTTCAATTAAAAATTTACTTTCTTTTTTCTAATTTAAAAAAAAATTAATTTATTTTTATTTTTAGTTTACAACACTCAGTTCCACAAGTTTCTGAGTTCCAAACTTTCTCTCCCTCCCTCTCCTCCCCACCTCCCCACAAGACAGCTTGTAATCTGATATACATTCTTCATATATATTGGCACTGAATTATTTACATAATAGTCCAGTTATGAAGAAGAATTATAACCAATGGAATGAATCATGAGAAAGAAGAAATGAAAGAAAAAAAAGAAAGAAAAAAGGGAGCAAATAGCTTGCCTCAATCTGCATTCAGACTCCATAATTCTTTTTCTGGATGTGCATAGATTTTTCCATCATGAGTCTTTTGGAGCTGTCTTTGATGAGAAGAGCCAAGTCTATCAGAGTTACTCCTTACAGATACTGTGTGTCTGCAATTTTGTATAATACTCTCCCCTCGCTCTGCATTGGTTCATATAGCCTTTCCAGGTTATAATGAAGTCCGTCTGCTCCTCATTTCTTATAGCACAATAGCAATCAATTACATTCACATACCACAACTTGTTCAGCCATTCCCCAATTGATGGGCATCCCCTTGATTTCCAATTCTTTGCCACCACAAAAAGAGCTGCTATAAATATTTTTGTACATACAGGTCCTTTTCCCACTTGTGTGATCTCTTTGGGATATAGCCCTAGGAGTGGTATTGCTGGGTCAAAGGGTATGCACATTTTTATAGCCCTTTGGGCATAGCTTTGAATTGCTTTCCAAAATGGCTGGATCTGTTCACAACTCCACCAACAATGTATTAATGTACCAGTTTTCCTACATCCTCTCCAGTATTTATCATTTTCCTGTTTTGTCAGGTTAGGCAATCTGACAGATGTGATGTGGTACCTCAGAGTTATTTTGATTTTCATTTCTCTAATCCATAGTGCCTTAGAGCAATTTTTTGTATGAATATAGATATCTTTAATTTCTTCTTCTGAAAACTACCTGTTCATATCCCTTGACTATTTCTCAATTGGGGAATGGCTTTTATTCCTATAAATTTGGCTCACTTCCCTGTATATTTTAGATATGAGGCCTTTATCGTGGACATTGGTTGTAAAGATTTTCTCCCAGTTTTCTGCTTCCCTCCTAATCTTTGTTGCATTGGCTTTATTTATACAAAACTTTTCAGTTTAACATGATCAAAATTATCCATTTTGCATTTTGTAATGCTCTCTATCTCTTGCTGGGTCATGAATTCTTCTCTTTCCCATAGATCTGATAGGTAAACTATTCCTTGCTCTCCCAAATTGCTTATAGTATCAGGCTTTTTTCCTAAATCATGAACCCATTTTGAGTTAATGTTGGTATGTGGTGTAAGATATTGTTGTATGTCAAATTTTTGCCATGCCATTTTCCAATTTTCCCAGCAGTTTTTGTGAAATAGTGAATTCTTAACCCAGAAGCTGGATTCTTTGGGTTTATCAAATGATAGATTGCTAAAGTCACTGAATTCTGCGTCTTGTGCACCTAACCTATGCCACTGATCTACCACTCTATTTCTTAGCCAGTGCCAGGTAATTTTGAGGACTGCTGCTTTATAGTACAGTTTGATATCTGGTATGGCTAGGCCCCCTTCCCCAACATATCTTTTCATTAATTCCCTTGATATTCTGGACTTTTTGTTCTTCGAGATGAATTTAGTTATTATTTTATCCAGCTCTGTAAAATAATTTTTTGGTAGTTCGATTGGTATGACGCTGAATAAGTAAATCAATTTAGATAAAATGGTCATTTTTATTATATTAGCTCAGCCTAACCATGAGCACCTGATATTATTTCATTTATTTAGATCTGACTTTATTTGTGTGAGAAGTGATTCATAATTGTGTTCATATAGGGCCTGGGTTTGTCTTGGCAAGTAGACTCTCAAAATTCTTGTAGTGTCTACAGTAACTTTAAATAGAATTTCTTTTTCTGTCTCTCGCTGTTTGGCTTTGGTAGTAACATATAGGAATGCCAAGGATTTATGTGGGTTTATTTTATATCCTGCAACTTTGCTAAAGTTTTTAATTGTTTCAAGTAGTTTTTTTACTTGATACTCTAGGATTCTCTAAGTAAATCATCATATCATCTGCAAAGAGTAATAACTTAGTTTCTTCTTTGTCTATTCTAATTCCTTCAATTTCTTTTCCTTCTCTTATTGCTAAATCTAACATTTCTACTACCAAATTGGATAATAGAGGTGATAATGGACATCCTTGCTTCACCCCCGATCTCACTGGGAATGCATCTAGCTTATCCCCATTACATATAATCCATGCTGATGATTTTAGGTAGATGCTTCTTATAATTTTAGGGAAGACTTCATTTATTCCTATGCTTTCTAGTGTTTTTAAAAGGAATGGGTATTGTATTATGTCAAAAGCTTTTTCTGCATCTATTGAGATAATCATATAGTTTCTGCCTAGTTTTGTTGTTGATACAATAAATTGTGCTGATAGTTTTCCTAGTATTGAAGCAGCCTCACATTCCTGGAATTAGTACTACCTGGTCATAGTCTATTATTCTTGTGATAAATTGCTGCAGTCTTTTTGCTAATATTTTATTCAAAATTGTTTCATCAATATTCATTACAGAAATTGGTCTATAATTTTATTTCTCCATTTTGACTCTTCCTGGTTTAGGCATTAGTACCATATTTGTGTCACAAAAATAATTTGGTAGGACTCCTTCTTCACCTATTTTCCCAAATAGTCTATAAAGTATGGGAATTGATTGTTCTTTAAATGTTTGATAGAATTCACACGTAAATCCATCTGGCCCTGGAGATTTTTTCCTAGGGAATCCATTGATGGTTTGCTCAATTTCTTTTTCTGAGACGGGGTTATTTAGGTATTTTACTTCTTCTTCTGTTAACCTGGGCAATTTATATTTTTGTAAATATTCATCCATTTCCTTGAGATTGTCAAATTTATTGGTATGCAATTGGGCAAAATAATTCCTAATTGCTGTTTTAATTCCCTCTTCATTGGAGGTGAATTCACCCTTTTCATTTCTGATACTGGTAAGTTGGTTTTTATTCTTTCTTTTTAATCAAATTGACCAAAGATTTATCAATTTTATTGTTTTTTTCATAAAACATGCTCTTATTTTTATTTATCAGATCAATAGTTTTCTTGATTTCAATTTTGTTAATCTATTTTTTAAATTTTCAGTATTTCTTATTTGGAATTTAATCGAGGATTTTCAATTTGTTCTTTTTCTAGCTTTTTCAGTTGCATGACCAATTCCTTGATCTTTTTATCTATGTTATTCATGTAACCTTTCAGAAATATAAAACTTCCTCTATGAACTGCTTTTGCTGGATCCCATAAGTTTTGGTATGTTGTCTCATTATTGTCATTCTCTTGAATGAAGTTATTGATTGTTTCTATGATTTGTTCTTTAACCCACTCATTCTTTAGAATTAGATTATTTAGTCTCCAATTAATTTTTAGTTTATCTTCCCATGGTCTTTTATTACAAATGTTTTTTGCATCATGATATAAAAAGGATGAATTGACTATTTCTGCCTTTCTACACTGGTTTGTAAGGTACATGGTCAGTTTTTGTGTCTGTGCCATGTACCTCTGAGAAAAAAAAAAGTATATTCCTTTCTATCCCGATTCAGTTTTCTCCAGAGGTCTATCACATCTACCTTTTCTAAAATTCAATTCACCTCCTTAACTTCTTTCTTGCTTATTTTTAGGTTAGATTTATCAAGTTCAGAGGAAAGGTTAAGGTTCCCCACTAGTATAGTTTTGCTGCCTATTTCTTCCTGTAACTCCCTTAACTTTTCCTCTTAAGAATTTAATTGCTATACTACTTGGCACATATATGTTAAGTAATCATATTAGTTCATTGTCTATTGGTGCCTTTTAGCAGGATATATTTTCCTTCCTTATCTCTTAATTAGATCTATCTTTGCTTTTGCTTTGTCTGAAATTAAGATTCCTACCCCTGCTTTTTTGACTTGAGCTGAAACATAAAATAGTCTACTTCAGTCTTTTACCTTTACCCTGTGTGTATTCCCTTGTGTCAAATGTGTTTCTTGTAAACAACATATTGTAGTATTTTGGTTTTTAATCCATTCTGCTATCCACCTTCCTTTTATGGTAGAGTGCATCCCATTCACATTCCGAGTTATGATTACTGTCTGTCTTTTTTATCCCATTCCCCCCCCCCATTTTTGTTTTTATTTCTCCCTTCTCCCTTCCCCTCCTCAAAAGAGTTTTGCTTCTGACCAGCCCCTTCCTCCATATTCCCTCCTTTTTGCCCCTCCCCTTATCTTACTCTTTTCTCTTACTACTTCTTCCCTCTGTTGTAACCACCCTCCTCTTTTCTTTCCACTTTCTGCTCCTACTGCCCACTAGGGCAAGTTTGATTTCTATACTTATCAGAGTATGTTATTCCCTCCTTAAACCAAATCCAATGAGAGTAAAGCTCAAATACTGCTCTTCTCTCTCTCTTCTTTCCCTCTAGTATAATATATTTTTGTACCTCTTCATATGATATAACTTCCTCTTTTCTGCCTTCTCCTTACCTTTTCTCTCATTACAATACCTCTACATCCCTTAATTATTTTACCATCATATCAGTTAATTTATACCCACACTTTCTCTCTATGTATATTCTTTTTAGATGTTGTACTGACTATACCATTCTTAAAATTAGAATAATGAGGTTTTTTCCCTTTTTTATATTTTTCCCCTCTGTTTGCCTTTTTATGCCTTTCTTGAGTCTTGTATTCAAAGATTAAATTTTTCACTAAGCTCTGGGCTTTTTCATCAGGAAGGTCTGGAATTCTCTTATTTCATTGAATGTCCACCTCCTTGCCTGAAAGATTATGCTCAGTTTTGCTGGATAGTTGATCCTTATTTGTAGACCCAGCTCCTTTGCCTTTTACAATATCATTTTCCATTCCCTCCCATCTTTTAATGTAGAAGCTTCAAGATCCTGTGTGATCCTGATGGTAGTTCCAGAATATTTGAATTGTTTCTTTCTGGCTGCTTGCTGTATTTTCTCCTTGACCTGCTACTTCTGGTATTTGGCTACAATATTCCTTGGAGTTTTCAATTTTGGGATGTCTTTCAGGGGGTAATTGGAGGATTCTTTTGATGACCATTTTACCCCCTGGTTCTAGCATGGCAGGGAAGTTTTCCTGATGATTTCTTGGAAGATACTGTCCAGACTCTTTTTTTCATCATGGCTTTCTGGAAGACCAATAATTCTAAGATTATCTCCCCTGGATCTACTTTCCAGGTCAGTTGTTCTTCCAATGAGATATTTTATGTTTTCTTCTATTTTTTTCATTCTTTGGATTTTCTATGACTGATTCTTGATTCCTCATAGAGTTATCAGCTTCTACTTGCCCAATTCTAATTTTAAGAAATTATTTTCTTCAGATAGCTTCTTCACCTCTCTTTCCATCTGGCCAATTTTATTTTTCAAGAATTCATTTTCTCCTGTTAGATTCTCTATTTCTTCTCTTACCTGTCTAATTTGGCTTTTAAAATCTTCTGTGAGCTCTTCTAGGAATGCTTTTTGAGCTTGAGACCAGATCATATTCCCTTTTGAGGTTTCAGATGTGGGTAGAGTGTCAATGCCATCCTCTTCTGAATTTGTATTTCAATCTTCTCTGTCCCCATAATACAATTCATTGGTTTTGTTTTTAACTTTTCTAGCTTGTTTCTTCATGGTAGTTGCCCTTTCCCTGGCTTTTGAAGTGGATCTCTGCTTCTGGGGTCCAGAGGGCTCTCTCCCAAACTTCTTGTATTGTTAGCTAGGGGTCTGGTTACTGGCTTTGTGTACTGTTGCCTCTGATTTTGTCTGCTAGAAGGTACATATTGCTGCAGCTCCTCTGATGCTGAGCAGATGCTGGCTGGTGTGCCAAGGATCAAGGCCCAGTGAAGTATTTCTTAGTTTCCTTTGGGGGGGGGTCACTGTATAAGGTGTGAGGGAGGGTTGGTCTGGCTGCTGGAAGTCTCCTCTTCCCCTAGGGCTGCACTATATAACACAGGTGATCTCAAACATAGGTCTGCACTGTTGTCTGCCAATTTCTCTGGGTGTGCAAAGGCATGCCTGGGGTCCTGGTGATGGCACTTGTCAGCTCCACCCTGCCTGGGGCTCAGGAACTCCCACTGGTCTGTTAAGGTGGGGCTTCCTGGGATGTCTCCCTCACTGCACTGGCCTCCTTTCATCATTGCAAGAGGGGTCTGCAGCCTCCCGACTTAAAAGACTTTTGAACCACTTGTGGCTCCTCTATTCCAGGTTTCTCCTAGGGCAGTATTCTCTGGGTTTATTCAAGGGAGGGATGAGAGCTCTTACCAGTTTACTGAGTCATCATGGCTCCCAGAAGTTCAAGAAGGTGAGTTTCAAACCTTTAGACTGTGGGCTGATAGCTCCAGTAGTAGTTTCTGCTACTGCTGCAGGCACTGCACTTCTGTCTCTCCTAGCTCCAACATCTTCCTGTCCCATGCCAAGAGGCCTGAGGATTGCCACTGTAGCTGGGATGGGCTGGGCTTGCTCCTGCATCGTATGGTGCTTCCAGGGTGGTTCCATGCACCTAGCCCAGTACAACATATCCCTCTCTTTCTGGACTCCCCTGACTTGGAAATCTGCCACACTCTGCTAGTGGATTATACCTCTCAAAACCGTTTAGATTCACTTCTCAAGAGGCATCCGAAAGAATTTGAGAGAGCTCAGGTATGTCCCTGTTTTCACTGCACCATCTTGGCTCTGCTTCCTTAAGGAGTAAATTTCAAAATAACTACAATATACATACTAACCTATTATCTAGAAGTCATACCATGGTGTCTAAAATTTATATACATACTAAGTCTATACCAGAAGAAATATATCTGGGTCCACAACAAGTCATATAGTACCTAGAGAAATAATATGTCATATGTTGTGAAAACCCTTTGCCGGCCCCAGCCCCAGCAAACCAGGATGCTTGAATGCAAAACAGCTAACAGAAGTAGTTGGGTTGGAGATACTCTGTGCTTTATATGATATGATATGATATGATATGATATGATATGATATGATATTGTATTGTATTGTATTGTATTATTTTATATTGTATTATATGATATGATATTATATTGTATTATACTATATTATATTACATTATACTATGTTATGTTATATTATATTATATCATATCATATCATTATATCATATCATATCATATCATTATATTTATTATAAATTATATTATGTCATTTTGCTTTATTTTCACATGCTCAAATTCATTGCACCAAAAACCCAAACACTACTTCTATGTCCTAGAGATTAAGGTATTGCCCTAGTATTAGAAATAGCATTTTTAGACAGATCTCATTCAAGAATACAAAGGGAAAACAATAATGCTTTTCTTTCTTTTTCATTTTTAAGTCAATCACTGGACAAAGCACAGAGACTTTCTGAAACATTTTTTTCATACACTTTCTTTTTTTGAGAATGGCTGAATCCTAAGCACAGTTGCCTGTATGAAAGGTAACACCTTTTCCTTTTTGAGAAGTTTTGGATGATGTACACAGCTCAAATTGCTTGCATTGTGAACAAGATGACAATTTGCGAGAAAGAGGAATATTTGTGAGAAAGAAGATTAAAAAATTATAAAGAGAAGAATCTGGAAATGTATGACCTTGAGTTTAACTTTTAAAGCCTTTGTCAAGGAGTATTTGCTGGATATTTTGCTTTGAAGTCTTTCTCCTAAAGATCAGAAGTACATAATACTTCAGAAAAAGATCTAAGGCATGCTGGAGGGCACATATTGACAACCCTTCTAAACTATCTGAATATAATAGGGTAATAAGTAACAAGAAAGCACTCTTTCAGCAATTCCATCCTTTCATCCATTTATCTTCCCATCCTTCCATTCATTCATTTGATAACTAGGCTGGGAAACATACAAAAAATCCCCAAAACCTGGACATGGTCCCTTTCCTCAAGCCTATCATTTAGAGGTGAGATATAAAAATATGCAGTACTAAAAATTATTGTAATGTGGAATAGAATATAAAAACAATAATAGAATTTTCGATACAGAAAAGGTTTTTAGCAAAGGCCTGTTGGCAGACAAGTGCTTGGACAAAAGGTGGTAGGCAGGAGAAAGGCCATTTACTATGCACTAGAATTCAGTTATCAACTTTCAGTCCAATATTCCTTCTATGAAACCATGATTCAGAAAGCAGAGAATAATGGAAATCAAGAGTATATTAATATTAAAAGATTGATCAAAAAGGAACTTCCAAGTCTAGGCACAGACTACATGGAAGATCCAAGTAAACATAGGAAAAGAGATAGGAAGTTGAATGATCAATCAAGAGTGAGGAATTAATAAAAGAGCTGATATAGAGAAAAAATATTTATATAGCACTAGGAGCAAAGGAAAGATTTTGTACATGAACCAGTTTGCAACCTTAATTTCTACTACCTTTATATTCTCTCTTACTTTGGAGAGAACTAAAACAGTCAGCCTTTCCTGTAGAGATGATAATGATGATGATGGTGATGGTGATGACAATGATGATTGGCAGGAGTGAGGGAACTGGAAACAAGTACAGTCATTTCCATACCAGCATAAACAACATTTGTCTCAGAGGAGAAAAGTAGGAAAGAATACTGGCTGTGGGCTCACAGGACCTGGGTTCAAATCCTATCTCTGTTATTTACTGACTGTGTGATATTGGATAAGTCACTTAATCTCCCTGGGCTTCTGTTTTTAGAATAAAAGCGTTGGACTAGGCGACCTTTAAGGTTGCTTTCAGTTCTAAATCTTTGATTCTATGGCCCTTCTGAGCTCTAGCAGGAATCGAGATTTTAGAGCATTTGGAAATCTCCATTCTACTGTGAAACAACCTTTCTTGTATCCTACATCTTTTTACCTAATGTTCCTGAACTTTTCCACTATGAGACAACCACAGCTTTTCCTGGCATGGAAATAATAACTTGCTTCCAACACTCCTCTGGATGTCTCTCACTTTGATCATCATCCCTTCCTCTATCTTCAATCCCTACTTATATTGTTATTACTTTATTATTTCCTACAAAGATGTCCAATTATCTCCCATCCTTAAAAACTTTGCCATCCTTGAACTTGTGGAAACCTAGTTGCCCTTAGAAGGGACACATACAGCTCAGCCTCTACAGCACTCAACATTCTTTATCTCATGGCCCTGACACACTGGGTAAAGAAGAGGAGTAAATATACTTCATGTTTTTCATTGCCATTTGTAGCACTCTCTACTGCTTTCAGAACTGAGCAACCTCTCATTGGTTGAGGTTCACTTTGTCTTTCCATGTGACTTTATCCATATCCTGGTTGCAGATATCCTCTGGCCCCCAGTTCATCCTCCCTTCTCTGTCAGAAAATTCAGCAGCTGATTCACAGTCTTGCTATTCTTTCCAAACCCTCCTTTCATACTGAGGGTCAGTACTATTGATGTTGATGTTCCATCAAACAGTCTATCTTCTTAATTCATTCATGTCTTCAATTCAGACTTATTACACCTAAATTACATATAGATGGATTATCCTAGCCTTGTTCTCACCATCACCTCTTGCTGTTCAGGCTCCATAATCTGGAACTCTAGACTTTCTCTCATCGCTAATTCATCTCCTCTCATTTCTTCCTCTGTCTTATAGTCCTAAATCAACTCTGAATCTTTCCCATAACCTGCAGCTACTTTATTTTTCCCTATTTTCTTAGCCTGTCTCCTCTTCTCACTATTCATATCTGCTTTTACTCACATACTATTGAATACTGCCAGAGGAACTTTCTTACTGAGTCCACTAACCACACCGACTGGGTCCACCAAAAATAAATTATTCACCTGAACTGAGTTTTCTTTGTGGCAAAACTTTATATTTTTGTTTTTGTTTTCTATTTCTTTCCCCATAACCAAAGTCCCAAATCTCTTTTCTCCTCAAGTCACCCTATCTCTTCTGTAACTGGACATAAGGCCTTTCATCCTATTATGCTGAAAAAATAGAATCCATCCATTGTAAATTCCTCCTTCTCTCCCATTCCATAGCCCATCACGCTTTCAGCTATATTGTTTTTTCACCATTATTTTATGAAAAGATACCCCTCTTGCCAACCCAACCACTCTACTTGTGCCTTTGGCTTTATTCCTTACTATCTTCTCCAAATGTTTACCACTCTGATCATCTCTCATCTTCAGCCTATCCTTATTTGCAGGTTATTGCCTTATTAGCCTATAGAAACATTTAGTTCTTTCCCAATCTTAAAAAAAATTGACTTGACTATACCATCCCCTTATGGTATCATCCTATTATTTTCCTCCATTTCCCAGACAAATTATACATTATACATGTAAAATGCTTTCTATACTTGTTTCCATTTTAACTTCCTTACCTCACACGCACTGTTTAACACCTTGGACTCTAATTGCCAACTCTACTACTACACTGAAACTGTTCCCTTCAAGGTTATTTTTCTTCCCCTTTCACTGGGTTTCAATTTTATGGACTGCCCTGTCCTCCTGTATATTTTCTTCTCTCTTTGACTTTGTGACATTGTCTCTCCTAATTCTATTTTTACCTTTTCATTTTCCTTTGTTTGCTTATCATTGATAGTCTAAGCATGGGTACTTTCTCTCAAAAGTGTCTCTGTATCTATCACTGAATCTAAGTATCCAGCCCTCAAGTTCTCATCTTTCTCTTGTGCTCTAGTCACACATCTGACATTCTTTTTTCAGGATTTCTTAATTTTATCTTTAATTTATGGAATAAAATAAGCATTTCCATAACAAAGTATAATTAAAAGAGATTGCAGATGAAACTTCAAGTCTATGTATAATTTGCTATTCCTTTTAAATATGCAACAAAGTTATCATGTAAATTTCTTTTTTCTTCCCTCCCCCCCCCAGTCCTAGAGAAGGACACCATTACACACACACACACACACACACACACACACACACACACACACACAATATTATATAACATGTAATAATATAATTACATATAACATAATATATAGTGTATACACACATTCTTTTCCTTTTCCCTTAATCACCTTTGGAAATAGACCTAGTAGTAGTATTGATGGGTGAAAGGGTATAAAAGGAAAGCAGACATTATATAAGGTTGTTAAACTGAATATGTCCAAAATGGAAACTATCTTTCCCCTAAGACCTTCTCCTTTCCTTTCTATTTCTCGAGCTATAGAAGTCTCTTCTAGGATAGTTGGCTTATAGTCTTGTTCATCAGGCTAGACATTTCTAAATTCTTCCTCATAGGCTTATTGTCATGATATGTTTTCTCTGAACAGGTCAAGTCTGGAGGAGCCATTCCTGTGAGAAAAATGTCATGACTGGATTTCATTTTTCTGTTTGACTTGACATTCTTGCTCATCTGCTATGAATCAAGTTCTGGTCAAATGAATGTGTTTCTTTTTTGGAAACTTCTCATTAGTCAGACATCCAGCGGTGAGCAGGATTTATAAGTCAATAAGCTCTCCTTAGTCCTGTCTTTTGGGGAGCAAAGAGGGCAATATTAGAAGGTATAAGGATGCTGAAGATCATTCGATTTAATTTAACAGATGTTTAAGTGCATTCTATGTGCCAGCTGTGTTAAAGAAACAAAAGTTATACTAAAAAAAGATAGTCTCCTTCTCTTGAAGAGCTTGCATTCTATTTTAGAGTAAACAAGTGGAGCAGGGAAGCCCTTTGCTCAAATCTTGTCTAGGTCATTTACTAGCTATGTGATCCTGGGCAAAATTATTTATCGTCTATCAGCTTTAGTCTCCTTATGTGTAAAGTGAGAATAATAAAAGTACTTCCGACCCTGTTTTGTTTTGATTTTTTGATGAGCGTGATAATGAATGAGCCAGTTCCAATTGAGCAATGCTGCTATTTTCTCTGGCTCCTCCTCCTCCTCCTCTTCCTTCTCCTCTTGGAGGAGAAGGCCACCCAACTGAAACAGACTTTTCCTGCCAATCTCCTAAGTAGTCCTGATTTGGAAAAAAAATTTCACCCCAGCTTTTTGTTGGCTATGCCACACCAGAATTCAGTCTGAGGAATTATTTTAAATTTGTTTGGAGGGGAATTTGGGAGGGCTCAGGTGAGTCCCTGCCTTTATTCTGCCATCTTGAGTTCACCTACTGTCTTGATCAGTAATTTAACTAAGATCAGTGAAAAATGAAATTTTCATTCAATTACTTCTATACAACATTTGCTCTCTCATATAGACTTCTTTCTTTTCAAGAGACTGTAAACCCTTTCCAGTTGAAAGCTGTTTAAAGATACTTTGCATTATATAATTTTAAGAATTTTCAAGGCTGATTGTGATTGTGTTTAGTTTTTGCTTTTTTCCTGCCTTTTAGAACCCCATGTAAGATACAACTTCACTGTACAAAAGAGTACAGAGGCTTCCATGTGCTAATGGAGGGTATACCTCTGTCAGTGGAAGGGCAGATCTTTTGAAGTACTCGATGTGTGCATGCATGTGTGTGTGTGTGTGTGTGTGTGTTCCTTTAATGAAGACTTTTTGTGGATCTGTCTAGAACTGCAAAGGCAAAGTTAGAGAAGCTAATTTGAGCATGCTTCCTTTGTTAAAACTCAAATTCACCACAACCATCACTTGTCTTGTTCCCAGAATGAGTTATTGGTTACTCACACAGAGAGAAAACCAGAAAGATTAATAGTCTTGCTTTTTTTTGAAGGAAGAGAAAGAAGTAATGAATTAATGAATAGGTGAAGTAAAATTTATTAACCCCTTACTACCTATCTGTCACTGTGCTAAATGATAGAGATACAAACAGAAAAATCAAAGTAGTTACTGCCCTAAAGTTTGCATTCTAAGAGGGGAAGCCAATATGTATGTATATATACATTATCTAAACCTACATCTATATCTAGTAATAGATATACAGATAATAAACACAGAGACCGAGATATGCATATGCAAGTGATAGCCAGGAAGGGTTCTTTTGGTCTTGGGAATCACATGGATTGTGCATGAAACCAAAGGGAAATTGATTGAGATTATATCTATTTGTTTATTTATCCATTTATTCATTTACTTGTTTATTTTTTTATTTAGCCTTAATAAATCATCTCATTCTCCAGTTCTCTAACCAGTGTCAATGTTCTCTTCCCACAGTAGTCCTAGCAGTAGTCTTTTATTTTCAATCTGTCACTGGGATAAGAGTCCAATTAATGTTCCTAGTGATGCCTGGGGCTTTAAGCCCTAAAGATCTCAGATATGATTCTTGACCTGCTTTACATAGTTGAGCAAAATATCCTTTTCCATACATTAATATTTCTTTGAAAGGCATAAATATCAAAAAAGTTTTAAGTATTTTGGGAGATAAATTTGAGTAGAAGAAATAAAAAATAGAATTTTAAACCAACTAATCAGTATTAAATGATGCTGCTTGTAGCAGTTTGCCCGCTAAATCTACCAGAGTGGATTATCATGTGTTGAGGGAGGAAAGAGAAGATAAAAGGGCCAATCAATCATCTAATGCATATCTAACAATCCATATAATAAAGAAAAAACACAGCCTATAAAAAGGCTTAGTTGATAAAACAATAATGGAAGCTAAAGTGAATGAAAAGCTAACCTACTTCTATATTCCTATATTCAAAGGCGATACCATGAGGTTGGTTGAATTTGAGAGTCAAGGAGGAAAGGAAATGAACATTACGTGCCTCCTGCTCAATTTGGCCCAATCAACAAGAACCTTTTCCTAATGAGGCTCTTTCATGGCTGTCATTTTGTCAATTGCTGAGAAGTAAGTTTTCTCCCAGCTTGTCTGTTCTTTGAGAAGAGAAATTTACTACCAGATTTTATTGAAAGAGGTAGTGAAAAATCACTGGGACATACTAGGGGAGGTTTGTGAGCTATCTCTTCAAAGGGAAGGAGCCTTTTTAAGGGTTTTACTTGGGCCTTCTTAATTACACAGGTCATCAGACAGTTACAATGGCAAATAGATAGCATCTAAAGACCGTTAAAAAGGCTGGCATCTACATAGACAACAAAATCATTGGTATTTGATGAAGGCTTTTTTTTCCTACTTTATCTAAAAAAAAGCTATCTCATTTCCCCCCTAAAACTTAACAGCCCCCTTAATTATATCACTGCTCCTGATACAACTGCTTCATTAGGCATCACATAAATCTGGTTCTAAATTGGTTTATAGCCCAATTGTGAAAAGATCAATAGATTCATTTATGCTGACTCCCTGCTTTGCTGCTGAAAACATGTCTGTACATGCAAAGAATGTGATTAGGAGATTTGATTCATAACCTCAGTTGTCTCTGGAATGGCAATACCTGGAATACTGCCTTTAGCCAATGAAGAATTAAAGCAGGAGTTCTGGGGCTGCTGGAAAACAGGAAATCACTTAAGCTCTCCCCCAAATCCCTCCAAACACCTGTAAAATGTCTCTGAATAAATTCTAGAGCTACAGAACCCATGAAATAACAGAGGGAAACAAGTCTCCAGCCCAAGACAGCTTGGATGGTCACTGGGAAGGGTCACACCATGCTGGGAGTGCCAGGACAGACCAGACTGGGAGTTGGGTGGAGCAGGGGTCAGAGCCCTGAATCACTGAACTGTGGCAGTTACCAGACTTCTCAACCCACAAACACCCAAGACAATGGATCAGGTCAGTGGGAAAACTTCTGGATCTGGGTGAGAGAAGTGCACAGTCCTGCCCCAGGCCTGGGGGCAGCAGAGGTAGTAGCGGCTGTGGTGGCAGTAGCAGGAAGCTTCAGTGGCTTCTTCTAGAGCTCCAGAATCAGCTGCTTCTGGCCCCAGGCCCACCCATTGGGAGGAATCAAGAAGCAGATCAGAGCAGGCATTCAGGGATTGCTTTGCTGGCACAGAGGTAGGGTTCTCTGGCTTTGCCCTGCTTGGATCTGTGTTGTGGTCCTGTGTAGGGAGTTAGTGCTGACCCCGGGGCTGCTCGGACCCTAGCGCTTGGCCTGTTTCCTGGGTAATACCAGACAGGCTTAGTAGGAGTTGGAACGGTAGGCACCTGGAGGAAAGACTTTCATCCCTAACAGTCCCCATAACAGCACCTGCTCTGATAGCCATCCTTTCTCATGCAGGCAGAGTCCATCCACCAAGGACTCACAAGCCCAGTAGGAGGAACACAGCTGGCCACTACCTAATGCTCTTGAACCAGGGCCTAACACAAACATGCTTTAATTAATGGGAACTTCTTTGATACTTTCCAAGGGCATCCTGCCCCATGCCTCACATAGCTCATACAGTTCTGATAATCAGTTTGTATCCTGCCCGAGCCTTCCCAGGCCTCTTTAGATACTGTAGAAACAGCACTCCCCTCCTGTTCCCGTACTCCTATGGAAACCACCTTACCACAGCCCTAGTTTTCCCATATGCTCGTAGGCAACATAGTTTACAATAATCCAGATTCTTCCCACCAGATATCGATCTTCCCATGCTCTCATCCCCTTACCCCTTGAACACCTGCTTCTGCTTATGTAGTGCAAAACCCTATAAAACTGGATAATGTCTGCCAATAAATCGGAGTTATTACCATCATTGCTCCCGCCTCATCATTGTGTACTGAGATAGGGCGACTTGCTGGTCAAGACCCTAGCAGTCCTGGTTGTCAGTTTTTGGTGGAGGAGAGTACTCTCTACTCTAAAAGCAGTCATACCCTGACAAAAAGCTCAAGAGTCCAGTAATTGGCTGGCAGGCATCATAAAAAGACTCAGGCTAAGACTATAGAATCTTTTTTGGTGACAAAGAAGATCAAAACATACAACCAGAAGAAGTCAACAAAATCAAAGAGCCTACAATAAACCCTCCGAGAAAAATATGAATTGATCTCATGACATGGAAGAGCTCAAAACAGATTTGGAAAAGCAAGTAAGAGATGTATTGGAAAAAATGGGAAGAGAAATGAGATTGACGCAAGAAAATCATGAAAAACAAATCAATGACTTGCTAAAATACTGAAGAAAATAACAACTTAAGAAATAGACTAAAACAAATGGCAAAGGAGCTCCAAGAAGCCAATGAAGAGAAGAATGTCTTTAAAGGCAGAGTTGGCCAAATGGAAAAGGAAGTCCAAAAGACCACTAGAGAAAATAGTACCTTAAAAATTAGAATGGAGCAAGTTGAAGCTAGTGACTTTATGAGAAATCAAGATATTATAAAAATGAACCAAAGGAATGAAACAATGGAAGACAATGCCATATATCTCATTGGAAAAACCACTGACCTAGAGAATAGATCCAGGAGAATAGATCATTTAAAAATGATTGGACTACCTGAAAGCCATGATCAAAAAAAGAGCCTTGATATCATCTTTCAAGAAATTATCAAGGAAAACTGCCCTGATGTTCTAGAACCAGAGAGTAAAATAGAAATTGAAAGAATCCACTGATCACCTTTTGAAAAAGATCCCCAAAGAAAAGTCCTAGGAATATTGTCACCAAATTCCAGAGCTCCCAGATGAAGGAAAAAATACTGCAAGCAGCCAGAAAGAAACAATTTGAGTATTGTGGAAAGACAATCAGGATAACACAATGTCTAGCCATTTTTACATTAAGGGATGGAAGGGCTTGGAATCCAATATTCTGGAGGTCAAAGAAGCTAGGATTAAAACCAAGAATCACCTACCCAGCAACACTGAGTACAATGTTCCAAGGCATAACATGGATTTTCAATAAAATAGAGTGCTTTCAAGCTTTCTCAATGAAAAGACCAGACCTGAATAGAAAATTTGACTTTCAAATAGAAGAATCAAGAGAAGCATGAAAAGGTAAACAAGAAAGAGAAACCATAAGGGACTTACTAAAGTTGAACCATTTTGTTTACATTCCTACACGGAAAGATGATATTTGTTACTCATGAGACCTTTCTCAGTATTAGGGTAGTTGAAGGGAATATGCACACATGCATACATACATACATACATACATATATATATATATACATACATACATATATATATATATATATATATATATATAAACAGAAGGCACAGGGCAAGTTGAATATGAAGGGATGATATCTAAAAAATAAAATTAAGAGCTGAGAGAAGAATAATGGGGGAGGGGGAGAAAGGGAGAGATAGAATGGGATAAATTATCTCACATAAAAGTGGCAAGAAAAAGAAGCTCTATTGGAAGGGAAGAAGGGGCAGGTGAGGGGGAATGATTGAATCTTCCTCTCATCAGATTTGACTTGAGGAGGGAATAACATACACACTTAGTTGGGTATCTTACCCCACAGGAAAGTAGGGGGAAGGGGATAAAAAAGCAGGGATGATAGAAGGGAGGGCAGATAAGGGGAAGAAGTAATCAAAAGCAAACACTTTTAAAAAGGGACAGGGTCAAGGGAGAAAATTGTATAAAGGGGGACAGGACAGGATGGAGGGAAATATAGTTATTCTCTCACAACATGACTATTATGAAAGTGTTTGCATAATGATACATATGTGGCCTATGTTGAATTGTTGCCTTCTCAAGGAGGGTGGGGAGGGAGGGAAGAAGGGAGAGAATTTGGAACTCAAAGTTATAAAAACAAATGCTCAAAAAAAGTTGTTTTTACTTGCAACTGGGAAATAAGATATACAGGCAATGGGCATAGAAATATATCTTGCCCTACAAGAAAGTAAAGGGAAAGGGGATGAGGGACGGACTGGGGTGACAGAAGGGAGGGCAGACTGGGGAAAGGGGCAATGAGAATATATGCCATCTTTGCATAGGGGGAAGGTAAGAATGGGGAGAAAATTTATAACTCAAAATCTTGTGGAAATCAATGTTGCAAACTAAAAATATGAAAACATAATACGCAAAAAAAGAAAAAAATGCAGGAGCTCTAGTTGATCTTGCCATCCCCATTGTTGCTTAACCTTCAGCAAAAGTAGATGAGGTATGTTTTTCACTTGTCATTAACAAGCACTGATACGGTACTTGCAAATTGTTCCCAAGAGCCTCTCCCCTTAAAAACCACACCCTGAGCCAGCAAGATGATGTTTGTGTTGATGGTGGTGCAACATTGATGTGACATTAAATACAAATGGAAGAAAATCAGTGAATTCCGTAATCTTATAGGAATCAACCTGAAGACATAGAAGGCAAGTTGATAAGAAGTCCTGGAAACTTTATGGAATTATCTACAGATAAATTTGCTAGGGAGCTAAGTATACAATTTTTAATGTTGCCCTTTATGTGCAGCAAGTGTCTTATGTTTATTATGCAGATGAATGAGAAGCAACATCAGGCAATGTTACCAAACTGCCTTTTCAGTGTTCTTTGGAGCACTGAGTATGATGGATCCCAGAGAAGGAAGCAATCAACAGTGAATTTCTCTGATTCTGAATTATTCTTGAATCCATGGGACACTTGTACAAATATATTTATCAAATCAGATGATATAGAAATCGAACAAGTTAGAAGTTCTGTCATGGGAAAAAATATCATCAACTTATGAGAAGACCTGTGTCTTCATTCTAGCTCTGCTCTAAAACTACAGGATGGTAAATGGCCTTGAATTTAAGTCATATGAGGATAAGATGGAAAAAATGGGATGTTTAGACTACAGAAGAGAAGGGAGGAGAATCATGAAAGCTATCTTCAAGTATTTGAAAGGTTAAATGTGGAGAAGGCATTAAATTTGTCCTGTTTGGACTCAAAGGACAGAACCAGGAGTTATGAATAGAAGTTGCTAAAAGACAAATTTAGACCTGATTTAGACAAATATTAGACAAAATTCTTAAAATGAGAGCTGTCCAAAAGAAGAATTGCCTGCCTCCAGAGGTGGTCACATCTCCTTCCTTGAAGGTCTTCAAACAAAGGCTGGATGATCACATATCATATAGGGTATAAAGGGGGATCCCTTTCACATATGAGTTGGATTAAATGGCAAATGTAGTCCCTTCCAAATGACAAATTCTTTGATTCTGTGAAATGAAACATATTTTTTCTACTGGTATAATTTTGAGCAAGTTACTTAAGTTCTCTTGACAATACATATCTTGCCTACCCAAAAGAGCTCTTATGAGGATAAATGAGGTATAGTATGTGAAATGAATCAATTCATATCAGTAAAACAACCTGTTTTTACCATATCTATTAGAATAGAACCACAGAACCCTAGCTAAATCGTGTTTGCCCTACAGAAAATATACTACTGCTGTTTTCAGGGCTATCAGTATTATATAGTCTATATTTCAACAAGGTATGTAGTTTAAAAAAATTAGATTTGTAATTTAAATCGCCAACAATAGGTCCCAGGCCTAGCCCTATTTAGTCATTGTTTGGGCCCTATTGGCTCAGAATGAATGTAAACAGCAATTGTTTCTGGAAACCCAAAGGATCTTCCTTTCCCAGATTGATTTTTTTCAAATTTTTATTTATTTGACTATTAGTTTTTTTAAATTTTTTGATTAAGCAAAGAGGTCAATTCTTATTAAGACTTTATCACTGAATGGGTGTTGTCACAGTGAAACTGAGACCTATTAAAGACCTTAGCTTGAAAAGGCCAAAGTCCTCCACTGCATCCTGGGTTGTTGCCAGTTTTCCTGATCTATATCTTGCCACTGGACCCCCATCATTCTGGAGGAGAAAGTGAGGATGGTTGCTTTGCACAGCCCTTCCTCAGTTAAATCCAATTCACTTTCATGTCATGGCATCACCTCCTGGATGCAATAATCCTCTTCAAGAATGAAGAACAACAATAATGTGCACATAGTGTCACTTATGAAATTTACAAGGCAGTTTTGCTTTTGAATCATATTATGAAAAAAACACAACTTAATGGAGAAAATATCCATATATGAATTGAAATAATTTTTAAAAACATTTTTCACAGCAAATGTTTTAGTATGGTAATTTTATATGTTTTCATTGTACATATGTATGTATGTATGTATGTATGTATATCCTAGTCTAAGTGTCCTAGGAAATACTCTAAAATACTTGTCTCCAAACTTTTTTGATCACCTCTCTTTCAGAAAAAATATTGCACATATCTGTAGTAATGTATAAATCATATGCCTATGTTATAGTAGTACTCATATGCATTCTAAAGTTATTATGTACATTTCACAAAAATAAATTTTAGAAGGATGAGGTAAAAAGGAAGTAAAGTTGATTTTAGACTTAATACAGTCACTTGAATTTATTGATTAGGGACAGATCTATGCTTTAGTAAAATCACTTTGGTAACTGTGTAGCGAATTCATTGGACAGGTGAGATATTGGAGCCAAGAAAAATAATTTATTTCCAACACAGAAATCTTTTTCTTCCCTTCTTTCCAAATTCCATATTACAACCTAGGATAGCTTCATCTTCTCATTCACCCAGACTGGAAACTGTGTTGTCATCCTAGAAGCCCCACTTTCACTCACTCCACATATCTAATCCTTTGCTAGGTCTTGTCCTTTTTACATTCACAGCATCTCTCATATCCATCGGTATCTTTCCACTCACACAACCACCAGTCCAGTTAAGGCAATCACCATCTCTTGCCTAAACTATTACAATATCCTCAGAACCGGTCTCCTGTCTTAAGTATCTCTGCATTCTAATCCATCCTCCACTAAGTTGCCAAAGTAATTTACCTAAAGCTTGAGTTTAACTATGTCAAACACCCTCCCCCCCCCCCAATAAATACCTTATTACATCCAGGATCAAAATACAGTTTTCTATTTGCCTACCTTTCTAGTCTTCTAACACTACTCCCCTCCATGCACTCTACAAGGTAGTTACTCTGGCCTACTGGTTTTGCCTTGAACAGGACACTCTATCTCTATTTTTCACCTTCCAGTCAACTGGATGGTTTAATGGATAGAGGGACAGACCTTGAGTCAGGAAGGCCTGAGTTTGAATCTGGCCTCCTAACTGTGTAACCCTAAGCAAGTCATTTAATCTCTGTTTGCCTCAGTTTCCTCATCTGTAAAATGGGGATAACATCAGTGCCTACCTTCCAGAACTGATGTGAGGATCAAACGAGTTAACAATTGGAAAGTGCCTAGCACAGTGTGCAGCACATAGTAAGCACTGTATAAATGTTAGTTAATTTTATTATTATTATTGATATGATTATTTTTATTATACTCCCATTGCCATGACTTTACACTAGAATAGATCCCTCATGCCTGGAATACCCTTCCTCCTCAGCTTCCCTTAGTTTCCCTGGTTTACTTCAAGACTCAATTCAGATATAACCTTTTGTAGCAGGTCTTTCCTTTTCTTTCAAGCTAGTAATTCCTTTCCCTTTCAGATTAACTTCCATCTTCTCTATACAGCTGATGTATGTATGTTAACATATTTTATTTTCTATTAAATATGAGTTTCTTGAGGACAGGAAATGCTTCAACCTTTCTTTGTATCCCCAGAATTTAACATTTTTCCTGTTGTGACTGAACAGTGGTTCAGTCACTAAGTTGTGTGCAACTCTATGTGACCCTAGACTCTGACCATGGAGTTGGCAAAGATATTGGAGTGGTTTTGCCATTTCCTTCTCCAGTGTGTTTCCATTTTACAGATGAGGAACTGAGGCAAATAGGGTTTGAATGAGTTACCCAGGTTCACTAGAAATAGGTTTACTAGAAATATCTGAGGCCAGATTTGAACTCAGATATTCCTGACTCTGGGCATGGTGTTCTAGCCACTACACCACCTAGGTGCACTGCCTGTCATGTAGTACTTAATAAATGCTTTTCCATTAATTGATGAATTCTAGGCATGCTGTTGCAGTCTATAGAAAATCACAGAGATAGGAGATGGAAGGTTTCATAAGAACAGAAGCAAGAGGGTGAGTTTTTACAAAAATATAAAGAAAAGATAAAAAAGAAAACTTTGTAAATATAATGAAATGAACTAAAGCCAGGAATATATGATATAAAAGTCAGGTATGCATGTAATGAGGCAAAATATACTTGCCTCTTCTGGTGGCCATTAAAACTGAAGGTTCAGGGGAATAAAAGGATTCACTTTAAATAATTTCATTTGCAGCCTGCTTTGCTAGAATATATCTATCTTATAAAGCAAAAGATACTACCACAATCAAGAAAGACCTACATTTCCTAGCTGCCTTAAATCAGAGAATTGTCTAAGAGAGAAAACACATCTTTTGTCAGAAGTCTAGAAGATATATAATATACTTGTGCCTTTAAATCTAGCCAAAACATTTTAGCATCTCCTCTCATAAGCTAAATATGTTGTTTTTTTCTATTAAATAGCCAAGAAAAAAGCTGCAACTACATTAATTTATGATTTTAATATAGTTGCAAAACTGAATGAAACATGTGAATTCTTTTAGACAAGGCTTCAAAAATCTTTCAGAAACTGATATGAGCTAAGCATTGCCTTTGGTATCAAAGTGGGTTCTGCGTCAAGGAAAACAAAAGGAACCAATCCCTGTTACTCAAATAAGCCTTGCTGCATCCTTCTCTGATTGTACTTTTTTTTAACCTCAAGTACCTTGGCTCTGTCTCTCTGAGCCCATATAATTGCCATTTGGGTGGATTTCATCTTGACTTGAACAAGAATTTCATCAGTAAAAAAAGAGTATGACCAAATATCTAAATTAGTTGTATAGCATTTCTTGTGATTCATTGCCCTCCATACCTATCCCTTATCTTTATTTTCACATTCTTTCCCTTTGTTTTTCTTTCTAGTCTACTGTGTCTTTCTTTCTCTTATCCCCTCTGTCTTCAAATCTTTTCCCTTGCTCATCTCCATCTCCTTTTTCTTCTTTTTTCAGTTTCCTATAAAATCTTTTGGCTTCTGAAGATTAGGAAGAAACATTTAAAAAGTAATCTCTTTTCCAGGTTAATAATAATAATAATAATAATATAGTAATAATAAGGATGGGACAGCTAGGTGGTGCAGTAGATAGAGAACAAGGCCTGGAGTCAGAAAGACTCAAATCTGGCCTCCGTTACTTATTAGCTCTGTAAACCTGGTAAAGTAAAGTCACTTTAACTGTAAAGTCACTTAACTTTATTTGCCTCAGTTTCCTCATATGTAAAATTAGCTGGAATAGCATCTTTGCCGGGAAAACCCCAAATGGAGTCACAAAGAGTCAGCCACAACTGAAATAACTCAACAACAGCAACAAAAACAAATTAATAATAATTTATTAAATAATATATTAAAGTTTTGCAAAACTCTCTACAAAATATTCTAGTTTTATCCCTCTACAGGCCTGGGAGATAGGTATTATTATTAACTTTATTTTATAGATGAGGAAACTGAGGCAAACAGATGTAAGTGATTGTCCAGTTTCACAGAGCCACTAAATGTCTGAGGACAAGCTTGAAGTCGAGGCCAGCACTCTATACAATGTGCCACCTAGCTGCCTATAATTTTATTTGTTTATCTTCCTTTGACAACTCTCACATCCAAACCTGTGAGTACCTTCCCTCCCCCAGCAAACAAGCCACAAGATGTGCATTGAAGTGATTCACTCAAGTACTTTGTGTATCAATAGTTCCCTAGCTAAATTTAAAAAGCTACTGATAAATGTTCTTCTAAAAAATGGGACTTTGTGTGGCTACTCTGGCCAAGATGAAAGCTACCCAGTGGCAAATATTTCTAGCCATGCCAATTTAAACTGAAATTCTAAAGTGAAACATAAAAAGCTGTTCTCAAGTTAAGAACACAAACGCACACACATTTTATAACACCTAAGCTACATTACAAAAAGCAGTTTTGAAGAGTCACCACTACTTGGCTGATATTCATTAGTATACCAGTAGCCTTAAAAATATTTACTTAGCTGCTCTGTTCCTGTTTTGTAGTAGTATGGGCTTCTATAGTCTTTGTGATCTCAGTAAAACTGGGTTGGTTAAATGATGCTTCAATAATTAATCAGGCAATTAATTAAATAAGATAATGTCTAACATTATGAATGCATGTAGAATTAGTGAGGAACAGTTCCAGTCATGTACCTTGAATTGGAATTAAAATAATCTGCTTACCACTGAGTGTGGAGAATGGAGCTTCTATATTCTATTATATAATGCCAACACTAATAGCTCAGGAGTGTTTATTAATTTAGTTTGAGTTGGAATTAATTCAGAAATTTGAAATAAATGAGATCTCTTGTCTGGGTACCACCGCCCGAGTATTTTTGCAATGCAGAGAAGGACCAGGAGCTCAACAGTTGATTTTTTTTCTTTTCTTTTCTTTTTTTTTTGCTCATGTGGGAATCCTAGTAACCAAAACAAAGAATAAAATAAAATAAAATAAAGCCTGCTGGGAGCAACCTGTAAAGGGGCTCAATGGGCATTTACTGGCAGTTGCTAGTATTTTTTAACATTTCTAAAATTTGCTTTGTGAAATGGTCAGTTGCCTCCAAAACAGGAAAATAAACACACAGAAAACTGCAGCCAAAAAAAAACTTTTGAGATGCTGCTCCAGTTTAGGGCTCTCTGAGTAGAGTTATAAAATTTCCCCTTCACACTTATTTAAAATGGTCTCTGTTTCTCTTTTAGAAGTCCATGGACTTTCCCTTTCCTAACTTGCTGCTAGTGTGCTGAGTGGTGACAGGAAGGGAGGAGAAACAACTTTGTCCAAGAGGTGCTGAACTTAGCTGAAGTTCAGAACCAAAAGGGACAGTAGAGCCTCTTCATCTAGTGAAATGGGATGTGGTTCTTGGGTCCAGAATGATACAATATCTGGAGGGGATTCTGGGAATTAGGAGAGAAGTAGGCTGGTAGTCACTTGGGAGGCATTTTATATAATTATTATGCATTTTTATTTTGTTATAATGAATTATTTATTTGCTTACTGATGCTATTCTAAGAGTAAATGCTACATATAGTATCTAAGCAAGTTTGTCGACTTCTGTGTAAAGCCCATCCCACTGTGCCATGGTCACTGATTTAATGTTCAGTGAAATACAGCAGTTTTAGGAAGAAGGCAGGGTTAGCCATTGGGGAATGGCTTGGAACTAAGTTCATAAAATCATAGAATTATAGATGTAAAATGAAGGGAACCTTAGAGGCCTTCTAATCCCACCTGCATTTTAATAGATGAAGAAATTGAAACCCCAGAAGATTAAGTGACTTTATCAAAGTAAGAGAAATGGTAAGTTTTACATGAGGGATTTACTTTCCATTCCTCTGTTTCCAGAGTCAGTGCCCTTTCTAGTTGGTAGAGCCACAAATCCACATGCCCTTGACAGTGACTTGGCAAAACACCTTAGAGAAGAGTGGATTTAAAAGATGGAAGAGCTATAGAAGACTCAATGGCAACAATAGAGAACACAGTATTCGCGCATTATTTTTCTCTCCAGTAGGGCGTGTGAAAAAAGCCAGAGTAAGTATGGGACTTCCTACCAAATGTCTCTCTTAGCACCAACAGGCAAGCTTAAGCAAGCCTGACAGCAATGGGCATAGGAAGAATTTCTTTCTTTAACATTTCTGCTTGCCATGAGCCACTGGTTTTCTTTATACCTAAACTGGAGGGATTACAGCTTCAGGGAACAAACAGACATATCAGCTATGGTTTCACCAGAAGCAATGCTTTGAGTTAATAGCAAGTGTAGGTAAATAATGAAAGTGGTAAAGTAATCAGAACACAGTTCCCAAGCAAAGAAAATGTCTGCCTATTTCTTTTTTTATTTTGGTCCAGACAACTGACACCCTTTTTGCTCTTGACATTATACTTCTATTAGTTCAGACTAAGCTCATGCTAAACATTTTTGAGCACCAACTTAACCTGTTTGAAATCCATGCTCCTTTTGCTCAGACCTTAACCCCAAACTCTT
The DNA here is from genome assembly GCF_011100635.1 of Trichosurus vulpecula. Classification (NCBI taxonomy): domain Eukaryota; kingdom Metazoa; phylum Chordata; class Mammalia; order Diprotodontia; family Phalangeridae; genus Trichosurus; species Trichosurus vulpecula. The sequence goes on along the minus strand of NC_050573.1, from coordinate 239,015,560 downwards.
TTTCTCATTTAGTGCTCCATTACTTCCTTCCTATAAAAACTGCTCTCAAGAAACGTCCTGAAATTCATTCAGACTAAGGCGCATATGACTGATGATAATCAAATGCTATGGTTTTCTGAAGGATTTTCACTTAAACAAGAAGTAAAGTTTGAATTTCAAAGACAAGCAGCATGAGAAAAGCTGAACTTCTTGAAGTCAGGAAACCAAAACTCTTCAGCATTTTCCTGCTTCCCCAGCTCTCTGATGGTACACAGTAAGAAGAGGCCTTAAGCCTCAAGCCATTTACAAATGGTAAGATGAAGCAGGCTAAAACCAAGTCAAGCATTTCCAAGATAGCTACAAAATCATTGATTTTGCATGTGCAATTCAAATATTAGTAACCATTTTTCAGACCAAGTGAGGTTTAAGGGTAATACTGCATTCCACCTCACAATGGGTCACTCCAATTCTCAGTGCTTGAGAAAATAGACTATCAGCATTGGTAGAAGTTTCCTCACCATGACTTCCCTATATAATGGAATCATGGGTTGAGATAAAAGCAAAAACAAACAAACAAACAAGGCTGGCTTTGAGGAAATGAAGCAAAGACTTTGAAGAAGAAAGAGCATTAAGAGCTGGTCTGATACTCTCATCACACTTTTTTTAAATGCTCTTTTTCTTATTAAACCATTTTCTAATGTCATCAAAAAAGACAACTTGACATACTCGGATTTTCTTCTGTAGGTTGTTTGAAGTGTGAGAGGCACGAAAGGATAAAAACCAGTGTGAGTGGAAGAAATCAAGACATTTTTTGTATGTCAAGGATTTTCAGGCATTTTCAGGTCTTCTCTTGTTTGTGCTATGTACCAGCATGCCAGGGTTTTTATAGTTACACATTTTAAGCATGTAAGTCTCTATAGTTAGGAAATAAGATACTCATTCTTAAAATGCGTAGCTTCAAAAATATGTAATATCAACACGTTCATTTGTTTTTAGACTAGCTACATTCCCTTTTTTACTCTCTTACTCTCAGAAAGTTCTTCCTTATAAGATTAAAAAAGAATTAGAGAAGAAAAAACCCTACAAGATAAATCAATATATCAAAAATTTTGATATTGTTTTTACATAGTGCTTAATGCCTCGGGACTTTAAACCTCTATAAAGGAGCTGGAAGGAGGGAGGTGCCTTCTGACATCTCTTCTTTGGGGACAAATTTGGTCATCATAATCTTGCAGTTTCTGTTTAAACATTTACACGTTGATTTTTTATTTTATTTTTTTCAGTATCAGGTAAAGAAAAAATTTTAAGATTCATATTTTTAAAAATTTTCAGTTTCAAATTCTCTCCCTCCCTCCTCTTTTCCCTCCTTGAGAAGGCAAGAAAATTAATATGAATTAGAAATGTTCAGTCTTGCAAAACATTTCCATGTTAGCCATTTTGCAAAAGAAAATGTGAGCCAAAAAAACCTCTCAAGAATAATAATCTGACAGTTTCAATTATTTTGTGGATGTTCTTCCTCTTTATAGCATTGTGGTCATATATCTGTAAGGTTTCACTGATCTGAATACTTCACTTTGTATCAATTTATATGAGACTTTTCACACTTCTCTGTATTCTTCATACCCATTGTTTCTTACAGCATTGTATTAAGATTTCATTACCTTCATGTGTCATAATTTGTTTAGCTGTTCCCCAATTGGGATAAAATGTATAACATTTTAATGTGCCTTCTCAATCGTATGATTTGTCACAAAAGACTCAAATTTTAAAAAGAAACAGAATTCAGTGCTTGTTATTTTTGCCTTGAGTCTGAACTCACTTTCTTCTAAGATGTAGAAAAATGAAAGAGGACAAAGAATATGAGACAGTGTTGACTCATTGTGATGGCCAGTCTGTCCACAGCGTGCTCAGTTGCTTTTTATTTTCCTTTCTCCCAGCTGTCTTCACAACTGATTGTGTCCAATCTATTGGCCTTAGTTGTGTAAAAGACCTACTAAACTACTGGACCAGCTGAGCCCCTTTCCTGGTATTTCAGTCTTATAAACATGGCCTGGAGTGAAAGAGGGTAATGCATAACTGAGCTTTTTAAGATCTGTTTTTCTTTTATTGATTTTTCCTTTTGGATACCACATATTTTGTGAGCTGATTTAAAAAGTCATAGAAAATGATTGAGCTATAGAGGTGGAAGGGACCTTTGATATCATAGAGTTCCATTGCTTCATTTTTCCAAGTAGGTGGTTGTATTTTTGCTTTTCTTCAAAATGGTCGCCCAGCTAGTCAGTGACAGTCAAGACTAAGCTGCAGGTCCCTCATGCCCAGGTCAGTTCCTAGGATGCCATCAATACTACCTCTTTTGTGCTGCCTGAATATTGGAAACCTGATTGACCTATTCCCAAAATATACTCTAAAATGAAGTGTTTCAATGTGCTAATAATCTTGACTGTTGCTTATATTTTACTGAAAATTCTGACTTATTATCACAAAGGATATGAGAAGCTGACAAAAATATTCTTATTCACACTTTAGGAAATGGGAAAAACCTATTTACACATTTTTTATGAATAATCAACTTCTTGTTTCTCTAATTACACATTCTCAAATGTTTTAGGAAATAGCATCTTGCAGTGAAAACAAATCATTACTCACTATTTACATGATGAAGTTTAAATTGAACAAATACACAAAAGTATAAATGCAAAGTTGATTTGAGTTACTTTGACTCTAAGTAGGTTCCTCTCCCCCTATTCTCCACCAACAGCTAGGCTCCTACCCTAGCATGGACTATTTCTTGGTCTCTCTGGGTGTAGGAGGGAAAGGCATCTATTTTGGCCTAGATCAGGGCCTGAAAATGGAGGTCTTGTCTTAGAATCCTTTGTTCTTGACCATCTCCCTTGCTTGGAAGCATCACTCAACTCTGTTTTATGTAGCCACAAAAAATCATGTCCCTCTATTACCACTAATCCAGACTGGTTTGAGCTTTCATTAACACCAAGTCTCTTGCCTAAGCATTTTACTCCTCCTTTCTCCATCGCTGAACCTAGGGATAATTTAGTGCTTCACTCAGCTGTTTCTAGATAGAGGATCTGTAATCTTTCTTTCTATTTACCTTGTAAAGGCTCTGTGCTATGTCACAACAAGCACTCAGGAACTAGGTTTGGAACTCACTTTGCTCTAGAACTTATTGCCACATGTGGAAGCACTAAATATTTCAGCCTCAGTTCTTCATAATTGTTGAATATTCAGATGTTAGGCATCTTACTCCCCTACCCAGATCTTGGCCAAGAGTAAAACCTTAGATCCTGGTCCCAACCAAGAGCCAAATTCTTGCCCAAGGTACCGGATATCATCTGGCTGTGCATGCTTTTGTGCCATCTTGGAATGAGATAAAGGAGGGACTGAGGGCTAAATGTAACTGCATTAAAATCCTTAAGTATTATTTCTACAGCTTCTTGTTGATCTAGTAGCCTTTCTTTCCTGAAATTTGAGAAAGAACAAACTGACACCATATTCTATCCTCATTGTACATGGAGGAGGGAGAAAAACAAGTATTTATTATGCACTTACTATTGCCAGACACTGTGTTAAGTACTTTACAAATATCTTATTTTATCTACACAAAAATCCTGGGGGGGGGGTAGGTGCTTTTATTATCCTGATTTCACAATTGAGGAAACTGAGGCAGAGAAAGGCATTCTGCTTTTGTTCAGGGTCACACAGCTAATAACTGCCTGAGGCTATATTTGAACTCAGGTTTTCATTATTCCAGGCTGTACTACCTTTGGAATCTCTACTCTATTACTCACAAACTTCCCTGCATCATAGACTTCTTCCCCCAACAGTCTTACTATTATGTTACATGCATGGCCCCTAAACTCTGAAGACAATGAATTAACTGTCCCTCTTCAGTTTTAAACGGACCTTTCTTATGCCCCTCATTATTCTAATACATTGGGTTTGGAGGAATGTGAATTTTTCTTGTTCATTGCTACCTTGAAGATTTCTGTCTTTCAACATTATTCAACAGTATCTCTTCTTTGGAAGTTTACTTTGCAATTCAACTGTCTATAGCCCAATATACTGAACCTTATTGTAGCCACTATTGACCTATATTTCACTCTCCCTCCTTTCTAATCATCTCTCCAGAGTGCTCTATTTCTGTAACCTAGAGCTTTGAAACTATCCTCTTGGATTATAATATTTAATCTTTCCCCCTCTCCTTGTTCTGTCTTTGCCTTCTTTTCTCATTTTTTTGTTCTCATCTTGACTTCTACACCTCCTTTTTCTCCTAATCTATAGCCTTCTTTGGCCTGATCTTTCCTCCCTTCATATTCTTGACTTTATAGTTAACCATTTAAATAACACGCTATTTTATACTCTTTACAAATATTTTTATTTTTCAAATAAATATTTTAAAAATTAATTTATTATTTCCACTACCACATACCCATAAAGCAAATTAAAAGAAACAAACAAAGCCATCAAGGCACAGATGAATTGCCCAGCAAAGCAAATTTTCACATTAGCCAGATCCAAAAATGCATTGTATTATTTGAATTTTAATTTTGTCACTTCTCAGTCATTAGATAAGTAGAGTGTTTCATCTTCATTTCAGGGGACTCATAGTTTATCATTTTATTGATCAGAGTTCTTAACTCTCAAAGGTGTTTTTCTCTATAACATCATTAAAAAATTGTTCAACTACTTCTGCTTACTTCACTCTGATGAATTCATAAAAGTCTTCCCAGATTTTTCTGAAATTATAAATTTCATCATTTTTTATGGCACAATAGTTTTGTATTATATTTGTATACCATGACTGACTTAGCATTCCCCAATGGTGGAAACCTTAATTTCCAGGTTTTGGTTATCACAAAAATAGCTTCTATTGTTGTTCATGCTGCCTTTTAAAAGAGAACCAATGGCATCATGTGGGTGATGTATTGACTTTTACACGAAATGGATTTAAGCGAAGCAGAACTGTGCAAAGTCATCAACTTCACTCTTCCCTTCAGCTTCATTGAAGTCCAGTAAATATATTTGTATATTTGAGTCCTTTACCTGTCTTTGACCTCTTGGAATTCATAACTAGTAGTGATTTCACCAGGTTAAAGCATATTCACAGTTTAATAACTTTTATTTTTGGCATGATTTGAAATTGCTTTCTAGAATGGCTGGCTCAATTCACAACTCTAAGAATGCACTTGTGTACTTGTTTCCTTACAACTCTTTTAACATTTGTCATTTTCCTCTTGTCATCTTTACCAATGTTACTGGGGTGAAGTAGAACCTCAAAGTTACTTTAATATGCATTTCTGCAAACATTAGTGATTTAGAGCAGAAGTATCTGTATCAGTAAGGCAAGATTCATGACCTTAAGGATGACCATGAACATGCCTGTATGGTTCAGAATGGCAAAATATGAAAAACTCTCTAGGTAGAAGGCAGAGTATTGTAATATTAATTAAGTTGGGACTTTTTCACTGTTTTAGAATGCTAAATTAATTGTCTTTTATTGAGCCTTACTAGGTGCAAAGCCCCAGGCCCAAACTCCTAATTACTAGATGCTAAGCCAATGTGGGTGCAAAGCCCTCAGGGCCCTAAGGGGAGTTTCTAAGACCAGAGCAAATAGTAGGAGCCTATGTTCTGGTTGCTCAGATGACCTTTGATGACAGCTAAAGAGTGTATAAAAAGAGAGAACAGAACTGTTTGCTTGAGGCTCTCACTCCTGGAGGAGTGTTGGCATGGGAATCTGGGCAGCCACTCTAAGAGTCTCCTGGCTCATCAACCCAGATGTTGACGCTTTTTGGTAACTATAAATTGTGATTTGGTCTGTTTATATTGTGTATGTTTGTAATTTGTTTGTACTTGCTTTGAAGTTAAGGTTGCTGGCTTTTCCTCCTGAACTAAGTGAGTTTGTATGTATATGTTGGATTAAAGTAAGTTTATTAACCCCTTAACATTGCTTTCCTTAGTAAAGCAGATCAAAAGAATTTGTGCTGGTAGCATTCTTGTTGTTGGACTTGTGTTGGTCTTTCACCCCCACAACAGCTGCTAGCTGAATTGTTGCAACAAGTAAGTATAACATTTATTTAGACTCCAGAGGATAAAATCCTAAGACCAATAACCCCAATTCAATAGAGCAGTAATTTTATTCCAAAACCAATAAGCCCACCTCAATGTAGCAACAAGGAAATTATAACACAGTATTGTGGCAAGGAACCAAGTCATCGTATAACCTTTCCCCCTGCTAGGGGCCTTCCCATAAACAATCTCACTAATCCTGTCTGCTTGCCTGTATCCTCTCCTCAGTTCTGAAAGCCCTTGCAGTTCTCAGAGTCCTTGTAGTCTCTTGGATTCTATGGATTCTCAGTTCTCTAATGCTTGTTCTGTACTCTCTGCTTTGCAGTCTCTCTTGATGCTGGCTTTCTGTCAGTGTCTGCTGCCTTAATGTCTTCTTGATGTCTGCTCTCAGTTCTCCTTCTCAATTCTGCTGCTTTCAAATCTGCTGCTCTCAGTTCTGGGCTCTTTTTATATACAGTCTTAGCCAGCATCTGATTGGCTAGAATTCAGGTCTCTGATTGGCTGAATTCATGATTGACTAGAACTCAGTGCACACACCATTGGCTCTTGTCTTAGCAACTCCCTTTAGGGCCCTGAGGACTTCAGGACCAAATAGGCTTAGCACCTAGTAAGCAGAGGCTGGCCTACTTACAAACAAAGATATAATCAAACTTTCCCACCTAGCCCCACCTGAGGCCTATTGATTGGGTGGGGAAGATCTTTGATCACATTAATACTTCAGTATCAAACATGCATTGTGTCTCACAATACTCCTGATTGCAGCCTAACCACATTAAAATGTAATTGGGAAGTTTTTAACAAAATTAAAATAAAACAGAACATATAAAATATTAATATGTAGTTTTCTAAGTCAATTTGCGGGCCTCAGAGATCCTTATACATGGCTTAGTGGTCCCCATTTCTATTTGAACATGACACCACTGATTTAGAGCATTTTCATAATTGTTGATAGTTTGGATTCCTTCCTTTGAAAACCACTTGTTCATACCTTTTGACCATTTATCTATTAGGCAGAGGTTTTTAGTCATACAAATTTGAATCAATTTCTTATATATCTTGGATAAGAGACTTTTATCAGAGAAACTCGTTTCTAAGATTTTTCTTTCCCAGTTAACTCTTTCCCCTCTAATGTTTACATTAGCTTTGCTTATGGGGAAAAGCCCCTTTTTTTATTTTATATAATCAACATTGTCCATTTTATCGCATATGATCTCCTTTGTCATATATTTAGTCACAATCTCTTTCTCTGTTCATAAATTCATCTGCTCTACAGATTTGTATATCTTTCATATATACTTTTTATATCTGTCATGTAACCATTTGGAGCTTAAATTGGTATGTGGTATGAAGTTTTTATCTAAATCACATTTCTGCTGTCTAGCTTTCCCAGAAATTTTTAAAAATCAAATAGTCAGTCCTTCTACCCATAACTGGTATTTTTAGGTTTGTCATGCATTATACATGTTTGTTTGCTCCAGTATCTTATGTACTGAATCAATTCTGCTGCTAAACCCCCTACCTGTCCTCTTTTTCATTGGTACCAAGTTGTTTTGAAGATGATTACATTGTAGTACAGTTTGAAATCTGTACTGATCCACCCTTTTCTCCTTTTTTAGTTTATTACTTTTGATATTCTTGATTTTTGTTCTCACAAAGGAATTTTGTGTTTTTTGTAGGTCTATAAAATATTTGAGGGGAATTTTATTGATAAAGCAGTGAATAAGTAAATTAATTTAGATATTATTGTCATTTTAATTACAACGGATCAACCTGCCGGTGGAAAAAGACTATCTGTCAAATATTTATAGCTTCTAAAGTTATTTTGATTAAAATTTCTCTTTTTAATTCTTTGTGGTGGGTTTTGTTAATTTTGCATAAGAATGCTGATGATTTATGCATATTCAACATGTCATAACTTTGCTGAGGTTATCATTTTTTTTTTAGTTGCAATCAATTTATTAAAAGAGATGATTGGTTAGGCATCTGCAATGGTGACTTCAACTTCTACACCTGGTTCAATGCTGATAGATGTGATCTGTTTAACAATTTCAGAAGGACTGTGCAAATCAATAAGGCTTTTGTGGATTCTCATCTGGAACCAATCCCAAGTCTTTGAACCTTCACCACAAGGAGTTTTTCTAGTTGTGATCCAAAGTGTCTTGGTGGGCATTCGAACACGTCCCTTCACTTTCAAGTTCTTTTCTTTGGCTCCTCTAATTAGGTCAGCACACACTTTCTCGAGTGATTTCACATTGCGGCTGGTGAGGGTGATACGGTTCCGGTGAATGGCCACTTCGGGCTCCACAGGGGTCTTGCTGGTGTCTTTGAATGCCATGACAATGGAGCGGCTTCCTGACCGACTTATTCCTCGGTGAGAGCGAACAGCGGTGAGTCAGGAGGAGGAGACGCAGCGACTGCCGACTCCACGCGGCTGCAGCCTGCGATCCTGAGGTTAACATTTAAATGAATTTTAGTTGACTGTCTGTGTATATCATCATACCATTGGCAAAAAGATAGTGTAGCTATGCTTGACCCCTCAATTTTTTTTGTCTTATTACTATAGTTAGTGTTTCTATTCTTATCTTAAATAGTAATATATATAATGAATATCTTTGATTTACCTATGTTCTTATTGGAAAGGCCTGTAACTTCTCTCCATTGCATATAATATTAACTTTAGGATTCAGAGAATTTTTTTTTTACTATATTAAGGAAAAGTACATTTATTCCTATGCTTTCTATAGAATTTTTAATAGAAATTATTGTTGGAATTTGTCAAAAGCCTTTTCAGCCTTTATTGATATAATTGTGTAGCTTTATTATTTTATTAGTAATGTTTTTTTTTAAATTTTATAATCTTCCTAATGTTGAACCAAACCTATAATCCTGGCATAAACTCAACTTGGTCATATTATATATATATATATATATATATATATATATATATATATATATATATATATATATATATATATATATATATATATATGTATGTATATGAAATATCTTCTAATTTTTAATCCCTTACCACTTTGTGTTATCACTGCTTATACTTTAGAAATCCAAGCCTAGGCTATCATTCATCTTCTCCAGTCCAATTCACATTACAGAACAATGCTAAGAGGAAGGAATGCCACTGAGGTCACCAAAATTTATGTTATCTTATATCAACTGGTCACTCAGTACAGAGTAATAATATTTTGTTCTACCCTTATTGAATTGTGATCACATACCTGGCAGCAGTTATTCTAAGCCTTATCTTGTCTCTTAATGTCCTCTAAGCAGTGGTGTCAAGCTCTAAAAGAAGCAGGAATATTGGCTTAAAAAACACAAATTATTGTTATCCATGTTTTATTTTTAAATCTTGTTAAACATTTCCTAATTTCATTTTAATCTGATAAGCAGACACCTCTGCTTATTCCACCTTAGTATATACTCTCACCTACTGTAATAAACGAAAAAATAGAGGTAACAAAGAAATGGAGGTTATCTTTTGGGAATTTCCATTTCTCTACTTTTTTCTACTAGACTGATGCCAAAGGTATTAGAGGTCCTGTGTATCCTCAGACTCAAAAGTTGGAAACTGAATACTTGTTCTATGGCTTGTCTATATGCCTTAATCCCTACAATCTTGAAATGAGGTTACAAAGGTCTAAATATGAATTCAGTTTCTCCTGGAGGATTTGCATAATAACCCAGATGCCTGAACGCTTGAACCCCTTTGTCCAAATCTATGTCTCTTACTTCTACCACTTATACTAAACTTTTAAGCTTATACCTTTCCTCCCTACACTAATTCCATCCTCAAAGGATTTGTGGGTGTTTAATAAAGTAATCCTCCCTTTGTTCTATGGTAGGAAAATGCCCTTCCACTCTTACTCTTATCCCTATGATCATTACTCTTTGCTGAGGCAAAATATCACTTCCCCAACTGCCTTTCCTTATAATCTCTTTCCCATCTACTTTGGTTCTACCAGACCCAGTCCATCTCTTCCACTGTGTCTCTGAAATTTCTAATCTATTACAAATCCCTTACTGTGCCAGCTCTTTTTACTTCATACTCTCTCTTACAGCACTAATGGAAAGCAAGCCCCCTTTTTAGAAGGCACTGTATTTCTGGTTGGGCCCTTAGGTTGCTCACTGGATAGGCCTCTGAGCCTGGAGTCAGGAAGATCTGAATTCAAATCCAGCCTCAGACACTAGGTCTGTGGCCCTGAGCAAATCACTTAACTTTTATTTACCTTAATCCACTGGAGAAAGAAGTAGCAAACCACTCCAATATCTTTGCCCAGAAAACCCCATGGACAGTATGGTTTACAAGGTCACAAAGAGTTGGACATGACTGAATAACTGAACAATAAACATTCCTGATTATCTTGTGAATGCCTACTTCTATAACGAATAGAGTCAAGAAAAAGATTAGGTTCAATAGACTACAGGTCAGTGATCCTTTCTCTGATTTCTTTCAAAATCCTAGAATTTTTTTTAAAGAAGAAGTTAATAAACATCTTGAAAAGGAAGTAATCATCACAAAGAAACACACCATGGCTTCATCAAGAATAAGTCAAGTTAATTGCTGGGAAAATTGGAAAGTAGTTTGGTGAAAATTAGGTATAGAACATCTCATGCCATATACCAAGAAAAGGTAAAAATGTGTACACGTTTTAGACTTAAAGGGTAATATCATAAGCAAATTAAGGGAACATGAAATAGCTTACCTGTTGAATCTATGGATAAGGGAAGAATTTATGACAAAAGAAGTGACAGAGAGCATTGTAATATATAAATGGATAATTTTGATTACATGAAATTAAAAGGCTTTTGCACAAAAAGATTACTGTATATGCATGTATCTATACACACATCTACATACATGTATTCTATGTAGTTTGCCTATATTTTAATATTTAATGAAGTATTTGATAAAGTCTTTTATATTGTTTACATTTAAAAGATGGAGAGATACAGGCTTTACAACAGTATTGCTAGGTATACTTGAAATTGAATGGCCAGACGCAATAAGCAATTAATGGTCTATTGTCAGCTTAGAAGGAAGTTTCTAGAAGAATGGTCCATAGACCTATTTATGATAAGTAACCAGTTTCATTTTTTCTATGGCTTGGATAAAGTCAGAGATAGTATGATTATCATATGTATAGATTAAATAAAGCTTGAAGGCACAACTAATACATCGGGTGACAGAATCCATATCCAAAAAGTTCTTAACAGGCTGGAGCATTAGGCTGATTTCAAGAACCGGAAATTTAATGGAGGTAAATGAACAAGCCTTATACTTGGGTTCAAATAATCAACTTCTCAAGTACAAGATGGGGGAGGCATGTCTAGATAGAAAAATTTCTGGAAGTTTTAGGGGATTTCAGGTTTAGTATGAAGCAACAGGATGATACGGAAGCCAAAAAAAGTTAACACTCCATTGGGCTTCACTGAGAGGCATTACTTTCAGGAATAGGCTTGTAATAATCCCACTATACTTTGCTGTAGTCTGCTTTATTATGATGTCCTTTCCTTGGTGCTAAGGTTTAGGAAAGGAACTGATAATCTGGAGAGTGTCCAGAGTAGTGCAACCTATGAAGAACCAAGAGTTCATGACAAATCAGTTGAAGGAATTTTGAGATGTTTCATCTCAAAAAGACAAACCATTTTCTAGTACTGGAAAGGCTGTTATCTGGAAGAGAAATTAGACTTCCTAGAAACACAGAATTTTTTTAATTGGAAGGAAGTTTTCTAGAACCCAACAAAGGAATCATTTACTATAATAAACCTGTTAAGTGGCTACACAGGCTCTTTGTGAAGTCTTTCATAAGAGGAGGAACCCACAACTTCCAAACGTAGTCCATTCTGCTTTGATAGTTCTAGAATTTAAGAAATTTTCCCAATATCAAACCTAAGTTTGCTTCTTTTTAACTTCTACTCAGTTGCACCTAGTTTTCCCCACCTTGTCCAACTAAAACAAGCCTAAATCTTCTTTTCTCTTTACATTCTATCACAATGATTTGATCAGTTCCATGATCTTGTCTATTAAAAAATTATTTTAGAACCTAATGTATCCAACCCTATCCTCTTTCCTAATCTCCTGCCTCAGATCACCAGCTGCCTAATGGAAATATCCACCTAGGTATTTCACTAACTTTGCAAACTCAAAGCATCCAAAATACTTACCTCTAGAATTCACCTATCCTCTTTCTTCTTAGGGTACCATCATCTTTCTCAGCATTCATTTTCATAACTTCAGGGTCATCTTTAACTTTCTTCTCTCCCCCACCTCTCCATGACCAACCACTTTCCCAGTATTATTGACTGTATCTCCAGAACATCTTTTCTAGATAACCCTGTCTCTTTGCTCATATGGCCACCACTCTAATTTAGATTATTTTCTCCTTTCACCTGGATGATTGAGATAGCTCTATGAGCTAGGTAATTCAGTTGTTCTCCATGCTTGCCATTCTCTTCTCTCCAAAGCATTTTCTACAAACTGACAAATTAACCTTGTTAATACACAGGTCTGATGACAACATGCCTTTCCTCAAAAGTCTTCAGTGACTCGTATTACCTCAAATAAAATACAAAACTCCCAATCTGTCACTTAAAGTCTTTTCCATTGGCTCCAATGCCACTTTCCATAATTATTTTGCATTACGATTTTCATACTTGGTTTTCCACCAAACAGGCTTTTATGCAATGCTTTGAACATGGTATTCCTTTTCTTCCTTCGGAGACTTTGCATGCATTTCTCACATTCTTAGGATATGCTTCCTTCTCACTTTTGCCTCTTTACTTCCATTAAAACTTAGTTTATGTGGCATGTCCTTTCAGAAGACTTTCTAGATTCTCTTTAGTTGTTTTTGCTCTCCTTTTCTAAAAATTATTTTGCATTTATATTACTATTTGTATACCTAGTAAAATGCCAGCCCCTTAACGCCAAAGGCTGTTGTTTTTCTACTGCTAGCAGCAAATCATGGTAATGATAATATCTAATGGTTGTATGACACTTGAAGGTTTGTGAAGCATCTTATTTGTTAGTTACCTCATTTGATCCTCACCACAACATAGGTATCTCTACATTTTCCTTCACTGGCTTTGTTTGGTTTTGAATTCTGGGAATGTCATAACTTGCTCCAGGACAAGCTGCTCACCTAGAATCTTATCACCATGCTGATGAAGTCAGTTTTTGATTTAACACGTTCTCACCTCCCTTAGTTACCTTTCCCCTCTGATTGGAGGGCTGGAGGGTATAGCAATAAACCCTTCCCAAAAGCCTGCCTTTGTAGAGGGTTCAGAACTTTAAAAACTTTCCATGTAACTCTCCATTTTTCATCAACAGCTCTGCTTGCTTTTGATTCTGTGGAACACACCCTCCAAGCCAGGTACTTCTTGGTGTTCTAATTCCCCTACTACTTTTCAACTTCCTTTTATATGTTATCTTCCCTTTATATTATAATCTCCTTGAGGGCAAGAATTGTCTTTCTTTTTCTTATTTGTATCCCCAGTGTTTAGCACAGCATGTGGGACATAGTAGATACTCAATAAATATTTATTTAAACGAATTGAACACTGTGAGCTAAGTATTATATAATCCCCATTTTACAGATGACAGATGAGAGGTTAAATGATTTGCCCAGATTCATCTAGCTAGTAAGAGTCTGAGGCAGGATTTGAACTCAGATGTTTCAATCACTATGACATCTAGCAGCCTGCAAGCGTAGCAGCTTGAGCTTATAAAGTGTTTGATAAAAGTTTGCTTAATTGAAGCAAAGTAGTTTTGGCCTCAACATAAGAAGTTTTCTAACAATTACTCTTGTCTCCAAATGGAATTGTATGCTCTGGGAAATAGTGAAATAGTGAAAGACTTCTAGGAAAGGCTGGATTAGTGGTTAGTAGGGATAGTATAGATCTAAATTTTGCTTTGGAGAAGTTTGGTCTAGAAGGCCCCTGAGCTCTTCTCATATTGTGAGATTGTATAATTTCACACCTAGAAATGCTTGTGCCGTGCAGTGGGGTATAGCACAAGGGGCAATGGATTTGAAGTAAGTGGTCCTGGGCTTGGATACTGTCTCTGCTATCTATGTGACATTAAGGAAGTCCCTTAACCTTTTGGCTTCAGTTTTCAGTTTTGTAAAATAAAGAGCTATAGTACATCATGGTTCTCAACATTGTTTTTTGTTCCATGAACTTGTTTCCATAAAAAAAATATGTTGTGAAACAACAGGGTAATTTAATATACTATTCATAATATTTTTAAAATTTATTTAGTAATTACTTTAGATAACTGTAATATTAATTTTGGCCCCAAAAGTTCCAAATCAAACTTTTCATTATATGACTACAATTATAAAATATAAAATAGTATTTTGGTACAACTACAAAATAATAGATACAAAATTATAAAAATCTAATTATAAAATAATCATGAATGTTTTATGTTGAACATTCTATAAGAACTAAAAGCAATGAGGCAAGACTTAATGTACTTAAAATATCTGCAAGACTTCATATTAAATTTCTTCATTTTACAAATTTTGTTGATTATAAGTACCATTTAAAATGAAATATTATACTTTGGAAGAAGTTTAACATAATACAATAAACACATATAAAATTCACTTTAATGTTGGAATTTTTTTATTTGAACAAAGGTTTGCAATATCTGGCTCAATAGCAGGTAATCATAGCCTTAAATCTCATTAATCCAATTTATTTCTGTATATAATAATAAGAGCTAACATTTATTTAGCCTACTGTGCTCCAGGCATTGTGTTGTGTTTTACAAACATTATACCATTTGATCCTCATAACAACCCTGGGACATAGGTGTTATTATTATTCCCATTTTATATATGTAGAAACTAAGACAAATAGTCATACAGCTAGTAAGTGTCTGAGGCTGGATTTGAATTCAAATCTTCCTGACCTTAGGCCCAGTGCTCTATCCACTATATCACCTATCTCCCCTCCTTGATTTATTTTTTTTTCCTTTTTAAAAATTTATTTATTTTTAGTTTTCAACATTCACTTCCACAAGATTTTGAGTTCCAAATTTACTCCCCATTTCTCCCTTCCCTCTACCCCCAGATAGCATGGATTCTGATTACCCATTCTCCCAGTCTCCCCTCCCTTCTATCACCCCCTTTTCTTATCCCCCTCCCCTTTTATTTTCCTGTTGAACAAGATAGATTTCTATATCCCATTGCCTGTATATCTTATTTCCCAGTTGCATGTAAAAAACAATTTTTCACATTCATTTTTTAAAACTTTGAGTTCCAAATTTTTTTGCTTCCTTCCTCCACACCCTTCCTCAATGAGAAGGCAAGCAATTTAATATGGGTTATACATATGTAGTCATGAAAAACACTTCCATAATAGTCATGTTGTGAAAGACTATATTTCCCTCCATCCTACCCCACCCCCCCCTTATTCTATTGTCTTTTTGACCCTCTCCCTCCTCAAAAGTGTTGGTTTCTGGTTATCACCTCCCCCAATCTGCCCTTCCTTCTATCATCCCCACTCAATGTAGTAGATGCTAAATCTTGTATTGTCCTGATTGTGTTTCCACAATACTTGAATTATTTCTTTCTTGCTACTTGCAATATTTGCTTTTTCACCTGGGAACTCTGGAATTTGGCTATAATATTACTAGGAGTTTTCTTTTGGGTATCTCTTCCACGAGATGATGGGTAGATTCTTTCAATTTCTATTTTATCCTCTGGTTCTAGAACATCTAGAACCCTCTTACCCCCTTCCCCCCCTACTTTCCTGTAGGGTAAGATAGATTTCCATACCCAATTGAGTGTGTATGTTATTACCTCCTTAAGACAAATCTGATTATAGTTAAGGTTCACTCGTTCCCTCTCACCATACCCCTCTTCTCCTCCAGTATAAAAGCCTTTTCTTGCCCCTTATGTGAAATGATTTATCCCATTCTACCTCTCCTTTTCTCCCTCTCCCAGTACATTCCTCTCTCACCCCTTAATTTTAATTTTTTAAATATCATGCCTTCATGTTCAACTCACCCCTTACCCTCTGTGTATATGTATGCATGCATGTATGCATGCATGCGTGCGTATATATATATATATATATATATATATATATATATATATATATACACATACATACATACATATACACACACATGCATATACACATACACATATCTATGTATATATAAATATATACATACACACACACATATATATACACATATACACACATATACACATACACACACAAACATATGTATATATGTTACATCCAACTGCCCTAATACTGAGAAAGGTCCTATGAGTTACAAATATCATCTTTCCATGGGCAAAAGTAAACAGCTCAATATTAATAAGTCTCTTACAATTTCTCTTTCCTATTTACCTTTTCATGCTTCTCTTGAATCTTATATTTGAGAGTCAAGTTTTCCATTCAGCTCCGGTCTTTTCATCAAGAATGTTTGAAAGTCTTCTTTTTCATTAAATGCCCATTTTTCCCCTGAAGAATTATACTCTCTTTTTCTGGGTAGGTGATTCTTGGTTTTAATCCTAGCTCCTTTGATCTCCAGAATATCATATACTAAGCCTGCCGATACCTTAATGTAGTAGCTGCTAAATATTTTTCACCTGGGAACTCTGGAATTTGGCTATAATATTCCTAGGAGTTTTCCTTTGGTATCTCTTTCATGAGGTGATGGGTAGATTCTTTCAATTTCTATTTTACCCTCTGGTTCTAGAACATCAGGGCAGTTTTCCTTGACAATTTCTTGAAGGATGATGTCCAGGGTCTTCTTTTGGTCGTGGCTTTCAGGTAATGTAATAATTTTTAAATTGTATCTCCTGGATCTATTTTCCAGGTCAGTTGTTTTTCCAGTGAGACATTTCACATTGTCTTCTATTTTTTCATTCTTTTCATTTTGTTTGATAATTTCTTGATTTCTCAGAGTCATTACCTTCCATTTGCTCCATTCTAATTTTTAAGGAATTATTTTCTTCAGTGAACTTTTGGAACTCCTTTTCCATTTGGCCAATTCTACTTTTTAAGGCATTCTTCTCCTCATTGGCTTTTTGAACCTCTTTTGTCATTTGGGTTAGTCTATTTTTAAGGTATTTTCTTCAGTATCTTTGGGGGTCTCCTTTAACAAGCTGTTGACTTGTTTTTCATGATTTTCATGCATCATTCTCATTTCTCTTCTCAATTTTCCCTCTACTTCTCTTACTTGATTTTCAAAATCCTTTTTGAGGTCTTCCATGGCCTACAACCAATTCACATTTTTCTTGGAGGCTTTTGATGTAGGATCTTTAACTTTACTGTCTTTTTCTGGCTGTATGTTTTGTTCTTCTTTGACACCAAAGTAAGACTCTATAGTCTGAGTTTTTGAATGCTATTTGCTCATTTTCCTAGCCAATTATTTGACTTTTTAACTCTTTGTTAAGATAGGGCACTGCTTCCAACATGGAGGGTGTACCGTCTCCAGCTTCTCAGGTTTTATGCAGCTATGTTCAGAGATACTTCTAGGGATCTGTATATTTTCACTTCTTCCAAGGTGGTATGATCAGGTGTTTATTCCTCTCCCGTCCTGTGCCCTGGTTGGTGAGTAACTACAAACACTCTTTTCTGCTTTGGAACTGTGAAGAGGGTTCCCTCTCCACTCCTGCCACAAGCTCAAC
This sequence comes from Trichosurus vulpecula, assembly GCF_011100635.1. Classification (NCBI taxonomy): domain Eukaryota; kingdom Metazoa; phylum Chordata; class Mammalia; order Diprotodontia; family Phalangeridae; genus Trichosurus; species Trichosurus vulpecula. Next base: position 238,997,831 of record NC_050573.1, on the reverse strand, counting down.
CACACCAGTGCTCCTCTTTGCCCCAGGACCACCACCCAAAACTACAAACTAGATCCAAGCATAGGCAAAGCAAGAGAATCTTTCTTGAGTGCCAGCAAAGGTATCCCTGTAATCCCCCTGTGTTCAGTCTCTCAATCCCTTACCCTGCCCCCCATGGTCACAGAGCTCTGGAAGAAGCCACTGCTGCTGCCACCACCCTGGGACTAGTGCTGGACCATGGTCCCCTCTTGCCCAGGTCTGACAGACCTTTCCTAGTGACCTATTAAGTTATCTTTGGTGTTTGTGGGTAAGTCTGGAAACTGCCACAGCTACCAGTGATTCAGTCTCTTGAAGCCTGCTCCAGGTTTCCTGGGCAGCCCAGTCTGTGCTGGTACCTTTTGTGCTGGACTGTATCCTCTCTCAGTGTGGTGAAATAGACCTTCCCTGTCAACCTTCTAGGTTGTCTTGGGCTGGAAATTTGTTGTAGTCTGTCATTCTGTGGATTCTACTGCTCTAGGATTTGTTTAAAATCATTTTTACAGGTATTTGGAGTGGTTTTGGGTGAAAGCTCAAATGAGTCCCTGCTTTTACTGTACCATCTTGGCTCTGCCCCCTCCCCTTTGTTTTCAAAATAAATTTAAAAGAACAATGAAGTGAAAATGCTTGTTTACACATCTGTTTGAGTATTTTGCAAGCTTTCTTGCTGAGAGAGGGAAATTCTTTTTTTAAATTTTAGCCATATAACCAATCAATGAAACTATATAGTTATAGTATAAAATTTTTATTTTTTTACTGCTAATGAAAAGCCCTGTATCAAATGATAAATGTATGTAAAGTTCAATTGCATACATTGTTTCCTTTTTATAATGTTTATATATAAACTAATCTTTGTAAGAAAAGAATCTCTTTTAGATGTGACTTTCTTCTCTTCTACCACTGGCACACTGACTATACTCTCATAGAAACTCTACTGAATTACTGACTAGTGTTGCCAACTAATTCATTTTAAATTCCATTAGATAGAAGAATAGTAACAGAAATGGAAGAATAGTAACAGAAATAGAAGATGAATTTAAATGGGAAAACAGCCCTAATACTATAATGAGAGTCCATATAAGGTGTTTCAAAGGAAGGTTTATGGTGGTCTATGATTGTCTCAAGATGGCTCATAAAGCACTTATTAGTGATCATGACTTTCAAACAGCTTGACATTTCCCCTAGAAAAACATAAATATTCTTAACATCTCAGCCATGTGGTAACATAGCAGATGAGGTACAATTACAGGGTGGCAGAGGGGACTGAGGGTACAATGTACAGAACACAAATGAGAGTGTATGAGTATGACCATCTGTTGGGAAATCAGTTTGAACTGAATGTTGAATCTTGGTAGCAGTTTGGAAGCAATATGCTGATAGGTTGATAAACTACAAGAACACATTGAGCTTAATCAAAAGCAGTCAGAATGAAATGTAATTACTGTATAAACATTAAGATCATTGTTTTTATGATCATGATACTTTTGAATAACTGCAGAAAGAAGCCTATAATGCTTCACACAAGCATATGCTTGTTTTAATTGAGGAATACAAAATATTTTTAACATAATTGGGCAATTATTTCTTGCTCAAGGCACCATTAAAGAATTTTTAGCATGAATCTCCTAGACCATCATCTTGAACCCCAAAGAGGTATGTTAACCATGAAATGGGAATTACAGGACTAGGTGGTTCCTTCCAGTTCAAAATCCAGGATCTTAGGACCATTACTGAACATCCCTTTTTTTTTGTTTAATCTTTCAACTCATCCTAGGGGAGCAGAGTTACTTGGATCCTTTATAACATAAAAAAATGATGCTTTATTTTCCATTTGTCATTTGGCCCATTGTTGTTGTTTGTTGCTTGTTCTCTTTTTTTGTAGAGGACCAATAACATAGGGAGGGTGATGTTTTAACTTGCAAGTGAATTGTATTTAACTGAGATAGGGCTGTGCAAAGTCATTAACCTCACTCTTTCCTCCAGAGCCATCTGGGTCCAGTGGCAAGACATCAGTAAGGATTAGTGGTGATGGCCTTGAAGACAGTGGGAGACCCTAGCCTTTTTAAGCTAAGGTCTTTCCCAGGACTCAGTTTGTCTGAACTAGCACCCATTCAGTGATTAAAGGCCATGTAAGAATTGAGGAAAAAATGGCCTAGTTAGACTTCCCAAAAGAATCAGTCTTAAAGGGGAAGACCCTTAGAATTTCTGGCTAGAACAGAAACAATTGCTATTTACACTCATTCTGAGCCATCAAAATCCAAACAATGAGCAAGTGAGGCTGGGGCTGGGAACTATTATTGGCCAATCAGTGAGAGCCAGAGTGATTTGGGTTTAAAGGCATAGTTAAGTAACTCCGTTTGAATCATAATGGGCTTTATCAAAGCCATGGTTTACCAGAGCTATATTTCAAGAAATTATGAATGAAAACTACATGAGTCAAAGGAGTTAATTGTCCTACTTTTTTTTAAATGGTAGAATGAATAAATAAATAGAGAAGGTGAAAAAAATCTAGCCACTAAACCCCAAGATATCTTGCAAAGTATAAACAATCAAAACCACAGTAAGTATATGATGCCCCATGTGGACAGAGGGAAGAAGAGGAGGAAGAAGAAATAGCAGCATTGCCCAACTGAAACCAGTCAGTTGGGTCCCCGGGGTGGGGGAGAACTACCACTTATTGTTCATCCATTATTCTGGAAGAGGACCAATGACACCAGGAGGGTGATATTTTGACCTGCAAATCAATTGGATTTCTGGCCCATTGAAAAAATAGTTTTATCTCCCTTGATTCAAGCCCAATAAACTATGTTTGTCATAACAAGAACACATTGATAATAGAAACTGCCTCCCATGTGTGAGCTAATCCCTCTTCCTCTGATCTTTTGCTCCACTAGTTCTTAGGTGAAGCTGGTGCTTTTGCTGAGATTTTTAAGGCCAAATTCCTTTGGAAAGATTTTATCTGTATGCTATGGTTCAGATATTCTTGAGTGGCCTTAAGCTTATTTTTTCTCCATAAAAGTATAATTTTACTGATCATCTATTGTATGTGTTTGAAACAATTCCAATTGCATATCACCTAGGTACCCAGTGGGCACATGATACATATCAGTTTTATCCCAGAAACAATTAGAAATGGATGTACATTATTCTTGAGTTTATGGCTGGGGTTTTGTGATACTATTATAAACTTTGATGAATTACCTTGACTAAATTCCATTCCCCTTGAATCCTGTTTTATTTTCTTTTCCAAAACGGTGACTGAGAGGCAGCATGGCATAGTGGATAGAGAACTGACCTCTGAACCAAGCCAAGTCAAATCAATCAACATTTATTACGTACCTATTATATGCCAGGCCTGGTACTAAATACTGACAGAAAGAGAATTCTTACCCTCAAGGACATTACATTCTAATAGGGGAAGACAAAAAATGAAATGGGACTAAAAATTCAGAGAGAATGGAAGAAAGGAAGACAGTAAGCAAATGAGAGTTAGGAGTAGAGCCTAGAAAGGAATGAGCACAATGTGGCTGGTCTGGGCCTCTTCTTTAAAACGGAAGTTGTCAGAGCAATTGTCAGTCAATGTACTTCCATGGGTAAAGTCTAGGGGTGGAATGAACTTCCAGGGCAAAGAAATTTCTTTAGAAATTAGGAAGGCCCTGCTATATAGTGCTATATGACCCTGAGGAAGTTTCTTTAAATTTCAGTGCTCTATGCATAAATGAATATGCCTATACATTTATAGAAGATACTAACTTGTATTTTTAGAGGGATTTTCTTCATCTGGGAGTTTCCTATACAAATAAAGTCGCAGATCCAGTCCCTGACCCTGTCTAAGGGATGATGGCTTGGAAATCCAATAAATAAATATATACTGAAGTGCTAATGCATAGGAAGTGAATCTTCCCACATGGAAGGCCTTTCAATAGAGGTTGGATTATTAGTTGCCAGGGATAGTATTACTGGGGTTCTAGCTTCTATGTCCCATATGTGCCAATGGGACATAGAGAGCACTCCTTTTCCTTTTCAAGTTGCCTGTATTTTAGCGGTGGATTTTGGTCTCCAACACTCTTGCTTTTTGTTCTCTAATCAAAAAGATAACTCTGAAGGTAGCAACTTCAGAAGATGTTGAAGGCAAGGTTAGGTGGGATGATTTTCATATCACAAAGTATATGTACTTATGGAATCCTTTTGCTTTGCTTTCAAAGATGATGTTGATTGTAGCCTAAAGTAGAACCCATCAGACAATCAGCTCATGTAAACAGGGCAGGGATGGAGGAAAAAGAATGCCTTGTCATAAAGGTTTGACGATAGGAAACAGAAGCTGTTCTTTCTTTAGCTGGAGCATATGTTCCTGAGAATCTTCAAGTATTTTAAAACATACATATTCATTGGCAAAATCATAGCATGAAGTGGGCAGCAGCAGGTATTTTTATAGCATACAGAAAGGAAAAACAAGGCTCAGGGGGTCAAGCAGTTTTACTTGTGCTGTTGCACAGTTAATGTTCAGCAGAACTTGAATGAGGCCTATTTCATATTTCCAACCTCATGTACATTTTAACAAGAGTTCTTATTTTAATAATTTTTGAACATATTCAACATGGCAGTGAGAACCCACCTCTTGCTTTCTGTTCTTTCCTCCTTCCATGTTCTTCATTACTTTCTTTCCAATTTCCATCTCCTCTTCTAGGCAATTTATACTTTTTGCAAATTTTCTTCCTTTTCACTTAAATTGTTAAATTTATTGGCACATAATTGGTCAAAATAACTCCTTATAATTGCTTTAATTTCACCTTCATTTGGTGATATATTCACCCTTTTTATTTCTAATACTAGTGATTTGGTTTTTTCCTCTTTTTTTTAAATCAATTTAATCAACTGCTTATTTGTTTTTTTCATAAAACTACCTCCTACATTTTTATTAATTCAATGATTTTTTTTACTCTCAGTTTTATTAGTCTCACCTTTTATTTTTAGGATTTCCAATTTAGTGTTTAGTTGGGGATTTTTAATTTGTCCTTTCTCTAATTTTTTAAATTGCATATCAAATTCATTAGTCTGCTCTTTCTCTATTTTAATGGAAATGGATAGCGGAATGCGTTAAAAATCAGAATAAAATAATATGTTTACAAGAAACACATTTTAGAATGAGAGTTACACAGAGTTAAAATGGAGGGTTGGAGTAGAATTTATTATGCTTCAGCTGATGCAAAAAAAGAAAGCGATTATGATCTCAGACAAAGTAATGTCTAAAATAGATGTAATTAAAAGAGATAAAGAGCGTAACTACATTTTTGATGAAAAGTACTATAGGTAATGAAGCAATATCATTGCTGAGCTTATATGTGCCAAAATACCATTCTATCTCCTCTTGATCCCTCTATCCTTCCATTTAGTTTTGTGTTCCTCTACATTTTTCCTATCCACCCCATGTCTTTTAAGAAATATCTTTTGTTATATGAGGGTCTTTCTGATCCTTGGCTAAGATTCTTTTAAAAAAAAATTAAATTCATTTTAACAATGAACAACTTTGTCTTTGCGCCACCCACCCCACTGGAAAAAACAACTCAAAAGCAAAAAGAAAACCAAATCTTCCGTAAAACATGTATCAATTGTCAAGCAAAACAAATCCCCACATTAAACAAGTCTAAAACATATTTCTAATTCTATATCCTGGTTCCATTATGTCTCTGTGAGGAGGTAGATAGCATGATTTGACAAAAGTCCTCTGGAATTATGATTGGTTTCACTAAGTTCCTTGCTTTTAGTTCCCTTGACAGCATGGAGGTAGAAGGTGAGGATGGAGTGGATAAAGACCATATTCTCATCATCATACCCGACCTCCTGGGGCAATTGCAAGGACTCTCTGTCTAATCTATCACACTAGGCTTTCTGGATGTGAACCTCTGGATGTGAACACCTTTAAGAGTAGGCTTTATATACCATGTATAGAGTAAGAGAGCTTGATAGGGCCATATCACACATCAGTCCCATTTTACATGAAGCCTATTTCATGACCTTTGCCTATACCTTGCTTCCAGAATCTTGCTTCATGTCCCAATTGTACAGAACCCTGGGCTAAATAGTAATCCACTGTAGATTAAAGTTATGGTCCTGCTTTTACTCTTTTTCCCCAGAGGAGCATCTTTTTGAGGATCCAGATATTACATTGGGATCAGATTGTGATGCCCTCAAGCTCTCTTAAATAGATTAATCATGAATTTATCAATGTATTTATGGTTCATCTATAATGTTCAGTATTAGTGCTAGGAACTATGTACATATAAGACATAGACTTCCCAGTGCATACTCTAATATGCTTTCTATTGCCCACTTTACTCCTCTGTTCACTTTATTTTCTCCTTGTTTATATTCCTTTTATATTATCTTATTTTCCTATATTCCACTCCTGAAAAACCTCCTGTTAATTTTCCATACTGTCTTTTCTTTGTTTCCCCATCCCAAACTTAACAAACAGAAAACTAAGCTCATCATCTTCCTCATGCTCTCAGCTAAGACAGATAAACATATGGTAAGAGTTATTTAAATGGATTTGGGATCCAGATGGGAGGAGATTGGATAGATTGAGCTCTATTTTATATATTTTGGCTCAAGACTGAGCAATGGCTAATATTCATAGGAGAAGCAATTTATAAATTAAATGGAATGAAGTTTTGTCTTTTGAAGGATAATTATTTTTTATATTGATCTTCCTTCCCTCTCTAATCAATTCATTACACATTTTGGAAGACACAAATGTTGTTTGAGCTCAGGCCTTTGCTATCAAATGCAACATGGGTAAAATTAAAATTTATACGAGTGAATAACACTTCCATTTGCTCACAGGCACAGATAGCTTTAATTAAGATAAAATGCAATCGATGAATCAATCAACAAGTATTTATTAAGTGCTTAGCATGTTCTAGCCAGTATGCTAGATGTTAAGGATATCACCTCAATTAACGAAACAATCTATATTCTCAGTGAGCTTACATATAACAGGGAAGATGATGAGTGGAAATAAAAATATGTAAAGAATAAATAAGGTATTAATGAGTTGCCATATCACGATCCTCAGTTTATAGATGCTTAGGATAAACAAACATTTTTATATTGGATTAAGGGAAATATATGAGGTGGCCCTGATTTCTTGAAATTTGTATCAGGGGAAAATAAGTTCTATCAGATTCTACTAAGGGTCCCACTATGCTCTTAGAGGCAAATTGACTATTGTGTCAGTATTAGCCTAATTAAATACCAATAAAGTAGCTCTCAGAACATTGATAACTCCGTAACAAATCTTTAGTGGTAAGGATTCATGAAAAACGATTAAAGTAGAAATGGCCATAAGCATAGGCATGCACATCACGTTTTATTGGAGGAGACACTCCCAGGGAATTTTAAAATTATTTTTGAGGTGAACATTTATTGACTATTCAGTCATAAAGGGCATTGTTTATATTCATAAGGCTCAAGAAATCCAAAGAATTTAATTGCCTTTTAATTAACTACAAAACTTAAAAAGTAAAAAAAGATACAAAATACCAACACATTTTGAGATTTTAGAGTGTGCCCAGTCACACCAATGACAATTTATTTTGTATGCTTATCTACATGTATAGGTCTTGTTCAGATCATTTCACTGCTGCTATACTGAAGGTAGCAGGATATTAGAAAAGATTAAGAGAATATTATGAATAAGAGGTTATATACCTTTTATTAGCACATGCTAAGCACTTTAATAAGTGCTTGTTGATGTGTTAGTGAACATCTACAAATATTAATTGATCTGTTGATACTCTAAATGTGAGACTTTTTTCATAATATAGGAACTGAATGGTATCTCTTTTGAAATTCTTACTATATGTGAAAACAGAAGACAGTGATCAACCTTCTGATAGCCTTTCTATTTAAACTCAATTAGAATGCAAAGCTTCTTCTGAGATGAGTGAACAAAGGAGTGAAATGGAGAGAGAAGAAGAGGGGGCATTCTTAGGAATGGGAGGGGAAAGGGTGCCACTAAAGAACCCAAATGGGGAGGTGGGAAAGGTAAGAAATGTGGACCTTCATTTGGGGGAAAGGTACATGTCAGAAGACAACCAACTGTTAGAATGAGTTGTATTTCTCAAAACTATTTCTCCCTAAGTCAGTAGATGTATGAATCTCCAGTGGAAGCCAGCACCCATATTTGTGATGACAGGCATAGAACTAGGACTAGGAGGATGTGGTATTTGCTGCTACCTGACTTCCTAATTATTTTTTCTTCTCTAGAATTTCATTACATTACTCTCTTAGCTCTCCTCTTATCTGTCTGATCTCTCCTTTATCTTCTTTGGTGGCTCACCATCCATGTTATGCCCCCTAATTATGGGTGTTCAATAACACTCTGTCCTAGGCCTTCTCTTTAAACATAGTTGGTGATGCCATCATCTTCCTTTTCTGCGTTTAGTTTTGATATCTATGCAGGTGACTCACAGGTCTACAAATCTAGCCCCGGGTTTCACTTCTGAGCTTCAGTTCATATCACCAATTGCCAACTATACATTGGAAACTGGATTGCCAAAGAAATCTCAAACTCAAAATGGACAAAATTGAACTCATTATCTTTTCACCAAAAACCTTCTACTAGAATTCCTTATTTCTCCTGAAGGAACCACCATCCTTCCAGTCTCCCAGGTTCAGAACTTTAGCGTTATCCCTAACTCTTCCTTCTATCTCACTTCACATACCAACCAGTTAGTTTCTACCTCCACAACATCACTCATATTCAACTCATTCTTCCTACTCACACATCTACCTCTCTAGTTCAAGTTCTTATCTCCTCTCACTTGGACAATTATAATAGCCTTTTAAACGATTTCCCCGTGTTGCATTCACACTTCGATATATCTCCTACTGAGCTGTCAAAGTGATTTTTCTAAAGTGCAGGTCTAACTAAATCACTATGTACTCCCTCCTGCACTCACGTGCACACACACACACACACACACACACACACACACACACACAAAGATACACACACACACATATTCCTTATTGTCTTCAGGACCAAATATAACATCCTCAATTTGGTCAAAAAACAACAACAACAACAAAAAAAAAAACAAAATAACCTCCAAAACAAAAAAACCATAAAACCCCAAACAAAAAACAAAACCTTTACAACCTGCTTTCATATTTTTCAAAATTCCTTTAGTCTTTACTCCTGTTCATGAACACAATAAACTAGCTACATTGTCCTACTTGCTGTTCCTCACATAGAGCACTTCATCTCCCAAGTTCCATGCATTTGCATTAGCTTCCCCCATGGCTGGAATGCTCTAGTCCACCTCCTTTCCCCATACACCTCCCTCACTAATAGTCCCTTCCCTCTGATTTTATCCTTCATTTGGTGTCAAAACCCTGGAGAGGATAACTGAGAGGCCTCAAACTTATCAGTGGATTAGTGGGAAGGCTACCCCAAGCATCTTAAGTTTTCCCTTAGCAGATTGGGCAGTTGAGAATAATTTGTTTCAAAAGTCATGAAGGTGGCTGAAGCAGGTACTGTGGAATGTTCGCAGCTTGGTCAGATATTGAAGACACCAAGGTCATCCACAGCATCTGGAGTTACTGCCAATCATCTTGATTTTTGCCTTGCCACTGGACTTCAATGACTGGAATAGAGAGTGAGGCTGACATTTTTGTGCAACATCACTCTTGATGTCATTGGTCCTCTTTAAAAGGAAGGATAAATGACAACAATTTTTCATTCATACATATATCCTGCATGTACATTATTATTTTTATATTTTCTTCCCCATTAGAATATGTGCTCCTTAAGGGCTGTTTCTGCCTTTCTTTTTATCCACAAAGCTTAGCACAGTGTCTGGAGCGTAGTGCTTGATAAATGTTTGCTGACTGACTGATTCTTAACCCAGTTTATTTCAATAGACTTCTAGTGGTTGTCCCTGTCTCAGATTTTCCCCTAATCCACTTCTCTGTGTTGGTGCTCTAGTGACACTCTTTTGCCGCTAGGATAAAATATAAACTCATCTTTTAGCTTTTTCAAGCTATTTTCAACCCGCTCCTAATGTATCTCTATAGCCTTGCTCCGTATTACTTACCCTCCTCCATGATGTGATCTAGCCACAACAGCCCTCTTTGTGACTCACACACTATACTCATCTTCTCCATCCATACTCTTGCTCTGCACATCCTGCATGGGTGAAATACACTCCCTCCCCATCTCCCCTTCTTAGGTGCCTTTTCTTCCTTTAAAACACAGCTCGTGCTGCCTTCTACATTAGGTCTTTTCTGATTACTCCCATTGTTAGTGCCCACCCTCCCAAATAGCCCTGTATTTAAGCACTTTGCATTTATCTGTATTTATTATTTTAATATTTAATCTGTATGTACTGATATATGTACTTTCTTCTGCATTAGAACATAAGCTCCTTGGGGGAAGGGATTAATTAATGCATTGTTTTTGTATCCACCAAACCTTGCATAGGGCTTAGCACACAGTAGATGTTTAATAAATGCTTTTTGATTGATGGTAACGTAGATGGTGGACAAGAAGAAGAATGATTAAAAACTTGTTTTGGGCCCCATGACTTACTTACAGAGTGCCTCCTATATCACATAATACTGCTTCTGCTCAGTATTGTTTCCTTCATGATTCATTACTTTTAAAAGTGAGACAAAGCAGAAAATAGGAAGGATGGGATAAAAATCTAATAATGTATAACAGAATTTATTGTGGTCCCACTCTCTGAGTGCCAGGTGAGTTACATTGTGTTACATTACTTATATTACACTACTCTAAAACCTGAGGGGGTTGAGGAGCCTCTTCTCTGGCAGTGGCTAGAGCCGCTAACAAATATGTTCCTCCAATCCGAGGGGCCCAGTGATGAGTACCACACTTCCATTTAACAACTTAATTGTCAGATTAGCTTTTACAAATAAATACTTCCTTCAGAAAGGTAGCAATAATCATACCAACAGTCCCTCCTCCCTTACACATAAGACCTCGGGTCTTACCTGGCTTCTGGAGAGTGGAAGGGAATTAGGTTCACAATTTAGCTCAGTTCCTAGATAGTATTAGTCCCATCAAGTTCAGGTTCAAGACCCTATTGGGCTAGCATCTGGGATCTTGGCTTTTGAGGGCTTCCTAAAAGGCTGGCTATAATATCTAGCCTAGAATCTTGGGCTCCAAGATCCCCATGACTCAAGCTCCAAAATCAGGGAATTTACTTTCTGAAACTAGAACTGAAAAGCATAAATGAAAGAGACCAAAACTCGATGCTCATTTCTTGGGGCCCTGTGGCCTAAGAGGAGGGAGAGGTGGTTTCAGCACCTTCCTCCACTTACTACAGGGTGTCATTGATGGTGAGTGAACAAGTATTTTACCCTTGGATCCACAGAAGAAGAAAAAAAATCAGCTGTGCTTAGTCAAGTAGACTTAAGGAAACACAGGGTTCTGGCTACATAGTCAATGGAAAGAAGCTGTTTCCAAAGATGTGTTAGGCCAATGGAGAATATTAACACATGCACCAGTTCTCCTGTTTCCTAGGAGTAGGTTCTAAGCAATTCCCTCATGGGTTATATCATTTTAGGTGGTCTGGGTATATGCCAACTCTATTACAAATCTAATGACATAGAAATGGGATAGAGGGAGCTCTGTTTTGGTATTGGTATGATAGTGAAGTTCTAATCTAATGAAGACCACAGTGAGAATAAATAAAGAGCAAGTAGAATTCAAAATAAGATTAGAAGAGGAGATAAATAATGAAGAGTATCAAGCAGCAGAAAATTTCTGGGGAAAGGGTGCCACAAAAATGTTACAAAAAACAAAAGGTTAGAAGGTAACTGGGGAAGACTAGGAAAGATTTTAAATCAATCACTTAACTGGGCATGGAAATAGAGTCAAAAGAGGAATACACGCATATATATACATGCATATGTACATATTATATATATGTACATATTATATATAATATATGTGTAAATAGCTAACATTTCTAAAGTTCTTTAAGGTTTGCCAAGTATTTAACATATATCATTTCCTACTCAAGACACTCCTATGAGGTAGGTGTTATTTTTATTTTCATTTTACAGATGAGACAACTGAAACTGATAGAGAATAAATGACCTGTCCAAAGCGTTCGTGTGTTTGTGTATGTATGTGTGTGTGTGTGTGTGTGTGTGTGTGTGTGAAAGAGAGAGACAAAGACAGAGGGACAGAGAGGGAGAGAAGTAGAAGCAGACAGTGAGAGAGACAGAGAGATGAATGAGTAAATGGGTAAAAGTAAATGTGGTTGGTGGGAGAGCCTATTAGAATAGAGTAGCAACAAATTAATATAAATTAAATACTATTCCTTGGGACAAAGTATTGATTTAAAAAGAAATGATATAAAGATAAATACAAAGGAAATTTAAAAAAAACACGAGCTAAATAAATGTAACTTTAAAATGTGAATGTATTAAAGATTCCAATAAAGTAAAAAAAAAACATAGCAAAATGTATTAAAACACAATTTGCTGACTAAATGAAATCTATATTTTCAAAAGACACATACAGAATTTAAAAAGATTACTCAAAGCTTCATACCTGTATGTCATGAATGACTATTTAATACAAAGAATAGAGAGTGAATGCAAAGAGCAGAATAAATTCCAAACAGTATAAAAATGAAATCAATTTGCTTCACCCTTGCGAAACAAATGGCTACTGAACTGGAAGGCATTTCAGATTGAGTTGCTTTGGTATAGTCACACCATTGACTACCCAGAAGAATGAGCAAAATTAATGATGAATTAAAAGAAGGAATAAAGCTGAGAAGACACTATGCAATTGTGACAATTCTAATCCTATCCATTTCAATGAGATAATTCACTCTGAAAAATGTGAACTAAATACAAAGGAATTGCCTTGTCTCTGATAATTATGGGTCAGGAAACCCAGCCTTGCTGAAACAGCAAGATACGGAAAGACAGAAGGTAGCATGTGCCAATTGAGTTAAACCACTGCTGTCACATCAATTACTACCTCCCATCAGATCCTGATAGAGATAGCCCAGGACCCTGAGTGCAAAAGACCTGGGAGGAGGAATCCCTCCCACTCCCACCTCCACACCACTGGCTCTGTTTCAAGCCATATCTACTGTCCAGGGAAGTTACCCTTATGGAGAAGAAACCTGACAATTTTCTCTGCAGGTGCTAACATAATTCCTGCCTTAGCAGCCATAGTTACTGAAAAAGTGGAAAGAAAAATTCTCGTTACCAAAAACCTTGGCAAATAGTTCCCCTAGAACCAATGCAAAAAAAATGCCCAGGGCCTTACACACCTTAGGAGCAGATCCAACATCAGAAAGCAATATGGTTTTATCCATGGAAATGACACTAAAAAAAGATGCATGCCATGTACTTTTCAGTGTCACCTTAAGTACTTCTCAGTTTTTCTATCTGATTTGCAGCTGAAGCCTCCCATGTTGTTTTCTCCCCCATGAAAACATGAGCTCTTTAATATAGGGACTATGTTACTTTCCTTTCTCTATCCCTATAAGTTAGGATAGTGCTTTGTACATAGCACGTGCTTATCTTTCATTCATACTTTTTCCTCATTCATTCACTCACTCATTAATTCATTCTTCCTTTCATTCATCAGTCTACACATCCATATGTCCATGTATCCATCTATCCATCCATTGATTGATTACTGTATCTTCAAGAAGAAAGCCTTTTGCTTTTTGGCCCCTACTACCTTTCAAGTCTTCTCACACTTTATTCTTCTCTATGTACTTTACAATACAAAGCAGCAGTCTTTTTGCTGTTCTTCACACATGATACATCTCTCAACTTTTATCTTTTTAATAGCCTTCACCCATGCCTGGAATTCTCTACTTACTCATTTTAGCCTCATGATTTCCATGGGTTTCTTCAATGCTCAGTTCAAATCCTATCTACTGCAAAAGGTCTTTTCTAGACCATGTCATCCCTCCCTCCCACTCCTACCCCACTAATGCCTTTTGTCTGATATTAGCTCTCATTTATACTATATCTTATATGTACATAATTGTTTCCATATTGTCTCCCCCATTGGAATGTGAGCTCCTTGAGGGCAAGGTCAACATTTCTTGCCTTTCTTTGTATCCTCAGAACTTATCACAGTGCTTGGCATATACTAAGTGTTTATTAAATGTTTATTGACTAACTGATAGTTTAATATAATGTAGCAGCTAGAAGAGTGACCAAAATATTCCAGACATCTCAGACAACACCAAATCTCTTTTCCAAGTAGGATTATCTGTTAGACAAAGTCAATACCAGTTTTGACTACAAACTCATTTGCAAAATTTTATAGAGGAAGATTAAAATTACAAGCCATAACATCATACAAGGGAGAAAAAAAATGAAGGAGAAAAGGAAGATGTATAAAGCTCACTGTAAGACCTAAGTAAGCTAGACCATTTAAAGGGCATTTATAAGATGACAACAAATAGAATGCACCTGCCACCAGTTTCTAGGAACCGAATTCCAGGTTTTTATCTCTGAAAATATTGAATCCAATATAGTTTGACACCGCTTCTCCCTTCCCCCCCCACACACAGTGCTACTCTACTATTCAGTGGACTGGGCTATGAAGTAAAAATACATATGAAGAGAATAAAATTGGGAAGGTTGGCTGGACCTGACCAAAAATATACACAGTGTCATGAGTGCTGGCGGGCACATAATCTTAAAGGTTAGAAAATTCCAAAAAAATGGAAAAGATTGCAGATGATATGATCACCCCAAAATGATAAGAGAAAAAAAATAACAACTATATAGTCTCATAGAACTGCTTTCTCATATGTGTAAAATCATCAAAGGAAATAATGAAACCATAATGTTGCATCCACTCTTTCACAGACAAATTTTTTATTGGAAACTATATCTTCACAACACTGACACCATTGTTAATAAGTCATAGCATCCTGTTGTGAATATTGTTTGTTTAGCATGGAAGAACACTTCACTCCATGGAAAACAAATATTGCATTAGGACTCTGTGCTCAAAAAAGGTGCTTCCCATGAATATTTTAAGATCATACAAGATTCTTTGATAGATGCTACTGCAGTTAATTTTGTTAAATGATACTTTTATTATTAGTAATGTGTATTGTATATAACAAGTAAAATGTTTTTGGTGTTTGCCAATTATATATATATATATGTATATATATATATATATATACATATATATATATATATATTTATATAGATTTATCTTAGACTCTGCAGATGGACAATGTTGTTGCTGTTTAGTCACTCACCTATTTCCTACTCTTCATGAATCCATGGACCATAACACACCAATACTGTCCATGGGGTTTTCTTGGCCAAGATACTGGATTAGTTTCCCATTTACTTCTCCGGTGAATTAAGGCAAACTGAGGTTAAGTGACTTGTTGAGGGTCAAAGGAAATGTCTGAGACTGGATTTTAACTCAGGTTTTCCTGATTTCAAGCCCAGCACTCTATACACTGAGCCATCTAGCTCCTAAACAATCAATTTGGACAATTAGTTGCATAGGGAGAGGAAATAAAAATGGATTACATTTTGGAAGATATAGAAGATTATCTAATAGTCACTGCATGCTCCCTGCCTTCAGAGCTGATCACTTTTAATTCAAATATCATGCAGGTGATTCCATATGTTAGAGAATCAGGGAAAAAGACAATCAAAATTCTAGGTAACCCAAAGGGAGAAATGAAATGACTGTAAATACCCTACAGTGTATTGTCATTGATGATTCTTACACCAAAAGTGGTATCAAAAGTAACCATGAAGATATGTTTGAAATGGGAGTGACCCAGTCATATAGCAAGAGGGAGGGACAACTATTGGGAAACACAAGTGTTACATTCGGATTCTAAAGTATACATACCTCCAATTCGTTAGCCTTTAATCTTTTTATGTATCTTATGTCAAAGTGTGATGCCAGTCAGTGATTAAAGATCTTTCCCACCCATTAGATAACATTAGAGAACATAGGCAAGCACACAGTTGAGATTCATGAGTGTTTATGGGAAGGTCCCAGTGGGGGGAAGGTTAGAGGATGACTTGATTCTTTGCTGTAATACTGTGTTATAATCTCTTTGTTGTTACATTGAGTTGGACTTACTGGTTTTGGAATACAATTACTGCTGTGTCAGATTGGAGATATTGGTCTTGAAGTTTGATCCTGTGGTGTCTAAATAAATGTTACACTTCCTCTTCTTTCTACCTAGAAAATCTCTTATACTTTGCAATTTAGAACTATACAGGCATGTTCATGATGGTCTTCGAGGTCATGAATCTTGTCTTACTGATACACAAAGGTTAATGGAAAGACATTCAAAAATTGTACAAGATGAAGGTTGGATGGTTCAAAATTTTCCCTGATGAAGGACGTGACTAAATAAATAAAATCAATCAATCAACAAGAAGTTTATTAAGTAACTTGTAGTTGATTAAGGTACTCAGGGAGCTATGTATCATGGTGGATAGAGTGCTGGTGCTGGAGTTTGGAAGACCTGAATTCAAATCCTGCCTCACACACTTACTGATTCTATGACATTGGACAAGTCTCTTTAACTCTAGGTCTGCCTTGATTTTGTCACCAGTAAAATGAAGATAATAATAGCACCTACCTCCCAGGGTTGTTGAAAGGATAAAACATATAAAGTTCTTTGCAGATCTCTAAGTGCTTTATAAATGGTAATTATTTTTTTATATTACCTATTTTGAATCAAGCATTGTGCTAGGCACTGAGGACATGAATACAAAAAATTAAATAGTCTGTCATCTCAAGATAATTTCATTCTTTGCTAAAAATACATTTATGCCAATAAATCTTGTTTTTGCATGACTTGCCTTTTCTACTACATTTCTTTCTCCATTCTTCCCCTTATAATAAAAAGTATCAAGAAAGGAAGGCTAAAAGTGTTCCACAAAACTAAAACATATCTAAAAGAAGTCTGCCCTTATAGATACTACCCTACACTCATCATTTCCTATTCCTGCAAAGGTTTGGGGGAAGGCATGTTCCTTGATTTTTTGCAGGGAAGGGAAGAGGGAGTTAGTCATTATAATTCTGCATCTTTCTGTTTTGATTTTCAAAAATTTTATATTTAGTGTTTTATTTTTCCCCAGTTGCATGTAAAGGAAATTTTTAACATTCACTTTTAAAACTTGGAGTTCCAATTTCTCTCCCTTCCTCCCTTCCAACCTCTCCCTTCACTGAGAATGCAAGCAATTTGATATAGTCTATACATGTGTATAATGAATGAATTGTACATGTGAATGAAAACATAGACAAAAAAATCAAGAAAAATAAAGTAAAAAAAGTATGCTTCAATCTGTATTCAGACACAATCAATTCTTTCTCTGGGGATGGATAGCATTTTTCATCAGTCCTTCAGAGTTGTCTTGGATCATTGTATTGCTTAGAAAGCTAAGTCATTCACAGCTAATCATCTTAAATATTGCTGTTATTTTGTACACAGTACATTTCACTTTACATTAGGCCATGCAAATCTTTCCAGATTTTTCTGAGAGAATTACGCTTATCATTTCTTATAGTAGAATAGTATTGCATTATAATCAAATATCATAATTTGTATAGCCATTCCCCAATTGATGGGCATCCCCTCAATTTCTAATTCTTTGCTCCCAGGAAGGAGCTGTTATAAACATTTTTGTACATATAGATCCTTTTCCTTTTTTAAAATCTCTTTTGGGAAACAGACCTAGTAGTAGTATTGCAAAGTCAAAGGGTACGTGCAGTTTTATGGCCCTTTTGGCGTAGTTACAAATTGCTCTACAGAATGGTAGAATCAGCTTACAACTCCATCAACAATCCATTAATGTCTCTTTTTCCCTACATCCCCTCCAACATTTGTCATTTACCTTTTCTGTCCTATTAGCCAATCTAATAGGTATGAGGTAGTACCTCAGAATTGTTTTAATTTGCATTTCTCCAATACATAGTGAGTTAGAATATTTTTTTTCGTATGGCTATAGATAGCTTTGATTACTTCATCTGAAAATTGATTATATCTTTTGATCATGTATCAATTGGGGAATAACTCTTATTTTTATAAATTAACTCAGTTCTCTATATGTTTGAGAAATGAGACCTTTATCAGAAAAAAAAAAACTTGCTTCAAACATTTTTTCATAGTTACTATTGCTCACTGTATTTCCCACCATCCTATCCCCTCATTTATTGTATTCTTTCTCCTTTCACCCTGTCTCTCCTTGAAAGTGTTTTGCTTCTGACTATACCTGCCCCCAATCTGCCTTCACTTCTATCAATGCCCCACCTTCTTTTCTCCCTCTACCCTCCTTCCCATCCTACTTTCCTGTAGGGTAAGGTGGATTGCTATACCCAATTGTGTAGGAATGTTATTCCCTCTTTGAGCCAATTCTGATGTGATTAAGGTTCACTCACTCCCCCTCAACTTGCCCCTCTTCCTCTCTGCTATAAAACTTTTTTCTTGCCTCTTTTATGTGAGATAATTTACCCCATTCTACCTCTCCGTTCCTCTTTTCCCCAATACATTCCTCTCTCATGCCTTAATTTTTATGTTTTAAATATCTTCCCTTCATATTTAACCAACACCTATCCCCCAACCCCCTCTCTGGAATTTCCTAGGAGTTTTCATTTTGGGAATCTCTTTCAAGAGGTGATCAGTGGATTCTTTCCATTTCTATTTTACCCTCTTGTTCTAGAATAGCAGGGCACTTTTCCTTGTTAATTTCATGAAAGATGATGTCAAGGCTCTTTTTTTTTATCACAACTTTCAGGTAGTCCAGTATTTTTTAAATTATCCCTCCTGGATCTATTTTTTGGGACAGTTGTTTTCCCAATGAGATATTTCACATTGTCTTCTATTTTTTCATTCTTTTGGTTTTGTTTTATTTTTTCTTGATTTCTCATAGAGTCATTAGCTTCCATTTGCTCCATTCTAATTTTTAAGCAATTATTTTCTTCAGTGAGCTTTTGGACCTCCTTTTCCATTTGTCCCAGTCTCTTTTTAAGGTGTTATTTTTTTCTGTATTTTTTGCATTTCCTTTGGCAAGCTGTTGACTGGTTTTTCATGATTTTTCTTGCATCACTGTCATTTCTCTTCTCAATTTTTCCTCTACCTGTCTTACATGATTTTCAAAATTCTTTTTGGCCATAAACCTGAGACCAATTCACATTTTTCTTGGAGACTTTAGATGTAGGACCTTTGACTTTGTTGTCTTCTTCTGAGTGTGTGTTTTGATCTTCTTTGTCACCATAGTAACTTTCTTTAGTCAGAGATTATTTTTTCCATTTTTTGCTCATTTCCTGCTCCTATTATTTGATTTTAACTCTTTATTAAGGCAAGACTCTGTTTTCAGCATGGAAAGCAGACTGTCCTAAGGTTCAGGGGTTTTGTGCAGCTGTTTCCAGTAATACTTCTAGGAACCTGTAAGTTTTCAGTTCTTTCAAGGTGGTATGATCTAAGGAGACATGTTTACTCCTCTCCTGACCTGTGCTCTGGTATATAAGTGACCACAGGCACTCTTTTCTGCCCTGGAACTGTGAGGGGAGTCCCCTCTCCACTGTGGCCTTAAGCTCTGCTATGCTAGTGCTCCTCCTCACCCAGGGACTGCCATCCAGGACTGCAACCCTGATCTGAGTATGGGCAAAGCAACACAATCCTGCCTTAGTGCTAAAAAATCTGTAATCTCCTGACCAGTTGTTTGACCACTTTATCTTCTGTGGGCTAAGAGCTCTGGAAATAGCCACTGCAGCTGCTGCTGCCATCACCACTGTTGATTCAGTCACTCTCAAGGCCTCCTCCTGGTTTGCTGTGCCCTAGGTATGACAGACTATTCCTGCTGACCCAAGTTGTCCATGATGTCTGTGGGCTGAGAGGTCTGGAAACTGCCACTGCTGCCAGTGATTCAATTGCTCTGAGGTTCCTCCGGGTTTATTGGGGCCCAGTCTATGCTGGCTTGGCCTGTGACACTGTGTTCCTCTCCTACTCTGGTGTAAGAGACCTTTCCTGTTGACCTTCCAAGTTGTCTTGGCCTGGAAATTTGTTTCACTCCATCTTTTTTGTGGGTTCTGCTGCTCTAGAATTTGTTTAGAGTTATTTTTAAAGGTATTTGGAGGGATTTGAGGGAGAGCTTAGGAGACTCCCTGCCTTTACTCTGCCATATTGGCTCTGCCCTGCTGAGCCCCGCCAGTTTTGACTTTTATGATTGCTTTTTTTTCTACTTACATTGTTACAGACAATAGTATATCATTTCCTAATTCTACTTACTTGATGTCGTATCACTTTCTATGTCTTTTCTTAATTCATTATACTTGTTATTTCTTGGAATATTCCATTGCTTATATCTATCATGATTGGTTTGCCCATTAAATCAAGAAACATATATAATTTCCTACTATGTGAATGAAATCAATAAACATCTATAATTCCCTACTATATGACACTGTGTTAACTGCTTTTTATACATATCTTCACAAATGCTTTAATACCCTTTCCAGTATTCCCAAATCAATGGGCATCTACTTTCTTTCCAGTCCTTTCCTACTCAAGTGGAGCTCACATTCTAATGGGGGAGAATATGTCTTCTCTAAGGAAATACAAAATGAAGATAAAGCAAATAAATACCAACAAGTACAAAGTAGTTTAATGCAAGCTAGTCTAATAAGCCTAGCAGTTGCAGGGATCAGGGAAGCCTACATGAAGGTGATGCTTGAGCTGATTCTTTAAAGGGGACATCATGTGGTGTGAGTGACAACAGAGAGCTTTCTGGGCATGGGGAATGGCCAATACGAAAAGCATCGTGATAGCAGATGGAGTGTTACATGTGAGAAATGAAGAGAAGGCCATTTTGGCTTGATTGCAGAGTGTGGGAGGGGAAGTGATGTGCAGTGAGACTGCAAAAATAGGTTGGGGCCAGTTTGCACAGGATTTCCAAAGCTAGAAGTGGAATTTTTGTTGTAGGATAGAGATACTAAAAAGCCAGTGGAGTTCACTGGGTAGATGAATGGAATCATCAGATCTTTGATTAAGGAAAATCACTTTGTCAGCAATGTGGAAGAAGGGCTAGAGTGGGAAAAGACTTCAGGAAAAGAGACTGATTAGGACACTGTTGCTTTTTTACTTATCTGGGTAAAAGTCAGTGTAATAAACTGTAATCAGGAAGGAGACTATAAGTCCACAAAACTTCCATACTTGGTATAGTCAAATACAAATTATTTTGAGATTCTCAGCTATTTGAGAATTTCCCACACCACTACTTCCCTCTCTTAGCATGGATAATCCAAAATTACCTCTTTCATGTTAGAAAACCACCTGTCATGATACAAGTCAATTAGTGGATATACAAGTCATGTTTTCTATAGTAAATTGAAACTAACTACAACAAGTTGCTTTTAACCATTTTTGTATGGCCAGGTCAGTGGCATTCCACAGTCGAGAAAGCCAGGGTCAGTGTTGCTAAATGCTGTCAGGGCAAGGTTGAATTTAGAATGAAATTGGGGGCTGCCAAAGAAGGAAATTTTAGAGGCCTCAGGAGAGAACTTAGGCCAGAGTCCAAGGCATGGGGGGATCAATAACTAATGTTGACAGGATGTGGAGAGTGAAAGGGAGAACATTTGCAGTGGCTAGAATGTACTAATTCTTGTCAAAAGGGGCTGCTTTTATGCATGTGTGCAGCCTCATTCTGTCTGGTAGCCTGAGCAGAGTCGAGAATGATGGATTTGGAGACAAAAGACAAATTCAAATCTTGATTCACTACTTACTACTTGTGTGACCTTGGGCATGCTGCCTATACATACTGGCCATTTTTGTTATCTATAAAATGAAGAAATTGGACTAGAGAAGACAATCTTAACTTGGGTTTAATGGATCTCCAAAGGGTCCATAGATAGATTTTATATTCATAAATTTACCCTGTATATACCTTCCTATGTAAGGATTTGTTTGCTTATTGTCTCCCCTCTATTAGATTGTGAGCTCCTTGAGGGTAGGGACTAACTTTTAGCTCTTTTCATATCCCCTGTAATTAGCACAGTGCTTAGCACATTGTAAGCCCTTAATAAATGCTATTGACTCATCATACTAGACTACCCAAAGGGAACATGACACAAAAAAGAATTAAAGGATCTTTAAGATATTTTCAATGGGAACCCACACAATTCTTGTTTGGAATCATATATTGGACAGATGGTGTATGGACAGTGAGCTGGGCCCAGAATTGAGCAGGAGGGAGGATGCAGGATGGATTGCCTTTGGAAAATTGTGAAGAGCTTTTAATTACTCTGCCTTTCCTCTGAAACAATTGTTCATTAAAAAAAAAACAACCACCCCCCAAAAACCAAAAAAACCCAAAAAACAAACATCAATATTTCCCAATGACTGTGTTTGATTCTGAATCTTGCAATGAGAGCCTAAAGAAGTATAATTGCAAGTCACTCAAAGGATGATGGAGGTTTGATAGGAGATGTGAATATACTGCAATATATTACTGCCCAAAAGTGGTACAAAGCAGCAACATAAAGAATGTCAGTGAATATACATGAATAGAAAAGGAGATGAGCAGGGTATATTATAAGATTAATGGCTAACTTATGGATACCTTCATATATTATAGGTATGCATGCAGTGGTCCAGAGAATTGGAGGAAGACACCAACACATAGGGTAGACCACTCCACACACACAATCACACACATAATTTACATAGAAACAGAAACACAGCAGATTTATAGGAACACATGGACAAGAGATGGCCAGGATGGGGAAGCACAGATGAGTTGCCATCTGTATTAATGGACAGAATACTTGTGTCTGAGAATGCTTGTTTCAATCAAAGTTTTGAAGTACTATCAACACAAAAGGGGGAAACCAAAAAAATAGAATAATTAAGATTCCAACTGTCAGGAAAGATTCTATTTTTCTGGTGATTTCTTTTAAACTGACCATAGTTCATGATAATAGTACATCTTTGGTTTTTTTTTCCCGTTGATATATCATCTGTCTGGTAATGCCCATTAGCCACTACCGTATTCAAAAAATAATCACGATTTTCACTCTAAATTTATTATTGAAGTTGTTCTGTGTCCTCAGGGTTGGGCATCACCATTTTGTGTAATTATTTTATATTAGTCTTCATTAGATCACATTAAACCACAATTCCCAATTGGGGAAAATGTTCCTTTTGTTAATCAATATATTTCATGTTTTAAAGGGAAGTAAATGTCTTTAAGAAATATTTTTCTGGTAAAAAAAAGGAAGGTGGATTTTGAAATAAGGTAGGTCTCAGAGAGACAGGACTGGGAATAGCTGACATAAAGGGATTATGAGCCTCAGCTAACTAGACTATACATATACCTCCAAGAAAAAGGAGGAGGGTACGTGACAGTTTTGACCTTCCGTCCTCCCTAGAGGAAAACCTATCATAAAATGAAGCTTGGTAAGTTAAATCAAGAATAGGGATTGATTTCCTTCCCTTGAGACTTGGTCTCCAGTGAATACAGCCTTATTTCAAAAGTGAAACCTAAAAGAAGGAAGCCAAGTATTGATCTGTATTTTCCCTAGAAAGTGAGGAATAGTTAAGAATAAGATATCTATCCCTGTATAATCTTGTACTCTGTGATGTTCACTTTCATGTTATACTTTAAGGTTCATAAACCTTTTATTTTAAATAAATTACTGGATCAGCAGTTATCAATTCAAAAACAGAGAACTGTTCTACTTCATGGTGCCTCTTTCTTGGTATTTTCATTATTGTTGTTTTGTCATTTCAGTCATGTCCAACTCTTGGTAAGCACATTTGGGTTTTCCTGGCAAAGATACTGGAGTGGTCTGCCACTTCCTTCTCCAGATCAATTTATGGATGAAGAAACTGAGGCAAACAGGGTTAAGTGTCTTGCTCAGGGTCACACAGCTACTAAGTGTCTAAAGCCAGATTTGAACTCAGATCTTCCTCACTCCAGGCCTGGCACTCTATTCACTGCACCACCTAGCTGCTTTTATATTTGGGAAAAAAACTTAAGAGATGAGATCCATTACAACCCATTTATTTTACAGATGAGGAATTTGGTCCATACAGGTTAAATTATTTTATTATTATTATTAATTATTATTAAAGTCCCCAAAGTAGCAAATAGTGGAACCTGGAATCAAACCCAAGTCACCTGATTCTAAGCTCACTGTACCATGCGAATTGCATTTGAGAGAAGAATCCTAGTATTTTCCAATGGTAGGAACTGATTATTAATGTCTCTTCACGGAAACATGCATTAAATAAAGAAATACGGTAAAGGGTTATGGTTACTGGGTAGGCACCTAAAGGACCATTTATTTACTTCTTCTAGCTGAAGTCATGATGCTATAGGAGAAGCAAGTATATGGGAAATAAACATCTGACTATGAAGATAGTGTCAAAGAATATAATTTGGTTTTATGGTTACTACTTAAAATACTGGAATGATGGGATCCTATCAAAAGTCAGAATACAGCATCATAGTCACTAATTTGATCTCAGCAGATTTAAACTGAAGTTTAAGGGGAAAGATGGGTCAGAGGGAAGAGAAATGACCATATAGTAACAGAATTATGAAGAAAAGTGAAACAAATACCTACTAAATACCATGAGGAAAGACTGAGTTGTTTAGAACATTATTTTTGTCCTAATATATCTATTTCACCAATGAAGATAGAGTAATAATATTAAACAAAACTTGAAATTTTAGTGCGGCAATCTCATAGGTAGGCATATTAGATGAAACTCATGTCTATAAAATAATGATCTTTAGGTATTTCAGAAGTAATATTATTCATAAAAGCACTGTTCACTTGAGGAATAGCACTTTATATCAAGATTGTATACTTTTTTCATGAACATACAGGATTCTAAATATGGGAACAAACTGGCCGTAGTTGAGGAAGGATAAGTGGAGAGAAAAGACAAAAATCACTATACACCATGGGAATAGAGCACTCAATCACATGGAAATATGAGTGAAGATCATCTAATTTACAACACAAAATTCTTAGACAGTATGTAGTTGTAGTGGGGGATGACAACTCCATTGATATCGTCTGGATGTCTCATTCCTCTAAAATCAGAGCTTCTCATAAAATTTTCTAATACCTTTCTGGAAAACAATGCTCTAAAAACAGGTTCTAAAAAAGAGTAAAAATGTTGGAGGTTCAGTTCTATGATATTCTGAGGTCACAATTTCATATGATCCTAATGTGAATGAAAAGGAGGAGATGTCTAAAGAGATCAATGTTCCTGTGTAGGTAACTTGTCTGATAAGCTCAAATTAAAAAGATACAAGTACAAAAGATTGAAGAGGGGAGCACAAACAAAAGATTGACCCTAGAACATAAGAATAGTGTCCAAAACCAATTCCCCCTAAAACTTTGGTTTGAGAAAAATTCAATTTCAAAAGCTTTTAAACAGTAAAGCTCTGTAGGGGCCAGCCAAGATGAAAAAAATACTAGGGCCAGTTCCATTGATTGGGGAGAGGGGAGAGATTAGTGTTTATGGGCAACAAAAAAGATTGGAATTATAATACTGAGAGGATGGGTTCAGTTTCTACCTGTGCAACCTTGAACAATCACAACCTCCCCGGGCCTCAGTTTCTTCTAAGGCTCCTTCCAGCTCAAAGCATCAGATAATCTGATACTGTTTTGCATTTCCTTTCTTTGTCTCCAGGAATAAAAGAAACAAAATGGGCAAGAAGGAATCAAATCTCAGAATAAAGAAGAATGCAATAAGACAGAAACTGAACTTCTATTAATGTGCCCAAGGCATTTATTACTGACAAATATTTCTTTTTTTCATTTTTCCAAATTACTTTATTATGTAAAGAAAATTTAACATTTTTAAAAAAAGTTGTTTAAATTCTCTCCCTCCCTTCTTCCCTACTTCCTCTGATTTACAAGGTAAGCATTTTGATATAGGTTATACATGCAGTTATGTAAAGCTTATTTCCATATTAGTCATGTTATAAAAGAAAATAGAGACCTAAAAAACAAGAAAAAATGAAGAATTTTTTTAAAGTATGCTTCAATCTTCATTCAGACTCCAAGAGTTCTTTTTCTGGAGGTGGATAAAATTTTTCATTATAAGACTTTAGAATTGTCTAAGATCATTGTATCGCTGAGAAGAGCTAAGTCATTCACAGTTGATCATTGTTACAGTATTGCTGTTACTATGTAAAATGTTCTCCTGGTTCTGGTCACTTTATTTTGTTACAATTCATGTAAGTCTTTCCAGGTTTTTCTGAAATTGTTCTGCTCATTTCTTATATCCCTACTGTATTCCATTACAATCGTATACCACAACTTGTGCAGTCATTCCGCAATTGATGGGCATCCCCTCAATTTCCAATTCTATGTCACCAAAAAGGGCTGCTATAAATATTGTTGCATGTATAGGTCCTTTTCCTTTTAAAAAATTCCTTTTGAGATATAGCACTAGTAGTGATATTCCTGGGTCAAAGGGCATGCACAGTTTTATAGCCTTTTAAGCATCATTTCAAATTGATCTCCAGAGTGATTGGAGCAGTTTACAGCTCCAGCAACAGTGTATTAGTGTCCCAATTTCCCCACAACACCCTCCAACAGTTGCCGTTTTCAGTTGAAGGAAAGCACTTTACATCAAGATTGTATTTTTTTTCTTTTTTTAAAAATTTATTTAATATATTTAGTTTTCAGCATTGATTTTCACAAGAGTTTGAATTACAAATTTTCTCCCCATTTCTACCTTCCTGCCCACTCCAAGATGGCATATATTCTGATTGCCCTGTTCCCCAGTCAGCCGTCCCATCTGTCACCCCACTTCCCTCAAATCCCCTTTTCCCTTCCTTTCTTGTAGGGCAAAATAAATTTCTACACCCCATTGCCTGTGTATCTTATTTCCTAGTTGCATGCAAAAACTTTTTTTGTTTGTTTTTGAACATCTGTTTTTAAAACTTTGAGTTCCAAATTCTCTCCCTTTTTCCCTCCCCACCCACCCTCCCTAAGAAGGGAAGCAATTCAGCATAGGCCACATGTGTGTCATTATGTAAAACCCTTCCACAATACTCATGTTGTGAAAGACTAATTATATATTGCTCCTTCCTAACCTATCCCCCTTTATTGAATTTTCTCACTTGACCCTGTCCCTTTTCGAAAGTGTTTGTTTTTGATTACCTCCTCCCCCTTTCTGCCCTCCCTTCTATCATCCCCCCCCTTTTTTATCTTCTTCCTCCTTCTGTCCTGTGGGGTAAGATACCCAATTGAGTGTGTATGGTATTCTCTCCTCAGGTCAAATCTGATGAAAGCAAGATTCACTCATTCCCCCTCACCTGCCCCCTCTTCCCTTCCTACAGAACTGCTTTTTCTTGCCACTTTTATGCAAGATAATTTACTCCATTCTACCTCTCCCTTCCCCCCTCTCTCAGTATATTTGTCTCTCATCCTTTAATTTAATTTTATATTTTTAGATATCATCCCTTCATATTCAACTCACCCTGTGCCCTCTGTCTGTATCTATCTATCTATGTATCTATCTATCTATCTATATATGTACATGTATATATATATACATAATACACATGTATATATACGTGCATACACATGCATATATACATACCCATACACATATATACACACACACACACATACATATATATATATACACACACACACACACATATATATATATATATATATATATATATATATATATATGCATATTCCCTTCAGCTACCCTAATACTGAGGTCTCGTGAATCATACACATCATCTTTCCAAGTAGGAATGTAACAAAACAGTTCAATTTTAGTAAGTCCCTTGGGATTTCTCTTTCTTGTTTACCTTTTCATGCTTCTCTTGATTCTTGTGTTTGAAAGTCAAGTTTTCTGTTTAGCTCTGGTCTTTTCACTGAGAAAGCTTGAACGTCCTGTATTTTGTTGAAAATCCACATTTTGCCTTGGAGCATGATACTCAGCTTTGCTGGGTAGGTGATTCTTGGTTTTAATCCTAGCTCCATTGACCTCCGGAATATTGTATTCCAGGCCCTTCGATCCCTTAAGGTAGAAGGTGCTAGATCTTGTGTTATTCGGATTGTGTTTCAACAATACTCAAATTGTTTCTTTCTGGCTGCTTGCAGTATTTTCTCCTTGATCTGGGATTGATTCTTCTCCTCATTGACTTTTTGGAGCTCTTTTGCCATTTGAGTTTGTCTATTTTTAAGGTGTTGTTTTCTTCAGTATTTTTTTGCTTCTCCTTTAGCAAGTCATTGATTTGTTTTTCATGATTTTCTTGCATCATTCTCATTTCTCTACCCAATTTTTCCTCTCCTTCTCTAACTTGCTTTTACAAATCCTTTTTGATCTCTTCTATGGCTTGAGACCAGTTCATGTTTTTCTTGGAGGCTTTTGATGTAGGCTCTTTGACTTTTTTGACCTCTTCTGGCTGTATATTTTGGTCTTCTTTGTCACCAAAGAAAGATTCCAAAGTCTGAGACTGAATATGAGTGTGTTTTTGCTGCGTGGCCATGTTCCCAGACAACTTACTTGACTCTTGAGTTTTTCATCAGGGTATGCCTGCTTGAAGAGTAGAAAGTAATTTGTTCCAAGCTTGAGGGGATGTGCTGTTGTTTTCAGAGCTATTTCTATACAGCCAGCTCTGCAACACCAGCACTCCTCCTTCCCCAAGAACCGCCAACCTGGACCTGACGCAAATCTTAAGCAGGCTCTGCACTCCTGCTCTGATCCGCCACTTAATTCCTCCCACCAGGTGGGCCTGGGGCCAGAAGCAACTGCAGCTGTAGTTCTGTAGCTGCACCACCTCCACCACCCCTGGGTCAGTGGCTGAACCGCGAACTCCTTCCACTCTATCCCTGCATTTTTTCCCACTAACCTCTGTTGTCTTTGGTGTTTGTGGGTTGAGAAGTCTGGTAACTGCAAGATTGTATACTTTTTCATGGACATACAGGATCCTGAATATGAGATCAAGCAGTGTCACTTTCCTTTTCCCATCTGAAACATGTGAGGTGGTACCTTAAAATTGTTTTAACTTTTATTTCTCTCATCAATAATTATTTAGAACATTTTTACATATAGCTAGAGATAACTTTGATTTATTCACCTGAAATCTACCTGTTCATATCTTTTGACCATTTATCATTTGGAGAATGGCTCTTTTTTTCATTGGATTTGGCCCAGCTCCCTATATATTTGAGAAAAGAAGTCTTTATCAGAGAAATTTGCTGTAAAATTTCCCCTCAGTTTTCTGCTTTTCTTTTAATCTTGGCTGCATTGGTTTTGTTTGTGCAAAACCTTTTAAATTTAATATAATCAAAATTAACCATTTTATATCCCATCATGCTCTCTATCTCTTGTTTGGTCATAAATTCTTCCCTTATCCATAGATGTGATAGGTAAATTATTCCAAGTTCTCCTAATTTGCTTAAGATATCACCTTTTCTCTCTAAATAATATACTCATTTTGATATGTTGGTATACAGTGTGAGATGTTGTCTATCCCTAGTTTCTGCCAAATAGCTTTCCAGTTTTCCCAGCAGTTTTGGTGAAACATTAAGTTCTTATCCCAAAAGTTTGGGTCTTTGCATTTATTAAATACTAGATTTTTGTAGTCATTTACTACTGCGTACTGTGTGCCTAAACTACTCCCCTCAATCCACCACTCTATTTCTTATCCAGTAACAGATTGTTTTAATGACTACTGCTTTGTAATAGTTTGAGACCTGGTATGGCTAAGCCATCTTCCTTTACATTTTTTTTCATTGATTCCCTTGATGTCCCTGACCTTTTGTTGTTCCAGATGAATTTTGTAAATTCTTTTCTAGCTCTATAAAATAATTTTTGGTAGCTGTAGTGGTATGACACTGTAAATAAATGAATTTAGGTAGGATTATAATTTTATCTTATTGGCTCAGCCTACCATAAGCAATTAACATTTTTAATTTTATAAATCTGACTTTATTTGTGTTGAAAGTCTTTTGTAATTGTGTTTGTATATTTCCTGGATTTTTCTTAGCAGGTAGACTCCTAAGTGTTTTATATTGTCTACAATTATTTTAAATTGGATTCCTCTTTCTATATCTTGCTGCTGGACTTTGTTAATAATACATAGAAATGCTGATGATTTATGTGGGTTTATTATACACACAGACACAGACACACACACAGACACAGACACACACAGACACACACACACACACGCGCACACACACACACACACCCACACCCTTAATTGACAAAGCAAAATGAAGGACCTTAGAGTTCCTATCACCCCATGGTATCTATATTCCTTAAAGAAGCCAAGATCCATAGTCCCTGTGTTATTGAGAATTCATCATTTAACACAGACAATAAGACATCTAGAAGCATAAGACTCATGGATCTGGCCCCTGATATCTCAGATTTAGGTTGGTGGGAGGGGCAGCCACATGTCTAGGGTAGGGGATGGATAAGGGGTGACTTTGCTGAAGTTAATTATTTCAACTAGTTTTTCAGTTGATTCTCTAGAATTCTCCCAAGTATGCCATAATATCATCACCAATGAGTCAATGTTTTGTTTCCTTATTGCTTAATATATATATATATATATATATATATATATATATATATATATATATATATATATATATATATATATATCATTCCTTCAATTACTTTTTCTTCTCTTATTGCTATAGCTAGCATTTCTAGTACAATATTGAATAATAGTGGAAATAATTGACATCCTTGCTTCACCCCTGATCTTATTGGAAAGGTCTCTGGCTTATCTCAGTTACAGATAGTGCTTGGTGATGGTTTTAGATAAATACTGATTACCATTTTTAAGGAAAGCTCCATTTATTCCTATGCTTTCCAGTGCTGTTTTTTTTTTAAATAGGAATGACTGTTGTATTTTGTCAAAAGCTTTTTCTTCAGCTGAAGCATAATAGCTTCTGCTCCAGTCCCTTAGTTTTACTCTGTTTGAGTCTCTCTGCTTCAAGTGTATTTCTTGTAAATAAAATATTGTAGGATTCTGTTTTTTAATCCACTTTGTCATATGCTTCCATTTTTGGATGCAGTCCATTTCATTTTCATTCACAATTACGATTTTTGACTGCGTATTTCCCTTTATCCTGCTTTTTTACTCCCTATTCTCCTTTTCTCTCTCTTCTTTCACTCTGTCCCTCCCCAAAAGTGTTTTGCTTCTGACCATCACTGACCCCAATCTACCTTCCCTTCTATCTGCCTTTGTATTAGGAGGGCAGAGTTTATAATCTCAAAGAGGATCATAAACATGTCTGAAACGTTCGGAACCGCCGGATATAAGAAACTCTCAAAGTAGAAGGCAGAAGAATCAAAACATTTATTTAGGCTCCACAGTAACCAACCCATGAACCAGCAACCCCATTTTGATATATTGATCAAAAGCTTCCAGGCCCAATAAGTACGCCTTGAAAGAGTAACCAGGAGGCTACAGAGAAGCATGATTGCGTAAAGCAAAATCATGTTTCCCCCTCTATGGTAATAAGATTACCCACTGGACTGAAGTCTTTGTTCAGCTTCCTCCCGTAGGTCAGCTCTGCTACTGGCAGCTCCTGCTTCAGCTGTGTCTGTGGCTGTGGCTGTGGCTGCAACTGTAACTGTTGCTGTAACTGTCGCTGTAACTGTCGCTGTAACTGTCGCTGTAACTGTCTCTGGCTCCAACCGGAAAAGGAAAAGAGGATCTTCAAGCTGTCCTCTCCCCTCTTATAGAGTTTTTGACATCATCAAGCACTGCCTGAACGACCAGGGCCGATTGGTTCTTGACTTGGCCCCTCCCCCTAGCGTGGCCGTTAACACCTCCCCTCAGCCAGCCCCATGACTCATCACACAGGAAGTTGTCTGCTTCCTGGAATGCTCTTTGGGCTTCCTGCCCCGGAAGAGCAAGCCACAGTGTCCAGAGGCTCAATGAGGTAAGCTGAGTCATTCAAAGAAAACAAAGGCCATTCTGGCTACACTCCACCCCTTGTTATAGGATACATAATCTAATCAGCCATGTATCCTAGAACATACATTGTGATCCAATTACAAAGGAAACTAAAACATATCATTCATTATAAAGCAAAACATATCATTTGGTGACATTCCTAAATATTGGTTTACGATTCAAATGTGATCCACCCCTAGGTCCCAGCAAGATAATCTCTTCAATCAATCATCCCCAAAATAATTATTAATAATTCAAATGTCCACCCCTAAATCCTTGTATCCATTACATAGGATCAATAATATCATAACAATAAAACAACACAGCAAGGATAACACAAAATAAGTAAACAGAACACTATCATCATTTCCACCCCCCTTGAACGATTGGGGCTCAAAATCTTGGGGTGAGGGGTGAAGGTCTCATTTTCCATAGCTTCTTCATGCTGAAATTGGATGTAGAGATGGCCCTGCCCCCAAAAAGTCCCATTCCAGAGGTCATTTCTTTAACAAGCTGGCAGGAATTCCAAGAATGCTATATGCTTAGGCAGTCACCAGAAAGTGCAGGGTGCTTAAGCCTGAAGGAAACAAAACTAGCAACAAGGTTAGCCAAAACAAAGGACAGAAAGAATAGACAAGTATGGACTATAATTCTTCAAATAAAATCATCTCAAGTTTGGTTGAGATTTCAGTTATGCAAAGATCCAACATCAAAGCCAAACTCAGGTGGGAAATGAGACAGAGACTAGGATTGTCCTCCCAGCCTTTCCCCAAATGTACAAGTTTTCATCCGTTAATCACACAAAGTTACCTTTCCTCTGAGTGGCTTATGGCATTTACCAGCATCAGCCATACCTGTGGAGTCTGTGAATCTATTATTATAACCTATTCACGGTAAAATATATGGTTCAGGGGTACGATTTGGTAATTATTTTCCCCTGAATAGACAACTGTTACAGTGTTGTCCTTCCCATGGGCTATAACTTCTGCAGCCTTTGGAATATCATCTGGCTTCCGTTTTACCCATACCTTAGCTCCTGACTTTATTCTATCAATGGAGCAAGACCCTTTTGCCCCTCTAGTAGTTATTTTGGGAGGAGGGTCAGTTTTCACAAAGGGTATTTTTTCACAGGGGATAATAATGACTTGAACCATCCTATCATTTCTACAAAATTGTACAGGTTTTTTACCCATATTCTGGAGTGTCACAACAATTTCTTTTTGATAATTAGAATCTATCACTCCAGCCAATACATGTATTCCTTGAGCCGCTAATCCTGGTTTAGGTAATATCCGTCCAAGATGATTCTTGGGGATTCTCATACATACTCCAGTAGGGGTTTTTCTTATCTCTTTCCTATTTAACCTAAAATTCTCTATACAATGTAAATCATATCCTGCTGAACCAGGTGTTCCTGGACTTGGTAGTGGGACATCTTCCCTCACAGTCCAAAATTCAATGTTTTGGATCTCACATGTTTGCTGTTCTCTGATCTGCAGATTTGGGGTCATCATTCTGGCTAGAGGTGTACTTCCCCCTAAGGGCCTATTATTCAAATTACGTAAGGCAATAGACAAATTATCCTTCCAATGTCGATATGAATTATTTGAGCTTAATTTTCTCAGCTGTTCTTTCAACAATCCATTCATTCTTTCAATTAGCCCAGATGCTTGTGGGTAATATGGAATATGATATATCCATTCTATATTATTCAACACACAATATCTTTTCACTTCTTTGCCCTTGAAATGTGACCCATTGTCACTTTGAATCTGCATTGGGGTTCCATAATATAAACTTACAATATCTAGAGTTTTACAGGTGTTTTTCTGAGTTGCGTCTTTATAAGGACAAGCCACTAGTACACCTGAATAGGTGTCAACACACGTACATACATATTTACATCCTTTATCCTGGGGTAGTGGGCCAATATAATCTATCTGCCAAATTTGGGCTGGAACTTTTCCCCTTGCTATTTCTCCAGTAACTATCCTAGGAAGAGTTCGTTCTTTTTCTAATTGACATATACAACACTCCTCTGTTATTTGTTTTAACAACGCATGAGAAATACTGATACCTCGATCCTGTGCCCATCGATGGGTGGCCTGGACCCCTAAATGGCCAGCAGTCTGGTGGACCCATCTTGCTAAGGCTGGGTCATCAGTTGGAGTCGGAGTAGGGACAATACATTCAGTAGCAATCTTTGCTAGTCGATCCGCATGTGCATTGTACTCACGTTCTGGTGTGGTCAGGGTTGCATGAGCATCAACATGAAAAACTGACAGATCTGTAACCAAAGACATGTCCCATATATTTTCCCATAACTCTTTACCCCAAACTTGTTTGCCATGAATCTCCCAATTCTGATTCCTCCATATAGGCATCCACGTAGCTAATCCATTAGCTACCGCCCACGAGTCAGTAAATATATGACATTGTCCTCCTTTCTCTGCTCTGATGGCCTGATGCACTGCCATCAGTTCAGCATATTGGCTACTTCCACCTATCCCAGAACTTTCCAGAGTTCTCCTTGTACAGGGGTTATAGGCTACTGCTTTCCAATGTCTCTTCTGTCCTAAATATTTTGCTGTCCCATCAGTAAACCAAGCATGTTTCTTCTGTTCTTCATTTAGTCCGTCATATCCATTATTCCATTTCACTAAGGATGGTACCATCTGTTGCTTAGATTCAAGGGGCTTTTCATTGCTCTCAGTATCAATGTTCGCCACAGATTCATGTAGAGCAGAAACTCCATTTTTGCCTGCTCTGGACCTATTCTGAATATACCACTTCCATTTGATTATGCTTGCCTCTTGTGCATGTCCAATTCTGTGAGAAGCTGGGGTACTCATTACCCAAGTCATAATTGGAATTCCAGGCCTTAATACCACTTCATGACCCAGAGTTAGTTGCTCAGTTTCTACTAAAGCCCAATATGCAGCTAACAGCTGCTTCTCAAAAGGTGTATATTGCACTCCAGATGAGGGCAGTTTCCTTGACCAAAAGCCTAAAGGTACACTTCGGCTTTGTTGTTTTTGCCACAGACTCCAATTTGCATAGTCATCTTGTACAGTCACTTGTAACTCCACTGGCCCATTTTGCATAGGCCATAAGTCTAGAGCTAATTGAATAGCAGCCTTTGCTTCCTCAAAAGCTCTACTTTGTTCAAGTCCCCAGTCAAATTCATATTTCTTTCTGGTGACTTTATACAAGGGTTTTAAAATCTGTCCCAAATGTGGGATGTGGTGTCTCCAATAACCAAACAGCCCTATGAACTTTTGGGCCTCTTTCTTATTGGTAGGGGTGGGAAAATCCTGGATTTTTTGTCGAGCTTGTGGGAGAATTTCTCGCAGTCCTCTATTCCACTGTATCCCCAAGAATTTTACAGTTTGAGCTGGCCCTTGAACCTTTGCGGGGTTGATTTCCCATCCTTTGCTTTTCATATGGTCAATTAATAATACTAAACTCTCCTCCACCTCCTTTATATTCTTTCCCTGTATCATGATGTCATCTATGTAATGTGTAAGCTGTACACCAGGTAACTTTAATTCATCCAAATGTTCAGCTACAATCCTGTGGCAAATAGTTGGGCTATGAATATATCCTTGCGGCAGGCGTGTAAATGTATACTGTCGGCCTTGCCAAGTAAAAGCAAACTGATTCCATTGCTTGGGGTCTATTGGGATTGTAAAGAAGGCATTGGCCAAATCAATAACTGCATACCAAGTCCCTTCACGTTTTTGTATTCTCTCTATTAAAGTAACCGTGTCTGGGACAGCAGCATACAAGGGAGGAGTCACTTTGTTCAGCTGTCTATAATCTACTGTCATCCTCCATGTTCCATCTGACTTTCGGACTGGCCAGACAGGGTTGTTCCATTGAGTAGTTGTAGGGACTAACACTCCTGCCTCAACACATTCTCTTATAGTGTTGGCAATTTCATCTTGCCCACCTGGCACACGATATTGCCTCAAAGTAATTATTTTAGAAGGTTCGGGCAAAGTGATTGGATCCATCTTGATTTTCCCCACTAAGACTGCATTAATGCCCATTTTCCTCACAGCAAATTGGTATTTCCCTTCGGGTAAATTTAAGGTCATACCCTTCAATATGTCTATTCCAATGATGTATTCGGGAATAGGCACAATAACCACACTATATTCTTTCTTGGGCAACTGTCCAATTTTCATCATTAATTTAACTTGCCTGGCTGATATTTCAGTCCCTCCTAGTCCTGTAATGGTAATAGGAGTTCCATGGCTGAACTTGTCTGGATTTCCATAAATAAGGGTGGCCTCGGCCCCAGTATCTATTAATGCCTCAGTTACCGTACTTGACCCATTTTTCCAATATATGGTCAAGTTAATGTGAGGTCTACAATCCAGCCTGTGTATTTCCTTAATTTGGACTGGGGCTCGGCCTGTTCCCTAGTATTCCCTTTCATGTGATTCACTTGGGTTTGAAGGTTCAACATCTGTAGTATTTGCAGGAGCAGTTCTTATTTCCCTATTTCTCGTGTTATCAAGTCCTTTATCTCTATACATTCTATATAATTCATTGGTTGGAATTCCATCTATCATTTCAAAACCTACCCCTGCTCTCAATAAAGCAGTAAACATTTCTTTCCTTGTTACTCTCCTTTGGCGCCAAGTTTGCTGGTTATTCACCCTTCTCTCTTGAGGAGATCTATCCCTTCCCCAGTCACCTAAGTCATGTAACTGTAAAATCTTATTTATCACTGTTGTAAGACGGCTCCCTACTTCTCCAAGTAATAAATTCAAAATTAGTTGTTTATAAGCAGGGGGAGCTGTCCTAATTATTAAATTCCTATGAGGCAGTTCCATTGGATCATTGTAATATTTGTCTGCAGTTCCTATCATAATGGCAGTCTTCATTACCTCCTCCTTTAGTCTCATGATACAATCTCTAAGTGAATACCAGGGTCTGTGCTCAGTGGGCCACATAGAATCAGTAGCATATCTCTTATTGCATCCCACAGCGGCTAATGCCAACAGAGTAGTCCTGCTATCACCATCTCCTTGCTGATGATGTTCCCTAAAAGCTTGTTGAACTAGAGGATCATGGCTGATACCTATGAATCTCATGCAGTCTGTCCTATCTACTGATATTCCACTGGCCCCTTGATCACTGAGTCTTACCATCCAAGATATCAATGGTTCTCCTATTCTTTGGCTGAATCTACTCAAAATATCTGTGACCTCTTGCGGTGAGAAATCTTCCTGAATTTCCCTTGTAACTGAATCTTCACCTCGGGTTTCTGTCTTCCTCCTTTGTATGGGTCGAGCCCTTGTCTGATCATTTAACCATCTCCTATTCTCTGTGTGAGGCACATCCTGAACCCCAGTAGTGTTTTGTGCCTCAGCCCCTAACATTATCTCATTCTCTCCCCACTCACTTCCTCTGCCACCATGGCTAGGACGAAGCAGGCAGTCAGGCTCTTTCTGGGCTGGGTTGAAATGCACTCTGGGCTTTTTTGGTCTCCTGTTGCTCTTAGCCACATTAATAGAAAAGTTCTCATTTGAGTCAGTTTGGTCTCCTGCTATCTGAGATTCCCCTTCTTCCTGTGGGGTAGGAGTGCCCCCATGTCTTTCACTTAATCTCAATCTTTCGTATACTAGCCGGTAGGCTGATAACACTATCCAGCTTTGCCTAGATAGTGATGCCCCTGACTGAATCCCAACTTCTCGTAAACACTTTTCCAAATCCCTAGGATCTCCTCTCCGTAGCCTTGGTTCCCAGTTTTCACAGGGTCCAGCTTTTTTAGCCAATTCTTTTGCTAGGGAGGAATAAAATGGATCCTCCCATCCTGGGATATTCATCTCTTCCTCTGGAATTGTTCTGCTTCTAAATAGAGATCTTATACCTAGCGATCCCATCCTCGTCGCCAAATGTATTAGGAGGGCAGAGTTTATAATCTCAAAGAGGATCATAAACATGTCTGAAACGTTCGGAACCGCCGGATATAAGAAACTCTCAAAGTAGAAGGCAGAAGAATCAAAACATTTATTTAGGTTCCACAGTAACCAACCCATGAACCAGCAACCCCATTTTGATATATTGATCAAAAGCTTCCAGGCCCAATAAGTACGCCTTGAAAGAGTAACCAGGAGGCTACAGAGAAGCATGATTGCGTAAAGCAAAATCATGTTTCCCCCTCTATGGTAATAAGATTACCCACTGGACTGAAGTCTTTGTTCAGCTTCCTCCCGTAGGTCAGCTCTGCTACTGGCAGCTCCTGCTTCAGCTGTGTCTGTGGCTGTGGCTGTGGCTGCAACTGTAACTGTCGCTGTAACTGTCGCTGTAACTGTCTCTGGCTCCAACCGGAAAAGGAAAAGAGGATCTTCAAGCTGTCCTCTCCCCTCTTATAGAGTTTTTGACATCATCAAGCACTGCCTGAACGACCAGGGCCGATTGGTTCTTGACTTGGCCCCTCCCCCTAGCGTGGCCGTTAACACCTCCCCTCAGCCAGCCCCATGACACAGGAAGTTGTCTGCTTCCTGGAATGCTCTTTGGGCTTCCTGCCCCGGAAGAGCAAGCCACAGTGTCCAGAGGCTCAATGAGGTAAGCTGAGTCATTCAAAGAAAACAAAGGCCATTCTGGCTACAGCCTTCTCCCTTCTCTGTACCAAATACCCTTATATTTAGTTGTAGGGTAAGATAGATTTCTACTTGATTGTGTATATCATTCTCTCTTTGAGCCAATTTGATGAGAGTAATGTTCAAGCATGCCCACCACCCCTACATTTCCCCTCCACTATAAAAATTCTTTTGTGCCTTTTTTGGTGAGATAATTTATCCAATTTTCCTCTCCTTTTCCCCTTCTTCCAATACATCTCTCTTTCTCATTCTTTAATTTTAATTTTTTATATCATCCCATAATAGTCAACTCACACCCAGGCCCTTCTCCATCTATGTATACCCTCTAACTGCCCAAATACTGAAAAAGTTCTTGGGAGTTACAAGTATCATTATATAGGAATGTAAACAGTTTAATAAGAAGAAGTCCTTTATGATCTTTCTTTCATGTTTACCTTTTTATGCTTCTCTTGAATATTGTATTTGAAAGTCAAATTTTCTTTTCAGCTCTGGTGTTTTCATCAGAAATGCTTGAAAGACCTCAATTTCTTTAAATGTCCATCTTTTCCATGAAGGATTATACTCAGTTTTGACGAGTAGATGATTCTTGGTTGTTGTCCTACCTCCTTTGCCCTCCAGAATATCATATTCCAAGCCCTACAGTCCTTTAATGTAGAAACTACTAAACTTTGTGTGATCTTGACTGTGCCTCCCTGATGATTGAATAGTTTCCTTCTGGATGTTTGAAGTATTTTCTCTCTGACCTGGGAATTCTGGAGTTTGTCTATAATATTCTTTGGAGTTTTCATTTTGGGAACTCTTTCCAGAAGTGATGGGTTGATTCTTATGATTTATATTTTGCCCTCTATTTCTAGGATATGGGGGCAGTTTTCTTTGATAATTTCTTGAAACATGTCTAGGCTCTTTTTTTTTATCATGACTTTCAGGTAGTCCAATAATTTTAAAATTATCTCTCCTGGATTTCCTTTCCAGGTCAGTTGTTTTTTCCAAAGACATGTTTCACATTTTCTTCTGTTTTTTCATTTTTTGATTTTTTTTTTACTGTTTCTTGATGTATTTTGGAGTCATTAGCCTTCACTTGCCCAATTCCAATTTTTAAGGAGTAATTTTTTCCAGGGAGCTATTGTACCTCCTTTTCCATTTGGCCAACTCTGCTTTTTAAGGGGTTCATCTCTTCAGTGGATTTTTGTGCCTCTTTTGCCATTTGGCCTTTTCTGTGTTTTTTCTTTTTGTTTCTGCAGGGGCTACACCAGAGGCAAAGCTTTACTGGGGAGTAATGTCAAAGGAAGGGCTGGCCAAGCTGGGGTAGGAAACCAGTTTGTCTGGGCCTCAGGCTTCCCATCGGGGGTGAGAGCCTCCTCTGGCCTGAAGTCAAACTCATCCTCAACCTTGATCTGGCCTGGGCCCAGCTCTGTGGTTAGCAACGCCCCACCTCAGCCTCCATGGCAGGGGGCCTTCCCCAGGCAGGGTACTGCTGGGCTCAGGGGGCCACCAAGGGGGAGGTGACAGGCTTTCCTTTTCTGGAAGTTCATTCTCTGCATTTCCCAGAGTGGGGGCATCCGGGCTTGCCTGCCCTTGTCCTCCAGCACAATAGTGAACTAGCCAGTTCAATGGTAATCATCCCTGTAGGAATCCAAGACTGCCATAAGAAACCTTTGCTCTTGCCTGAGCCTCCTTGTAATTCTCTGCACCTGGTGAAGTCTGTTGGAGACCTGCTCATTCACCTGCTCGATCTCCCAGCAGCACTGGCCCAGGGCCTGCTACTTGTGGTGGCTGATCTCTCGCTGGGGGCGCCAGTGGCCCCGCACAGCCTCCTCCTCTTCTTCCTGTTCTTGGAGCCCCAGCCCACCTAGGGCTCCCCTGACTAACTCCACCTCCCTCTCTAGCTCAGACTCAAGGATGTGGCCGGCTCCAACCCCAGGGAGGGGTGGGGTGTGGGGGTGGGGTGCTGAGAACTTCTCAAAGCCCATGCCAGCCATGGCACCGGCCTGCAGAGGGGCTGGAGGGTCCATGGCTGTCCCTCGCTGCACTTGGTTCCCCACCACCCTTTATGTTTTTTAAGGTGTTATTTTCTTCAGTATTGGTTTTTTTTTTTGTCCCCTTTACCAAGCTGTTGATACTTTTCTGTGATTTTCTTGCATCACTCTCATTTCTTTTCCCATTTTTTCTCTCTACCTCTCCTATTTAAGGTTTAAAATCCTTTTTGAGCCTTCTAGGAATTCTTTTGGGCCTGTGACCAATTTACATTTTTCTTTAAGGCTTTGCATGTAGTGGCTTTGATTTTGTTATCTTCTAAGTTTGGGTTTGGGTTTTGATTTTTTCTGTCACCATAGTAATTTTCTATGGTCAGATTCTTTTTTGTTATTGTTGCTGTTTGCTCAATTTTCCAGTTTATTTCTTGACTTTAAACATTGTGTTGAAGTTGTTCTCTGCTCCTATGGTGGAGCGAACACTATTTTAAGCTTCAGGTTTTTTGTGTCACTATTTTCACAGAGCTATAGGGGTTGACAAGCTCTAGTTCTTTCATGGTGGTATGATCTAAGAAGAGTCTTGTGGTCATTGCTCTCCTTGCCTGTGCTCTGATCTGTGAGCAGCCACAAGCATCCTTTTCCACCCTAGAAGTGTAACTAGGTCCCTGCTCTTCATAGTAATCCTCCTTATCCTGGGACTGTGAACCCGAATGGGCATGGATAGTGCAATAACATCTTGCTCTAAGTGCCAGCAAAAGACATCCTGTAATCTCCTTTTGACCAGTTGTTCAAGGCCCTTACCATCTGTGGGCTAAAAGCTCCAGAAACTATTGTAGCTGCTATTTCAATCACTCCTGAGGTTTCTTGCTGCTTTGCCTGCACAGCCTGGCCTAGACATTGCTCTACTCTCACCCTAGTGAAACTGACCTTGCAAGTCGTGTTGGGCTGAAGATTGTTTCACCCTGTCCTCTTCTAGGTTCTGCCATTCCAGAATTCACTTTGTGGCATTATTTTAAGATTGTTTGGAGGTGAATTTGGGAGATCTAAGATGAATCCCTGCTTTTACTCTAATATCCTGATTCCACCCTCATGACAAATCATTCCTCAGAGTATGTAGAAAACTTGGAGACATGATTATGGAACTTCTCTCAGTCAAAGACTGTGGATAATATGAATATGGGGATATGTTAAAACATCCTAGAGAAAGGCAAATATAATGATTTCCAAAATCATGGAGTTAGATTCCTTAAATCTTAGCCTGATGTGTATGATGTCCATCTGATAAAATTCTAAAATAAATTATCAAATGGAGGTTTCATATGAGCTCAGGTAGGACAACTCAAAGCTCCTATAAATTTATTAAGAACTGGTCATTCCAACATTAATCTTTAAAATTTTTAGTAGCAGATCTTCTCTTTTCCTCTCACCTGTCACCCAACCACTGAGAAGGCAAGCAATATGATACTCATTATATATGTGAAGTCATGCAAAGCATATTTTTTTTTACTTTGAAGAACAGGTCATACCAGATTCACTTAATTCTGTTTTTTGACAGGGTTATGAGACTGATATACATTATAAAAGCAAATGTGATCTTGAGAGGCCATGCAGTCGGATAAAAGCAAGAGCATCTGAATTTGGAAGGCTTAAAGTGGGATATCAATGACAAATTCTGTCTTTTCTCTGAGGATCGTCATATATATATATATATATATGTATATACATATATATATGTATATATATATACACACACACACACACACACACATATATATATATATATATATATATATATATATATATATATATATATATATATATATATATATATATATGAAGAGATTTATCTCAGGAAAGTTGTTCTTCAGGTGATAAATTCTTTAGACATGGTGAACACACACAAAGAAAAACCCAGAATGACATGGTACTGTATACTCTCTGCTGCTAACTTCTAGAATGATGTTTCCTTCTTCAGCTCATTT
Organism: Trichosurus vulpecula; assembly: GCF_011100635.1. Classification (NCBI taxonomy): domain Eukaryota; kingdom Metazoa; phylum Chordata; class Mammalia; order Diprotodontia; family Phalangeridae; genus Trichosurus; species Trichosurus vulpecula. Next base: position 238,955,267 of record NC_050573.1, on the reverse strand, counting down.
TATAGATGAAGAAATGAGGTGAGCTGGGTTAATTGACTTGCCCAGGATCACAGAACTGGTGTCTGAATAGTACAGACACAGAACAGTACAAAGAACAGTAAGCATCTGAGACCAGATTTGAACTCATGATTTGAAATCATGAAGATGAGTCTTTCTCATTCCAAGTTCACTGCTGTATACACTGTATCACCTGGCTGCCTCTTACAATATAGTAAATTACAATGAAATATTATATTATAATATTCTATTACAATGTCACAACATGACAATAATGAAACAACATACCAAAACTTATAGGATGCAGCCAAAGCAATTATTATGGGAAATTTTATATCGCTAAATGCTTACATAAATGAAGCAGAGAAAGAGGAGACCAAGAAGTTGGAAATGCAACTAAAAAAGCTAGAAAAAGCATAAATTAAAAATCCCCAATTAAGTACCAAATTAGAAATTCTGAAAATTGAAGGAGAGATTAATAAAATTGAAATTAAGAAAACTATTGAACTAACAAATAAAACTCAGAGCTGGTTTTATGAAAAAAAGAGCAATAAAATAGATAAACTTTTGGTTAATTTGATTTGAAAAAGAAAGAAAGAATAAAATCAAATTGCCACTATCAGAAATAAAAGGGGTGAAGTCAAAACCAAGGAAGAGGAAATTAAGGCCATAATTATGAGCTATTTTGCCCAATTGTATAACAATAAATCCGACAAGCTAAGTGAAATGGATGAATATTTGCAAAAATATAAATTTCCTAGATTAACAGAAGGGGAAACAAAATACTTAAATAACCTCATTTTAGAAAAAAAAGAAATTGAACAAGCCATCGATTAACTCACAAAGAAAAAAACCTCGGGGATCAGATGGATTCACAAGTGAATTCTATGAAATATTTAAAGAACAATTAATTCCAGTGCAGTATAAACTATATGGAAAAATAGCCAAAGAAGGAGTCCTGCCATATTCTTTTCTCTTCACAAATATGGTGCTGGTACCTAAACCAGGAAGAACCAACCTCCCTAATGAATATTGATGTAAAGATTTTAAATAAAATATTAGCAAAGAGATGACAGGAATTTATTTTCTCATCATGACTTCACTTCCTCATCACTTGAGTTCCTTACTCCAACATTACTTTCCAGTGTCTCCTCAAGGTGAAGCATTTGATTCATATGAGGCTTAATTCTACCATGGGAGAAAGAAAGGAGCCTAGTATATTGTGATGGAAAAGACATCTCAAGGATGTTACTTCAACTCCTATAGTTGACCATTACTATCTATGTCAGGGCTGTCCAACCTTAGGTTTTTATTGAAACAATAGACAATATATTTTGATTTGCCATTTTAGTGAGAGCTCTGTGGTAGCTGGGCATCCTTTACTGAAACATTCATGTAAATTTTTGTGCTTTTAGGCAGGTCACATAAATTGCACTGTGGGTCCCCACTTTGGACAGCCCTGATCTATGTGACTTAAGGCAAGTCACTTAACTTCCTTCATCCTATGGTTCCTCATCTATATAATGAAAGATTTGTATTAAGTGGCTTCTGAGGTCTTAAATCTAGAATTAAGATCCTTTAAGAGACACATCAAGCTAAACTCAGGTTATTCTTTCATGTTATGCACAAAAAATTTCTATGATCACACTCTCCCCTCCCCAAATAAGAACTGCGTTACAATAAGGCATTCATTAGTTCACTCCTCATACTAGACAGCTTCAGGTTACCTGTCACCTCCCTCACTTCCTCCCTCTCTCTCTCTCTTTTCCTCTGTGACCCTCTCTCTCTCTGTCTCTCTCTCTCTGTCTCTCTGTCTCTCTCTCTGTCTCTCTGTCTCTCTGTCTCTCTCTCTGTCTCTCTCACCCGCTTTCTCCACCCCTTCTCTCTCCATCCCTCCCTCCCTCCCTTCTTCACTCCTTCTCCCTCCCTTTCTCTTCTCCTCTTTTCTCCCCATTCTTTTACCTTCCTACTCCAGACCTCATGCCAGGGAAGAATTTGTCAAAGGAACAGGGGATATTTACCCTAGAGAACAAAAGACCAAGAGGGCACATGATAACTGTCTTACTCTTTTCAAGTATTTGAGGGGTGTTCCATGTCATGTTGTCTTAGAGATAAGACTTTGTTTCTTAGGTTGCAGTGGAAAGACTGAATTTGGAACAAGAGGACCTCAGTTTGAATCTTGACTCTGCCATCTTTGTGAACATGGCCAAATAATTTAGCCTCTCTGCGCCTCAGTTTCCTCATCTGAAAAATGAACTAGATGCTTTCTAAGATTTCTTCCAACTTTAAATCTATTAACCCATGAGTCAAGAGTGGGAAAAAAAAACAAATCAGAGAAAGCTGAAGGAGGATTTAGGCTAAATGTAAGAAACAACTTCCTAACATTTAGATCTTTCCCATAGTGTCTGGAGAGATAATTGTTTTCCCCTATCCCACAAAGTATTTTCAAGTAGAAATGGTACGAGCATTGCAGATGATATTATAAGATTCTAATTGAGACTTACACTTAGCACAATGCCTGGCATATAATACGTGCTTTGAAAATGCTTGCTGACTGACTATAGGAATGACCACTGAAGAACCTTCTAAATCTGATATTCCATGTTTCTCCTTATTCACCAGACATCTGTATATGGCTTTGCTACTTTAAAATCTACCCTTATCAAAGAAAAAAAAATGATACTATACTCTGCACAAGTTTCTTTGAAGCCATTTTTATTTAATTTGGAATCATTCTATTTCCAAGCATTTATAGCCTAGAAAGATGTCCATATTGGCACAGCTCCCCTGTGTCTTTGGATGTGTCCTTTCATTCCCAAGATAATTTTAGGCAACATCTATAGGAATAGATTTCCTTGAACAAGAAAAAGATCACAATACGTTAACATGTTAAATGGTCACTACCTCATTCCTTCCTTCATCACTCTCCACATGGATTCAAAGGGGCTACTTAATATTGACAATCTCTACTGATTAATGTAAAAGGGCACTTCGTTTTTAAGGAAGTAGAGGCCACTTCCCTTGGGCACTTCCTAAGTCAAATGATTCAGAGGATGGGGAAGGCAAAACTTTACTTTGACCCTTAATATAGGTATTTATAGGCACTTCCAGTGTTCTAGGCACTATGTCTAGTGCTTTACAAATATTTTTTCATGTTATCTTCATAACAACCCTGAGAAATAGGTGCTATTATTGTCCCCATTTTACAGTTGAAGAAACTTGAAGGATTCACAGGTTAAGTGATTTGTCCAGGCTCACACAGCAGTATCTAAGGCCAACTTCAAACTCATGTCCTCCTGAATAAAGGCCCACGCTTGACTAGTGTTCTACCAACTTCCTCCAATAGCAAAAGTCCTTTTTGTCTTAGATAGACCTGTCACCAACAATTCTAAGAGGATCAAGCTTAGAAAAGGCTTTTTGACTATAGAAAACATTATTTAAAATATATGTTGAGTTTCACTAAAAAGGTGGTTTTTAATATGATTCCACAAGGAATATCTGCCGGTTTAAGGATATTTTAAAAAATGTTCCTTGGACTATGGAGGTAATTCTAAAGCAGTTTTGAACACAGGCAACAGTATTTAAATACGTATATAACTTTCCAGAGTTATTACTTTGAAGGAGATAGCATTACTTTGGACATATATACTCATTTACATTTTAAGTCACATTATATTAGAGTAACTTGAATGATTGTGCAACAAATGCTCTAATGAAGTCATAATTTTGAATTGTTAAAAAGATTTGTTCATTAAACAAAAATTTATTAAGCGTAATTCATGTATTCATGCCTTTGTAATGATTAGCTTGGGTATTTTTGTATACCAATTATGAACTTGGTGAATATTTCTTGTCATCTTGCATGAAACTTCTCCAGCTCAAAATTGATCCTCTCCCTTAGTTCAATGTGTAATTGCCAAAATCCAATTTAACTTTCAAAATGTGATCTTCCTCAAATATGGAATAGATGAAGCTCACCAACAGTTGTCAATTGTCAAATAATATGACCAGGCTTCACATACAGCTTATTTCTTGCCTTCTTTCTGCCATTCTAGTGACTTATGCCCAGATTACCAAGTGACTAGATGGAGTATACACAGGGCAATAACCCATGACTTTTCTCATTCTATGGATTTTAAAAAGAATGAAAAGTTTCAGGTTACCTTCCATGATAGCATGAAAACAGTCAATTTCCCTCTTACTTTGACTGAATTCAGTTCAGTTCACTTTGATAAACTTTTAACAATTCACTATACTCTATGTGAGGAACACAAAAACAAAATGAAACAGTTCCTGCCCTCAAGGAGCTTGCATTCCACTGAGGAAAAACTCGGATTTCAACTCATTGCCTTTTGTCTATTCTGTACCATCACTTTTCATGTTGTCCCACAGATTCTTTAATCCTATAATCATTTTCTGATAATTTTACCACCTTCTCCTTGTCTTGGGTTTCATTTCCCTTAAGAAAATGTTCCACTCTCATGAGCGTGTATGGGGCCCTGTCTCTCTTTCCTCCTACAGAGAAGTCATCACTTAATTTCATCAACTGTAAATTGAGAGTGATGGACAATATGATCTCTAAGTTCCTTCCACCTCTAAATACCATGGTCTTATTGCCATATGTAAGCTTTTTTATTTCACCACACTTCCATGACTTCATATAGGATACTTCATATTTGACAAATCTATTGGCTTTTTCTCAGCCCTCTCCTGCTTGACCTTGTTGAAGCCCTTGCCACTGTAAATCATACTTTTCTCCTTAATGTCCTCTTTTCTCTAGGTTTTCATAACACTGCTATCTCTAAATTCTCATACTAGTCATTTGAGTACTCTTAATTTTCCTTTGCAGGATCTTTGTTCAGCTCATGCCCATTGACCATGAGTGTCTTCCCAAGACTCTCCTGGTCCTTCTTCTCTTCTCTCTTTATACTATTTTACTTAATGAGTTCATCAGGTCCCATGTATATAATTATCATCTCTTTGCTTGTAATTTTCAGATCTACTTATCCAGCCCTAATCTATCTCCTAACCTCCATACTTGCATCTCTAACTGCCTACTTGTCAGCTCAAACTAGATGCCCCATATAAACCTTAAATCAACAGGTCCAAAACTGAACCCATTATTCTTTCCCAAGCCCTCCTTTCTAATCTTTTCTTTTACTGTCAAGCACATTATCCTCCCATTTACCAAGACTTGCAGCTTGGATGTCAACCTTGACTACACACACACACACACACACACACACACACACACACACACACTCATGTTGAATCAATTGCCAAATACTGTTATTTCTACCTTCATAATATCTCTTATTTAACTCCCTTTTTTTCTTTGACACCATTAGCCGGGTAGAAACACTTACTGTGCATGGAATATTGTAATACCTTTCTGTTTGGTCTTCCTGCCTCAAGACTTTCCAAATTCCAATCCATCCTCTACTTAGATAAAAAGTACAAATCTGACCATGTCAACATCTCCCCTTCCCCATTCAATCAACTGCAGTGACTTTCTATCATCTCCAGGATCAAATATAATATCCTCCATTTGGCTTTTAAAGCCCTCTATAACTTGTCCCCTTCCTACCTTTCTGGTCTTCTTAAACCTTATATATCCCTACTTAGACTGCAATCCATGACACCAGTTTCCTTGCTGTTGCTTGCACATGATATTCCAACTCCACACTCTTGAGAATTTCCCCATGCCTAGAACTCTTTCTTCACCTCTGACTCCCAGCTTCCATAAATTTCTCCTTAGCTAAAGTCTGTCCTTTTTAATCTTAATGCCTTCCCTCTAAAATTATCTCAATTGTAATCTGTATACATTCTGTTTATGCATAGCATTCTGCATGTTGCTGCTTCCCTTAGACTGTGAGCTCCTCAAGAAGAAATATTGTTTTGCCTTTCTTTGTATACCTAGAGCTTAGCACAGTGACTGGCATATAGTAGGCATGTAATAAATGCCAGTTGACCAATTGGCTGCTTTGAATTTCTTCAAGTTTTTAGGTTTCTGTAGACAATAGCAAGGCACTTTTTACATATGCAGGTAGTTTGGCCTTCTTGACTGCACTGTTTTCACATGAGCAATTTGCCCAATTCTTTGATTAACGTAAGTTAATAAGTCACCTGAGACTCACTTGTCCAGATTCCAGTATTCTGCCTAGGATCACGGAAGAACCAAAACCAAACAGGCACTTCCAAGAGAGGTTACCATCAAGGAGCATGACAGGAGCTCCACCCTGGAAATTTCTAAATGGGAAGGCTGCGTTTCTTAGTTTTGCTGTCAAATGAAACATTTGGAAGAGGTAAATTATTGCTGCAGTCAATGTACTTGGCAATAAGGTGCCTGACTGAGTTGCTGGCAATACAAGCTGTAGTTTCATATTCTCATAAGGCTATAATGGGGACATGCATGCCGTCAGTGACTGATCATTTTGGGAAATCCTGACAGGGAACAGAAATCTTCCTTCACTTTCTCTTGCTATAATGAAGTGAGTAGAAGCTGAATGAAATAAAGTTGTTTCATTTATTATACAGATGACTCATCTGCTTTGTGACTCATACCAGAAAAATCACTCTGCTGCTACCAGAAATACGCCATTGTCTAAGAAAAATGGTGCCCTGTTTCCCTTGTGGAGGACCTGCAATGTTGTGATGGTGTTCAGTGATGCTCTTTTTCACCCGGATTGTGGCAGTAAGTCATGTAGTTGTAAGATGACCTTCCTTTCTATAGATAAGCCTTTTGGATAATGGGGCTGTTAATCAGCCATGTGCATGACATCATTAAGTTAATGGCCACTGTGGGGAAGTCACATATTAAGTCCATGTCATTCTTGGGATTAAAAATGCTTTTGCCCTTTTCATTTTTTCTACTAGAAGGAAGGGACGGTGGAGAAATCCTCTTTCAGACCAGAAACATAACTACTGGGCCCCTTGAAAGGCCTGGTATATACAGCTGAGTTTCCTGTGGTTAAGGCTTTTTTTTTTTGGTCTCTTCTCCATCTGCTATTCAGTCTTATATGAGCATCAGCTATCTTTATTCCATCGGGCTTCTTTTGAAAGCCAACGAGTTTGGGGAATTTGCATAGAGCATGAGTGGAGGCAAAATCTATTTGTGTAATACGATTGTAGAACTTTTCTAAGCTTCCTATTACTGAGGATTTCTAATTTTATTCACAGGAAAAAAAGTATCTGGGTAGTCTTCCAAGAACATGTGTAGGTGAACTGTTCTGTGAGCTCCCTCATATTTTAAGCTAGTGCTGTATTATCATTTTTATGTTAAAACTTGCTTTTAAAAGGAATTTCTAACATTATTTTGCAAATGTTTCTCTAGGCTTTCAACTGGGTATGTATTTTGGGGACTGGAAGCTAAGTAAAATTTCTATGTGTAAATTTCAATTTTTTTAGTTTTCATTTAGTGGCTATGACAAAATAACATCTACATTAAAGGTCTTCAACTTTTTTTCTATTGTAGACCCTTTGGCATTCTGGTGAAGACAATGGGCCACTTCTTGAAATAATATTTTTAAAATGTATAAAATTACAAAAATTCATATTGAAATAAAGTTCTGAAAATAATGAAAAAATACATTTGCAGCCCCTTGGATAAGAATCCGTGATGTAAATGTTTTTACTATTAAAAAAATCTTCCAAACATCCCTGCAATTAAAATATAAACTCATAGTGAGTAGAGAGTTTTAATTTCTTGAACTTATATCCCCAATACCTAGCATAGCTGCTGGCACAAAATAGACATCAAATAAATATTTGTTCATTGATTGGTAGTAATAAGTATGCGATATTATTTTAAGGGTCGAGAGTCTAAGGTTTATAGTAGGTAATGGAATGACTTATTGAGAATCACAGGAATATCCTGTCTATGCCACTTACTACTTGTGTGACATCAGTTTTCTGGGCCTCTGTTTCTTCATCTGTAAAATGAAAGAGTTGCCTTTCCATTTCTAGATCTATGATATCCTTTGTGGAGAACTAATAGAAGGACATAGATGACAGTCACACAGAATGAGCAGAAATATCATTGATTCTCATAACAATACCTGACACTTACATAGGAAATTAAAGTTTAGAAAGCATTTTATATACTTTATCTCACTTGATCCTTGCAATAAACCCAAAAAATAAGTGATGGTCTTGCTCTTATTTTACAGAAGAGGAAACTGAGGCTGAGAAAGGTGAGGTAACTTGACCGGGATGGCACAATAATTATCAGGGGTAAGCGTCAAAGCTAGGCTCTCCTGACTTCAAATTCTGTACATTATACATGAGACTATGCTGCTTCTTGTGGAGAGTAAGGAGCAGGCTTGTCAACAAGGCTTTTATACATCAAGTTGGATATTACATGTTACTTATTTTGAAGAAGAAGAAGATGAAGAAGAAGAAGAAAAAGAAGGAGGAAGAGAGAGGAAAAGACAGGGAAGATTCATACTGAACCATGTTCAAAAATATATCTGTAAATATATAAGTATATATATACATGTATGTATGCATATATATATAAGTATATACATACATACATATGTGTGTATACACACACACACACACACACACACACACATATATGTATATAATTCATTGTGTGTCCTTTGGCCTATCAGCTCTCCATTAGACAGTGGGGAGTATTCTTCCTCAGTCCTCTGGAATCATGGTTAGTCATCACATTGATCAGTCTTTGAACATCGTTTGTCAGTATAATGTTGTAATTGCATAAACTATTCTGATTCAACTCACTTCATTCTGCTTTATTTTGATAGAAAATACCGAACAGGTCGAAAGATATTTAACTATGAGTTCAACAGGACTTTAGGAATAATAGTATGAATGGAAACCCTGTCTCCTGCTTTTCCTTTGGACTTTTTTATTCCATTTTCCATGGGCACAATGAACAACTGCTCTTCCACACCCTTTAGATCACCTTTCACCTTCCCTCCTGCCTGGTCACCTGTTCTCCATCAAGAAATATTTGTTAAGCCCCAAGTAAAGTGTAGTGAAGTAGAGAGAACACTGGATTCAGACCCTAAGAACATACATGAAAATCCTGGCCCTATCACTTACTACCTTTGTGAACTAGTCAAGTGACTTAAGCTCTCTGGGCCCCAATTTCCACTTGCAAAACAAGAGTTTTGTGAAGGTGGCAGAGTGAGAGGCAGGATTTTTACATTAGCTTCCCCATGATGACCTAGAAAGCAACAGACTAAATTCTGTTTGAGAAAGCCAAGAAAAAGTTACAGTGAGTCATTTTTCCAGAACAGGAAAGCTTAGGAAGATGAAAAGGTCTAAAGACACTGAGGTTGTGGCTAGCCCAGAGTACAGCATAACAAAAGTATGACAGCTGCAGTGGGGAGCAGCCAAGTGCCCAGGGATGGTAAGTTATCCCATGGGACCTCTATACTGACACTGTTAGAAAGTATGGGTATCATGTGATAGCTCTGCTATCACCCAGTTCTGGGTCATAATTCCAGGTCAGAGGGGACCAATCACAAGGGACCAGAGGCCCTACATATGTGAGGTAACCTGAGTCCCAGAGTAGAGCGGGGTCTCAGTTCAAACATTTAGTTTTACTCAAAAACCTGTAGTGGATTAAATGAGGGCATCAAACAAAACCAAGAGGGAGTCAGCAGTTGTGTTCGAACCTCCCAGTGGTCTAACAGTGACCAGATCCAGCAGCAGCCTATGAAAACTTAACCACACACTAGTGAATAATCCAAAACCAAGGCAGGAACTTACAAAGTGCAGACAAGGAGGACAGTGAACAGTCTTTATCCTGGATCACATCATTTGGTGTTGTGTACAAAAATAAAAATTTAATAAAATAAAAGATTTTCAAGTATTCCTGGTGAAAAGACCAGATCTGAGTAGAAAATCTGACATCCAAACACAAGTCTCAAGAAAAGCATGGAAAGTTAAACATGAGTCAGAAATCATAAAGGAAAAAAGAAGGTTAAATTGTTTATATTCCTATATGGGAAGATGATACATGTAACCCTACAGAGTTTTATCTTCACAAAGATGGTTAGAGGGAGTCTATTTAGACAAAGAGGCTGGGTGTGATTCTATTCTGTTGAGATGATTTCAAAAAAAAGAATGGAAAGGTTAAAAAGGAAGGATACACAGGGAGAGGGGGAAAGGAAGGGGAAGAATGAGGAAAATTATATCACATAAATGGCATGTTCAAGGAAGAGTTACAATGGGTGAGAAAATTAAGGGGGAACAGAAAATTCTTGAACGTCCCTTTCATCGGAATTGTTTTCAAAGAGGGAAGAATGCATAAAAGTACAAAGTTAGGTATGGAAATTCATCTTACTCAACAAGGAAGCTGGAGAGAAAGAGATTAAAATAAAGCTGGGGAGACATAAGAGGGAAAGTAGATTAATGCATACATTGCTCAGAAGGAAAACAGATTGTTGAATGGAAAAGGTTAAAAAATAAAAGGGTATGTATAAGAAAATAATGTGTAGGATAATACATAATTAGTCATTGTAACTTTGAATGTGAATGAAATAAATTCACCCATTAAATGAAAGAAAGATTGAAACAGAAAGATTCATATAAAATTAAAAGAAGGTGCTGAAGCACAATCTATTATGCTTCAGCTTTAGTAAAAAAAAAAAGGCAGGAGTAGCAAAAGTAAATGTATACCTAATCAAAAGATAATTACAGAAATTACATTTTGCTAAAAGGCACAATAGACAATGAGTTAATATCAGCACTGAACATATATACACCATTTGGCATGCAATTAAAAATCCTAGAACAATAAACTAAAAGCTCCCAAATACCAAAATAGAAATCCTGAAAATCATAGACTAATTAAATTGAATGAAAAGTCAACCAATAAATAAAATTAGGAAATTAATAAGAAATAAAATAGAGAAATCACTGACTAATTGTATTAAAAACAGAACAAAGAAAACCAAATTACTAGTATCAAAAATGAAAAAAGTGAATGCAGCAGCAAAGAAGATGAAATAAAACAATTAGTAGAAGCTATTATGCATAAATTTATACCAATAAAATGGACAATATAAATAAAATTGACATATATTTATAAAAATATAAATTTCCTTGGTGAAGAGAACAGGAAATGGAATATTTAGATAATATTTTAGAAATAAAAATTGAACAAGCCATAAATGAGCTCCCTAAGCCAAAACTGTAGCATGAGATGCATTTAAAAGTAAATTCTACAAAGTATTTAAAGAACAATTAATTACAATACTACATAAATTATGTGAAAATAATAGGTAAAGGAGTCCCATCAAATTCCTTCTATGACATAAATATGATTTTGTTTCCTAAATGGGGGAATCCAAAACAGAGACAGAAAGCTGTAGACCAATTTCCCTAATAGATTTTGATACAAAAAATTAAATAAAATACTCAAGATTATGTTATTTATACACACACACACACACACACACACACATATATATGTTATATTAAATTACATTATGACAGTATATCAATATTATACACTATGACCAAAGTGGATTTATGCCATTTAATGCAGGACTTGTTAAATATTAGGAAAACTGCAACCATAGCTGATCATATCAATAACTAAAATAACAAAAATTGCATTATTATTTCAATAGATGAAGAAAAAAGCTTTTGATAAAATACTACCCCCATTCCTGTTAAAAAAGACTGGGAAGCATGGGACTAAATAGAGCTTTTCCTAAAATGATGAGTAGTTTCTATATAAAACCAAGAGCAGTATTTTCTTTCTGTAATGGGAATGACCTAAGAAAACCTTTTGGAGTGAAGCAAGGAGTTCCATTATCACCATTATTATTCAATATTGTATTAGAAATGCTAGCTATAGAAATACAAGAAAAATTAAAGAAATAGTCATAAGCAATGATGAAACAAAACAATCTTTTTTAAAGAGATAATTTGATAGTTTACTTAGAGAATCCTAATCATCAAAACAGTTTGGTACTGAATAAGAAATAGAATGGTTGATAGGTGAAGTTGAATAGTTACAAAATATATAAATGGAATCAATAAACACAGTTCCAAGTGTTTGATTAACCCAAAGATCTCGGATATTGGGGTAAGAACTCACTATTTGACAAAAACTATTGGGAAAACTTCAATGTTGTCAGGCAGAAACTACACATTGACCTACATCTCACACTGTTTTTATTTCATGAAATTAAAAAAAAATGTTTTGCAGAAATAAAACCAATGCAGCTAAAATGAGAAGACAAGCAGGAAACAAACAAAAAAAATCTTTGCAGCAAGTTTCTCTGATAAGGGTCTCATTTGTAGGGAACTGAACCAAATTTATAAGAATAAAAGTCATTCCTCAATTGATAAGTAGTGCAGGGGATTTGAAGATTTAATTTTCAGGGGAAGAAATCAAACTATCAATACTCATACAAAAATGTTCTAAACCACTAATTATTGAAGACACAAATTAAAACTTCTCTGAGGTACTACTTCATATCCATTAGCTAAGCTCGGATGACAGAAAACGAAAATTTCAGATGTTCAGGAAACAGATATACTAATACACTGTTGGTGGAGCTATCAACCGTTCCAACCATTCTTGAAAGCAATTTGGAAATATGCCCCCAAAGCTATTAAATTGTGCATGTTCTTTTTCCTGTCACTACTAATATTAGGGCTATGTCCCACAAAGATCAACGAAAGATGAAAAGAATCCATATACAAAAAAAACATATTTCTAGCAACTTTTTTGTGGTGGCAAAGAATTAGAAAGAAAAAATGTTCATCAATTGGAGAATGGCTGAACAAATTATGGTATATCAATGTGAAAGAATCCTATTATAAGGATGAAGAGGATGGTTTCAGAAAGATGTGGGAAGACTTATATGAACTGATGCAAATTGAAGTGAGCAGAACCAGGAGAACAATTTACACAGTAACAGTAATATTATAAATATAATCCACTCTGAAAGACTTAATAACTGATTAACACAATTATCCACCACAATTCCAAAAGACTCATGATCAAAAATGCTATTCAATTCTAGAGAGGGAACTGATGGACTCAGAGTGATGATTGAATCACACAGTGGCTTTCTTTCTGTCTGTCTGTCTGTCTGTCTTTCTTTCCATCTTATTCTTTCCCCCTCCCCCACTCAGGACAAGACTAATAAAGAAATTTGTTTTGCATGACATCTTATCTGTAATAGGTTTTGTATTTCTTGTCTTCTCAATATGTGGGGAGCAAGAAATTTGGAACTGAAATGAAATAAAATTAAATTCAAAATGAGGGAGTGAATGAAATGGCATCTGATGTCTTTCTTCCCTTTAAATCTATTATCTATATTTTTACTTTTCTTTGTATTCACAAACAGTTAGTGTAGCACCTGGCACATAGCATGTGCTTAATAAATGCTTGTTGATTGACTGACCTCATGTGTATGTGATACTTTGACTCAAGGTGACATATGACTGATGGAGGTAGGAGGTGAGAGGAAGATGACCATTTTAGTAGCCTACTCTCTGCATTACTACTACAAGCCCTTTGAAGATTCTTTCCATTAAATGTATCAATTTAAGTTTTGTGAAGATGATAAGCTTAGGGGGTATTTGTAGCTATAACTTGTGTGCTGGACAGTAGATAATTTGGTCACAAGCATTTAGAGTAGTAAATGTATGAGCCAATTAGGACTTAAGTAATGACTTTTGTTTCAAAAAAACTCATGGAATTACTGCCAGCAATACATGTTTAAAATGCAGTATAGATTTTTGGAGGTGGGTTAAGAGTGGAGAGATCTGAGATTCCATCCATGTGTAGTAGACTTCTTAGGTGAAAACTCTTCCCATCAGTGTTGTTGATGGAGCTTAGCCACTTCTTGTAATTTATCCTCTTGCAGAGTTGCCTAATTGCATTGAAAGGTTAAAAGAAGTTAAACAGCAATACGTATCAGAGGCAGGACTTGAATCTAGGTCTTCCAAAGCCTTATCTACTATACAATGCCTTTTACAGGCCACACAAAAATGTACATGCATGCATCCATATACACATAAGGGATTTGATAAATTATAAATGATATTTTATTTTAGGGATTCTTTTTCAAATAATTTCTGAATATAAAAATATTTGAGGACTTGAAAGATTGGAACAGAGCCAAAGAATACTTTAGTTTAGGCATTGGGCTACAATGAGCAAAATCAAGAACTGGCATCTAAATCCATAAAACAAATCCAGCCCAAATAGAATTTTTTCACGAATACCTAGTGTTTTCTAAGTTGACTTAGATGATTTGTATGGTTCCATCAAAAGTGAATAAATTCTACTTGTATTTCTATAGCTCAAGGAAAAATGCAGAAACATGAAGTAGTTATTATATCTTTTCCCAAAAGGACCAGTTCTTTGAAAAATAAACTTTTTTCCTAAAAGGTGATAAAAACTTAGACTTCTATAAACTCATATCATTTTATGATGCCCTCATGAACTTTGCAAATTGGTTTTCTACCTTTATAACTACAGCAGATAAGGCTGAAAGTACTGTCGACATTCCATAGGACCTATCAAGTCAGTGGATATAACTTGTACTCTTTCTAGTTGGGAAGGTAGCATAATACTAATTATAGTACCATATATAAACATATTTACTTTGTTTTGCAAAGCATTTTACATATATTCTTGTATTTGACATTTATAATGATCCAGTGAGGAAACATTCAAGGAAAAGATACCAGCACAAAAGAGGAAAGTGATGTCAGTGGGCAGCATGGATAACTTCCTGAGAGTGACTTGAGGAAGGTATCAACATGAGACTTGAATTAAACCCTATTTAGAATGTGCACCTTGAAGTGACCATTCCCTCCTTGAATCTCTTCTGCTATATTCTTTTACCTCTTCTATGCACTTAGTCATGTTCTAATTTGTATTATGGTTATTTGTGTATATAATATTCCTAACTTGTAATAGAGTTATTTGTGTTCTAGTAGCTAGAACTATGAGCAGCTAGGTGGCACAGTGGATAGAGTGCTTGGCCTAGAGTCAGGAAGCCTCCTCTTCATGATTTCAAATATGGTGTCAGGCATTTAGTAGCTGTGTGACCATGGGCAACTCACTTAACCCTGTTTGCCTTAGTTTCTCCAAATGTAAAATGAGCTGGGGAAGGAAATGGAAAACCACTCCAGTATCTTTACTAAGAAAACCCTACATGGGGTCATGAAGAGTTGGACACTTCTGAAATGACTGAATAACAAAATTAGAACTATCCAATAAAAAATTAACTGCTTCAGGAGGAAGTGGTTTCTTACTGTAGTCCATCAGGTGAACTCAGTGTTATAAAGCAGTGATGTCAAATTAAAATAGAAATGGGTCCAATAACTATACTTACAGATTCCTCCTGGCAGCATATTGAATTAGAAAACTTCGTTTTAACATAGTCTATGTTCTATTGCATTTTTATTTTGTTAAATATTTCCCAATTACATTTTATTCTGATTGAGGGCAGCACAGGTCTGATGTTGGACACCTCTCTTCAAGCGGGGTTTTTTGCATAAGAATTTGACTAGGTGTCCCATAAATCCTTTCTAGCTTTTGAATCTTACTGTTCTATGATTCTGTATAGCCTCTCTAATAGACTGTAAGTTCCTTGAGGTCAGCGACTATGAGGGAAGGAATTTTATCTTTTTACGGTGGAAGAATAGATGAAACTTAGAAACACTTGTGAAGATCTCATAGTGGAACTAGGGGAGATAGTATGAGTCCAAGCCTTGAGTGATTCTAAGTCATTATCTTAGTAGTGAATTGAATTTGCCATTCTAGTGCAAAACTGCCCTAAAATGAATAGTTAGATCAGAGGGGAAACCTCTGAAAGCAAGATTAATATGCTTCTACTTTCATGATTTCTGAAATTTCTTTCTCTACAATAATAGATAACATTAAGATAGCAGCTTATTATGTATCAGACACTATGCTAAGTGCTATCTGATCATAATCAGTTGTCATTCCACTTTTCATTTCGCCTTGCAACCTCAAACCCTATTCTTCATCCTCATCATCATCTAGAATCTCCCATCCCTCAGTTTTCTCCCAGACTATCAGTCCTATACCAGAAGAACTGTCACAGAACTCAAGAGAAAAGGATCAGATGGAGTTGAACTAGTTCATCAAAGGGTCAAAATGGGGAAGTTCCTTGCCTCCTTAACAATTGGCCTTCCAAGCCCAAGTCTTAGATTACTCCTACTATCTGCTTCCTTTAGTCCTATTCATAAGCTGCCAAAATAAGCTGTAGAAAAATATGAAACCATGCTGAATGGGTCCACCCAAATTTTGTCACATAATCTAAACTGGGTCCTGATTACAAAGAAATCTTTTTACATCTCCTTAATTGATTCACTATCTATCTCACAATAGCATCTTTTCCAAATCTTTTCATCCCTACTGCAAACTCCTCTGGCTTTCCCTCCCCTCAACTCCTTCCTGGAGAACATTGTCTCATATTTCTTTGAAAGAAAAAATTGAGACCATTTGCCAGGAGTGCTCTTCTCTCTTCCTCTTCATCTCACATGACTCAGATTGTCTTCCCCAGCTGTGTCTTCCTTTAATTGTCTCACACAGAGAGGTGCCTTTCTCCTCACCAAAACTAACCTTTCTACATGCCCAGGTGTTCCCACTCCATCTCATCTTCTCTCAAAACTTTACCCCTCTATCATCCCTACTCTCCCACTAATATTTAATCTCCCTACCTTCTGGCTACATCCCTAGTACCTAGACTGTTCCTTGTCTCTTGTATCCTCACAAAACCCTCACTTGATCCATCCATCTTTACTAGTGATCATTCTTTGTCTTTCCACATTTTGTGACTAAACTTCTTTAGAAGGCTGTGTACTATCAGAACCCCAACTTGCTCTCCTCTCTCTTCTTAAGTCTTTGTAGTCTGGTTTCTGACTTCATCATTCAAAGGAAACTATCTATTCCAGAGTTGCCAATGCTCTCTTTAATTATAAAATCTAACGGCCTTTTCTCAGTCTTCAAAATTCTTGATCTCTCTGAAGCCCTTGACAGTGTCAATCACTCTCTGCTCCTTAATATTTTCTTCTGTGTAGATTTTCATGCAATAATATCTCTTGGTTCTCCTACCTGTATAAACTCTCCTTCTCATTCTTCTTTGTAGGGTTTTTATTCAAGTCATGCCCACTAACCCTGGGTACCTCCCAAGTCTCTAGCCTAAGCCCTCTTCTCTTTTTTTCTCTATACTATTATGTTTGGTGATCTCATCAGCTCAGATGGATATGTTCATCACCTCCATGAAGATGATTCTCAAAATGCCTGATCCAGTCCTAACTTCTCTGGTCACCTTCGGGCTCGCATTTCCAACTGCCTTGCAGACATTTTAAACTACTCTTCTCACAGATATCTCAAAGTCAGCAGCTTCACTCTCCTTCCAAATGAGAGAAATGATCATTTCTGTCCTATATAAATAGCCAGTTTTTTTAATTAGGACCAAGGTTTTCCCCCTTCCTTTTCCTCTTTTAGAAATCAACCTCTGTAGATTATTTAGACAGCCTTTGAAGTGCAGGGCTGATAATGAGATAAAACTTTGGGTGAAACTGACACAACTGGAAAACAGAGCTGATCATAAGGTAAAGAAATTCTGGTTTAGATGAATTGGTGGATTCCAGGCCATCGTGTTTTAGTTGGACAGTCTTAAAGGAGGTGGATTCCCCCATTTATTTAGATTACCCTAGATGGGGTGGTATGGATATAGATAAGTCTATTTGACCAAGGCTGAGAGATCAGAGTCATGTCTTCCAGAAACCTCATTGGCATAAGCCCACCTTTCATTATAATATTCATTCTCTCATTACTTGTTAACCAATCAGAGTTGATTTTCACCCCCAGGAACACCCACTCTTCAAAGGGTATCTAAGTGTTGAGTGGGTTCCATGACCGGTCTTTGGTTTAGGAATAATGGCCAAATGGCTATCCTTTTATTAATTGCTCAATAACATGATTAATAAAATGATTAGTTAACCAGAAACCGTGCCTCTCCAACTTTTTATGTCACACAGTCATCCAAGCTCACAAATTAACGTTTAACCTTGACTCTTATCACTCTTTCACCCCTTCCATGGTAAGTTTGTTCCTGAGTCCTGTTGATTCCGGCTTCATAATTTCTCTCATATACTCCCTATTTTCTCTTCTGACACTTCCATGACCCTGGTGTAGGCTCTCATTATCTCATGCTTGGACTATTACAATAGTTTTCTAATTGATCTCCTGGCCTTGAATCTTCTCATTCCAGTATACCCACTTATCAAAGTCATCTTCCTAAAGTGTAAGTCTGACAATATCTTCCCCTCTGCCACTCTAAGTGCTCTGAAATCCAATTACCCTGGCCTCCTTGTTGTCCCTGGAATAAGACACTATCTTTTTGACTATAGGTATTTTCTCTGACTTTTCTACATGCCTGGAACATGTTCTATCCTACCTTCCATGTCTTCCTTCAAGTGCCAGCTCAAATCTCCGCTTCTACAGGAAAACTTTCCTGATCTTCCCCATCTTCTCTCTTTTGATTCTTATCCAATTTATCCTTTGTATGTCTTGTTTATATATAATTGTTTGCACAGTATTTTGTCTCTCTCATAAAACTGAGGTCCTCAAAACCAGGGTCAGGTTTTTGCTTTTGTTTTTGTCTTTTTTGTATCCCTAGTACTTAGCAAAGTGTCTGACACATAGTAGGTATTTAACAAATTCTTGTTGAATGACCAGTTGCCCACCAAAAAATACTGTTCTATAAAATGAGCAAGCAGTAACCCATTGAGGTTTTATAATTTTGGAAATATTCAATATGACCTCAAAAAACTCTATTAGCTCAGGTGACACTATTCTAGAAATGATAGAAGGCCAGATTGATGCACTATACTTTCCTTGAACCTGTGTCACAGATGTGAGATTTCAGTTCATTCTAGGACTCCACTGTAATTGCTGGAGACTTGAATCCAAAAATTTGATCTATGCATTAAAGTCATTGATTGAAAAAAATGTTGAACAACACAGAGCTAAGGATATATACCTCAGACACTCCACTAGAAATTTCCCTCCAAGTTTTCATCAAGTCATTAATGACTCAGTAATTGTTCCATTGAGTTAGGTCATTCAACTAGTTCTGATATCTAATAGTAGTAAATCTGTTGTGTCCACACCTTTTCACCTTGTCTAAATCAGATTTTCAGAGAAAATTTATCAAATATTTTGCTGAAATCCAGGCATAATGGAAGTATGACAAGATCATGAATGAACAAATGACAATTTTACCAAATACATAAATGTGGTTAAACCTGGCATAACCTTTTTTTGATGCAAGAATGCTGGTTTTGTAAAAGGAAAATTATAGTTTACCAATCTAAAAATTGGAAACTATCTCTTTCATAATAAGTTTTAGATTTTTTTGTCTAGGAATCTTTTCATTCTTTATTGACCTATAATTTCCAATTTCTACCTTCTTCCCATCTTTGAAAATTATAACAGCTGTCCATTTTCAGTTCTATGATACCTCTCTTGTTCTCCATGATGTCTAAAAGATGGCAATGGTGGCTCGGACCTAACAATCATCAATTCTTTCAGTATTTTGAGAAGTATGTTTTTCTGGACTGGCAAAATAAATAAATAAATTGAGCCTCTTACTCTCACTACATTTGCTTTTAAATCCCTATTGACCATTTTTATTCTATCCTTCTAACTCTGTCTTTCATAAAGAAAACAGAAGTAATGTCTTGAAAACTGCTGAAACTCTCCAGTAGTCAGAGAAATGCAAATCAAAACAACTTTGAGGTGCAACGTAACACTTAATCAAATTGACAAAGATAGCTAAAACAGAGCTATGAGGAAATAGATGTCCTATCATTATGTGGGTAAGGTTTGAATTATTTTAACTTTTTAGAAAGTAATCTAGTAATGTACAATAAAGGTTATTAAACCTTCAATACAATGATCCAACTGTGAGGTTTATATTCTAACCATAACAATATTATTAAAAAAGAAAAAATCTATCTATATAAAATATTTATAGAGACTCTATTTGTAATATCAAAAAATGT
Organism: Trichosurus vulpecula; assembly: GCF_011100635.1. NCBI lineage: Eukaryota > Metazoa > Chordata > Mammalia > Diprotodontia > Phalangeridae > Trichosurus > Trichosurus vulpecula. The sequence goes on along the minus strand of NC_050573.1, from coordinate 238,935,215 downwards.
GGAAACGACTTATATGCTGTGGTGTTTCAGTGTAATAGAATATTATTTTGCTACAAGGCATGACCAAGATGAAAAATACCAAAAAGCATCTAAAGATTAATATGATGTGACACAGAGTGAAGAAAGTAAAATTGGAATAATATACATAGTGACTACAGCTGTATAAAATAATTATAGTAAACAAATCCAATAATATTCTCCAGAGGAAAAGCTATCTGAAGGGAACACAAAAGCAGATGAGATATGATTTTTATTTGTTGTTATCTTATTAATTTTATCATATGTATTTTTTCACAAGTAAACTTTTTAAAAATGAGAAGGAATTTAATGTAAAAAGCAAGGAGTATAAAGGACCTGAATATGCAGGAGAAAAAAGTGAACATTTGGAGCTAAGGATAGGAAGCCCTCTTTCTGCTGAAGAGGCAGCTGTAACCCTTTGAGGATGATGAAGCTGTGTCTCCTCCAAGGAATGGTGATATGAATCCACAGGAAAAAGAATTGGCAGTAACTTTTGGAGATTACTTGCTGTGGTGCCTGAGTCTGCTGTTTGTTGACCAGATAATAGCAATGGAGAGGTAGATCTAGTTCCTTCTCAAGGCACATATCCAAGACATAAGGGAAAATCTCTCAAGATTTGTCAAACATGATGACTACCTCCCACTTCTGAATATTTCTGTGGACACAGAGGATATTTCCAGAACTAGGATTAGAGAAGAAAGTAGGGGAGGAAAGGAATTTCTTGTCTTATGATAAGACAGTCAGATGCTATATATAAAGTAACCATGCTAATAAAAACCCAGGGACTACAGGAGAAAAGATCTCACTAAGGAATCAGCAATACAACCCATGGTCTCAGACATCACATACAAATGTGTGATGCATGAACAATAAGTAAGGTGAACTAGAGATTCCTACATAGAGAGCCAAATGAAGTCATTTATGCATCACTGAGCTTTTAGGCAATGGGACACATGATGTCAGAGGGAATATAGTATGTTGAAAAGAATATTAACTCTAGAGTCATAGGACCTAGGATTACATCCTGCTTCTGAAGCTAATTATCTATGTGACTTTGGGAAAGTCACTTGACCTAAAATTAGAGGAATGAACTTGATGGCCTTTTAGGTTTCTTTCAACTTGAGAGCTATGATGCTAAAAACATATCTTATTCAAAAGAAAATGAATGGATAAAAATGAGACCAGATAAGCTTTGTGTATTCAAGATACAGATCTCATGTGAAGAAATCAGGGAACTAAATTGGAGAAGCATGACAGGGTAAACAAAGCCATAGAAAACTAATTCACTTTAATAAATATTTATTAAGCACTTATTATATTCAAGAAGTGAGGCAGCCTAGAGTATTAGATAGGAAGCTTTCCTAAGAGTAAAAGGAAAATTGGGACCAAGTCCCACTCCTGAAACATACTAGACTTATGACCCTGGGCAAGTCTCCTAACCTTGTAATTCCTTAAAGAACTCTAACATTACAAGTTTCAGAAGAGCTATTGATCTGTTTTGGTAAAAGGAGATTCCTACACTGAAGAAAACGTATCTCTGAACTCCTTTCTAACCTCTCAGATTTTCCCTGACTCCTGAAGGTGCAGTGCTAGGCACTAAGGCTAGGATTTAGGGGCTGAACCTCTGATTTCATTGATATAGTGAACTCTTGGATGAAGAAACCCCTTCTTTTGATGCAGTTTAGAACCCTTTAAGCAATTTAAGATCAACCTAGAAAGAAGTAAAGTGACTTTGCCCAGTTATCACCATTATGTATCTGAAGTGGGTCTAGAATTAGTTTCCCTGATGATGAAGCCTACTTTTTGTTCTACTATACAACATTATTTCTCAGGCACTGGAAACACATAAACAAGAATAAACCACCAGCCGTTCCCTTGAGTAGATTGCATTTAATTGGAAAGAAACAGAAATGATATTGTTGTTGGAGTGTGTTGTGGTCCACCTCTATTGAAAGAGGAAATAGATGAGGAGTTCAGGAAAGAGATCTGGCGTTGAGCATAAAGGCATGTTATAGAACTGATGGGGAAATTCATTTTGTTGTACACATATTAGAGCTCTCTTCATGCCAAGTGGAAAATAGCTAACATTTTCCTGCCTTGTATTAACAGCAATCTCATCCTCCAAAAGTAAGGGATATAATGAAAGGAGCTGTTGTTCTAGACCTAATTCTTACCAACAAAAAGGAATTGTTTAGCTATAGAAATGATGGAAACTCAATCCCCAATAGAAAAATGGTCAAATGATTTGAACAAATACTTCTCCATAGAACTGCAAATTATTCACAATCACATAAAAATGCTCAAAATCACTAATAAGAAGAGAAATTCAAATCAAAACAACTCTGAAATTTCAGCTCACATTTTGCAAATTACCCAAAATGACAAAAAACAAATAACAGTCAATGTTAAAGGGGTTCTAGAAAGATAGGCACATTAATGCATTATTTTTTTTAAATGCAATTTATTTATTTAACATATTTGGTTTTCAGCATTGATTTTCACAACATTTTGAATTACAAATTTTCTCCCCATTTCTACCCTCCCCCCCACTCCAAGATGGCTTATATTCTGGTTGCCCTGTTCCCCAGTCAGCCCTCCCCTCTATCACCCCCCTCCCCTCTCATCCCCTTTTCCCTTCCTTTCTTGTAGGGCAAGATAAATTTCTACGCCCCATTGCCTGTGTATCTTATTTTTTAGTTGCATACAAAAACTTTTTTTGTTTTTGAACATCTGATTTTAAAACTTTGAGTTCCAAATTCTCTTCCCTCTTCCCTTCCCACCCACCCTCCCTAAGAAGTTGAGCAATTCAACCTAGGCCACACATGTATTATTATGTGTAACTCTTCCACAATACTCAAGTTGTGAAAGGCTAACTACATTTTGCTCCTTCCCAACCCATCCCACTTTATTGAATTTTCTCCCTTAACCCTGTCCCCTTTCCAAAGTGTTTGTTTTGATTACCTCCACCCCCATCTGCCCTCCCCTCCATCATCCCCCCCCTTTTATTTTTTTTTATCTTCCTCTCTCTTCTTTCCTGTGGGGTAAGATACCCAACTGAGTATGTATGGTATTCCCCCTCCGGCCAAATCTGATGAGAGCAAGGTTCACTCATTCCCCCCTCACCTGCCCTCTCCCCTCCTCCCATAGAACTGCTTCCTCTTGCCACCTTTATGTGAGATAATCCACCCCATTCTATCTCTCCCTATCTCCCTCTCTCAGTATGTTACTCTCTCATCCCTTAATTTCATTTTATTTCTTTTAGATATCTTCCCTTCATCTTCAACTCACCCTGTGTCTGCTCTCTCTCTTTTACATATATATATATACACATATAAACACATATATATATACACATACATACACATACATACATATACACATAGATATATACATACATGCACATTCACTTATATATATACATAAACATATATATACACACACACATATATATACACACATATATATATATATATACATATATATATACACATATATGCATATTCCCTTCAACTACCCTAATACTGAGGTCTCATGAATCATACTCATCATCTTTCCATGTAGGAATGTAAACAAAACAGTTCAACTTTAGTAAGTCCCTTGCAATTTCCGTTTCTTGATTACCTTTTCATGCTTCTCTTGATTCTTATGTTTGAAAGTCAAATTTTCTATTCAGTTCTGGTCTTTTCACTGAGAAAGCTTGAAAGTCCTCTATTTTATTGAAAATCCATATTTTGCCTTGGAACATGATACTCAGTTTTGCTGGGTAGGTGATTCTAGGTTTTAATCCTAGCTCCATTGACCTCCGGAATATCGCATTCCAAGCCCTTCGATCTCTTAATGTAGAAGCTGCCAGATCTTGGGTTATTCTGATTGGGTTTCCACAATACTCCAATTGTTTCTTTCTGGCTGCTTGCAGTATTTTCTCCTTGATCTGGGAGCTCTGGAATTTGGTGACAATATTCCTAGGAGATTTCTTTTTGGGATCTATTTGAGGAGGCGATCGATGGATCCTTTCAATTTCTATTTTGCCCTGTGGCTCTAGAATATCAGGGCAGTTCTCCTTGATAATTTCCTGAAAGATGGTATCTAGGCTCTTTTTTTGATCATGGCTTTCAGGTAGTCCAATAATTTTTAAATTATCTCTCCTGGATCTATTTTCTAGGTCAGTGGTTTTTCCAAGGAGATATTTCACATTGTCTTCCATTTTTTCATTCCTTTGGTTCTGTTTTATAATATCCTGATTTCTCATAAAGTCACTAGCTTCCACTTGCTCCAATCTAATTTTTAAAGTAGTATTTTCTTCAGTGGTCTTTTGGACCTCCTTTTCCATTTGGCTAATTCTGCCTTTCAAGGCATTCTTCTCCTCATTGGCTTTTTGGAGCTCTTTTGCCATTTGAGTTAGTCTGTTTTTTAAGGTGTTGTTTTCTTCAGTGTATTTTTCAGTATTTTTTTGGGTCTCCTTTAGCAAGTCATTGACTTGTTTTTCATGGTTTTCTCGCATCCTTCTCATTTCTCTTCCCAATTTTTCCTCTACTTCTCTAACTTGCTTTTCCAAATCCTTTTTGAGTTCTTCTATGGCCTGGGGCCAGTTCATGTTTTTCTTGGAGGCTTTGGTTGTAGGCTCTATGACTTTGTTGTCTTCTTTAGGCTGTATGTTTTGGTCTTCTTTGTCACCAAAGAAAGAATCCAAAGTCTGAGACTGAATCTGGGCGCGTTTTCGCTGCCTGGCCATATTCCCAACCAACTAACTTGACCCTTGAGTTTTTCAGTGGGGTATGACTGCTTGTAGACTAAGAGTTCTATGTTCTACGTTTGGGGGGGAGGTGCCAGCTCTGTCAGAGCCTCACTCCTCCTTCCCCAAGGACCCCCAGTCCAGACTGGGCTTAGATCTTCAGCAGGCTGTTGCACTCCTGCTCTGATCAGCCACTTAATTCCTCCCACCAGGTGGGCCTGGAGCCAGAAGTAACAACAGCTGTAGCTGCCCCACCTCCGCTGCCCCCGGGGCTGGAAGCCGAACTGCGAACTCTTTCCACTCCCTCAGCTTTTCCCACTAACTTTACTTCTCCGCAGTCTTTGGTGTTTGTGGGTCGAGGGGTCTGGTAACTGCCACAGCTCACATATTCAGGGCGCTTGGGCCCCCTCCGCCAGGCTTCTGGTCTGGATCGTCCACGCCTCTTAGGCTGGGCTCTGCTCCACTCCGTTCCCTGCTCCCAGCTCCCAGCTCCCAGCTCCCAGCTCCGTGTGTAATAGACCTCACCCAGAGACCATCCAGGCTGTCCTGGGCTGGAGCCCTGCTTCCCTCTGCTGTTCTGTGGCTTCTGCCATTCTAGAATTGGTTCAGAGCCATTTCTATAGGTTTTTGGAGGGACTCGGGTACGGAGCTCACTCTAGTCCGTGCTTACCAGCCGCCATCTTGGCTCCGCCCCCACATTAATGCATTATTAGTGGAGCTGTGAAATGGTATAACTATTTTGGAAAGTAATCTGTAATCATGCAAACAAAGTGACTATAGTAAAGTCCATACACTTTGAACCAGAGACTCAAGTATTGGGTTTATACTACAAGAAAGACTTCAATAAGAAAAAAATCTCTATATATTCCAAAATATTTATAGCATTACTTTTTCTGATTATTAAGAATTGGAAACAAAGTAGACTGTCATCAACTGGGGAATGACTAAACAAATAGTGGTACCTAAATGTAATGGAACACTACTGTGCTATAAGAAGTGATGTGTGATGACTACAGAGAAGCGTGGAAAGATCTATATGAACTGATGCAGACTGAAGGAAGCAGAACCAAGAAAACCAGGTACACAGTTACTTGTCGTTCAGTAGTGTCTGACTCTGTGACCCTGTTGACTATAGCATGCCAGCATTGTACATGTTTTGTTTGTTTGTTTGTTTGTTTTGGCAAAGATACTAGACTGGTTAGCTATTTCCTTCTCCATTGTATTAAGGCAAACAGACATTAACTGGCTTGCCCAGGGTCACACAGCTAGTAAGTGTCTGAGGCTGGATTTAAACTCGGGTCTTTCTGATTTTGGGCCCAGTATTCTATACACTGAGCCACCTAGCTGCATCCAGCCACTTAGCTGCCTGTTGTAGTTACATACTAACTAGAAAAATGTAAATAAAAAGGACAATGACATTCAAAAAATCAAAAATAAATGTGGCAAAATTATAAAGATCAAGTGGGATTTTAAGGAAGAGATATGAGAAGATAATCCAGAACTCCTTTGTGGAGGTGGGAGGTTTACAGGTATCACACACTGCACATGTTTTTGGACCTCATCAAAGTATTGATCAGTGGTGCAGACTTCTTTTCCCTCTCTAAAAATACTTTTTCTGATATAAGATTGCTTTTGGGGAGGGGTAGAGAGAGGGATACATGGTATACTCTGGTAATATGAGAAACAGAAAATATCAATAAAATATTAAAAAAAGAATTATGGAAACTGGGGCAAGAATATTACAACACACTCTATCTTCGAATTTGTGATAGAGGCAAGGAAAGCTGATTATAGCTTGATATGTACCCAAGATTTCAGGATTCCTGAATGCCTTATGTTAGCTTAGTTTTAAAATTTTTTGTCTATGTCTTATTGTATTTTTAATTATTTTGCTAAATGTTTTACAATTACATTTTAATGTGGTTTAACTGCACCTTAGGATCATCTTGCAAGCTACGTGTAGCACTCTGGTGGTGTATTTGATACCTCTGACTGAGAGGATACAAAGGATAACAGGTAAATGAGAACAAATACAGAAGTTTTAGGGCCATTAAAGTTCAGAATGGATAATGCTAGGGAGGAGTGGTGAGGGCAACAACAGGTATTTTAAGCTATTTTGTAGAAAACAGGACAACTAAAAGATGGGCAGAACTGGGTGGATAAAGGGTGGATAAAGTCTCATGTTTGGGGGGTAATGACTTGTGGAACACAAATTGTGTGTGTGAGGGGTAATATGAAATGTCTGGAAATATAGGTTGAAATCAGGTTGTGAGGGACTTTAAATTTCCCCCAAAGGACTTTTAAAAAAAATTATCAAAAAAGCAACATGAAGTCCCTAAAGTTTTTTTTTTTTTAACATTTGAGTAACATGGTTAGAACTATATGTTAGGAATATCAATTTGGCAGCTGTTGCAATAGTCCAGTTTATAGGTGATGAGGGCCTGAACTGAGGCTTGGGGGTGGGGTCCATGTGAGTGGAGGGAGCAGGACAGCTTGTTAGAGGTAATGCAGAGCTATAATTTTTCTTTTCTTTTTTTTTTTAAATTCGTTTTTAGTTTTCAATCTTCACTTGCATAAGCTTCTGAGTTTTCAATTTTCTCCCCTTCCTTCTACATACACATTCTTATTAAACATATTTTCACATTATTCATGTTGTAAAGAAGTATTAGAACCAATGGGAGGAACCATGAGAAAGAAGATACAAAACAAAACAAAAAAAGGAAAAAAAAGAGAGCAAACGGTATGCTTTGATCTGCGTTCAGACTCCATAGTTCTTTCTCTGGATGTGGACAGAATTTTCCATCATGAGTCTTTTGGAATTGTCTTAGATCATTGCATTGCTGAGAAGAGCCAAGTCTATGAAAGTCAGTCATCCCACAATGTGGCTGTTACTGTGTATGGTGTTCTCCTTGTTCTGCTCACTTCAGTCAGCATTAGTTCATATACGTCTTTCCAGGTTTTTCTGAAATCTACCTGCTTATCGTTTCTTATAGCACAATAGTATTCCATTACATTCACATACCCCAACTTGTTCAGCCATTCCACAGTTGATGGGCATTCCTTCTTTGTTGCAGAGCTATAATTGACAAGGCTCAGCATTTGATGTGATCACAGACATCCATCTTGGCTTCATCAAGAACAAGCCATTCCAGACTAACCTTATTTTCAGCATGCCCCCGTTGAAAGAGTCCTATCCTTTCCCACCAAATTTGCAGGCATGGGTTCTAGCTTCCTTTAAGGCAAATTCCATGGGTCACCTCCTATGGGAAACCATTCCTGATCCCACTCTGTCTAATTATTGATGTTCTCTCCCCTCTCAAATAATCATGCACACACTTAGCTGTTGACATGTAAAATAATGTAAAGCTCTTTTAGGGAACTATTTTTAATATTTTTTGATCTTTTTATCCCTAAATACTAAGACAAATGTGTCTCTTGCACATAATTGGTGCTTTAAAAGAGGACTTTTTGAATTGGATTTCATTGGATAGGTCTGTGCATGGAGAAGTCATAGATGGGACCTCAAGATATGATTTTATAAATTTTTCTTTTGACTCACATCTATGATTTCATCTTTGTGAGTGCTATCTCCTAGTGTGCAAATTCCCCCTACCATTGCATGTAATATAACTCATCTGTAACAGTCTTAGAAAATTGCTTGGAGCACTGAATGTGGCATGCCTTTGATTGTACAGCTAATATGTGTTAGATGCAGAACTTTAACCTAGGTCTTCCTGACTCCAAGGACAGCTCTTTGTCTACTACATCATTCTCTGCCTCATTTGCAAAGCTATAATTTCCCTGGCCAAAATACTACCTGAACCTTGGGAGAATCAAGGGCTCTTGGAGTTCAGTTGTTAAAAACAAAAACAAAAGAAACCAAAGCCAAAAACCCCTCACTTACAAACTTGGAAAGTAACTGATCCACGTTTATATAATGAGTATGTATAAAAGTCATGGTCTACACTCAGTTCTCTTGACTCCAAGCCTAGAACTCTTGCCATTGCATCATACTTCCTGTTAACAACAAGATGAGGAAAAGGTAAATAGTTTCATTGCTACAGGCCAAAGCCATTCTCAGAATAAGGTTTTCTATCTGGCTATATATCTGTGTTATGGGAAATGATGCTTCAGTGAGTAACTATACCTAAATCTGCTTTCCAACTGTATAATGCCCCAAGGGTCCTGAATAGCTTGAAGAAGCAATAACCGGTGCTTATTTTTTTTCAAGTTACCCTTTATGAAGTGAATGTCAAATCATAGGAAATCTATGGTGTCAATTCAGGAACATCAGTTCCATCAGTATTTTTAAAATTTTTTCTTCATTAAATGAAGAATCGTCTTCCTGAGTTCAAATTTGGCTTGAGACGCTTATTAGTTGTGTGTCCCTGGGCAAGGTATATCTATTTATCTATATATGTGTACATGTATGTATATGTATATACATATATATACACATATGTGTATATGTATGTGCATGTATACATACACACATATTATATATACATATATACATATACATATATATACATATACATACATATATATGCATGCATATGTAGATATACACAGATGTATGCTCCGTCACCCCAGGATGTTGTTTCTCTGTTCAATAGTCTGTCTATTCCTTAGTGATGTCTTCTCCATGCCTCTCCTTTCCTTTTCCCTTGTTCTTTCTTTGGAACACTCTCTTTATTTGGAAACTTCTATATTTAGAACATTTTAGGCTAGAAATGATTGTTTTTTGAGCAGATTGCTAATTCATTAACTCAGGGGCTTGAAACAGAACAAACATTTCTCATATGAGAAGGGGAACTCCTTCCTTCCCTATAAAAAAAAAAATCTGAGTGGCTATGATCTGGGATCAACAGTGATTCCTGAGCCAGCTCAGAAGCTGTACATACACTAAGCTGCTTGGACTGCTCTGAAGCATGTGCCCAGGAGTTCAATACTATCTTTGGCTCCCTTATATTTCCCTGGCTTGAAGACTACCATGCTTAAAACTTTTTGGTGACATCCGTGGTTATATACCTTCCTTGACCCTTCCTAGACCCTCTTATGATGGGCTCACCTTGACCCCAGGATGTGTGTTTGAATGAAGGTGGAAGGGTGGGGTCAGTCAGCTACCTTAATTTGGAGGTGCCTTTCTCAACACTATTTTTAAAGCATTTAAGGGCCTATCCTAGTTTGGAGATATCCCTACCCCCATAATTATGGGGTGGAGAAGGATTGACAGACTACTCTAGTTTCAAGATGTGGTCCTGATCCTAGAATAACAAGGCAGTCAATGAGCACTGCTAGCATCTTTCCCTTTTCATCCCTGCCCCTCCACTCTCTTGGATGTCTCTACTTAAGCCTTACATTTTTGACCTTCCTTTAAACACCTCAAACAAAAGCCTCTATTCCTTTCAGCATTGACCAGCTCCTCAAATTCTTTTGCAAAGGCCTTTTAATTCCAGCAACAGACTCTGACAAGTATGCAGTTGGTTGTCTTCACCAATATAATACTACAGTTTCGAGTAAATGAACTACCATAGGCCGCAAGTATTATATACAATGGTACCAACTAACTAGGTAATTACAGGAGGAATATAGAGAAGCTACAGAATAAAGCATCATGCTCAGTGACTAGGTGGGAGAGTAGATAGAAAGTTCTCTCTCTGTTCATGTCTCAAGGAACTAACTCTTTTTTCTGAGGTCCTACAGAGGTGGATGCTAAGCATTATTGAGGATCATAGACTGCTACTGTACTTCATTGACTTAGATCCTCTTTGGACTATCTCCTTTTCCAAAGGATGTTTCCTATATACCTGGTACTTTTTAACCATTACCAGACAATAGTAATAAAAGCAGGTAAAGTGGTGGAAATGTGGTTCCTTTATGTCATCTATGGCACGTCTTACTGCAGGCTGACTGTAGAAAATCCTTTCATATACAACAAGTGTAGTGCCTTCCTGATGGTTTGTCTGCAAATCCTGGAAAACTGTCAAATTGGGCACTTAGAAGAGACAGGCCTCTTATCAAGGCATTATGCTCCTTTTTTTTTTAAATCCAATCATAATTAGTATGGTGGCACCTCAGCTGTTTTATAAAGGTCACACTGTTGGGCATAATTTTTTGTGCACAACTTTGTTCACTTAAAGGCAGGTATGCTTGAAAAGGAACAAAGTAATATAACAACTCCAGACAGATATATTTATATACATATATTTGGTGGAGAGCTGAAAATGAAACCAAAGGAAACATCCATACTAATCTTTTTATCTTTCATTTGGACAATCCTGGCTGTTGTATTTGGCACAGTTGCAGAAGGCTAAGGGGGAGAAAATAAGATAAGCAGGAACCAGTCTGGAAATGTGAAAAACTCCACTTGATTATAACCCCAAACCTTAGAAGCCACAGTCTGTATGATCTGAGGGCATGCCACCTAACGTTTCTGGTACACATTTTCCTCAGTAGTTCAAAAGTAAGTTTGGAGTGCAATATATGCTTTCAAGTCCCTTTTAGCTCTAAAATTCTATGATTCATTCATTAACATAGTTTTGGAGGGGAGGTGGGTGTGTTTGTAGTTTAAACTGATTAAAAATGTTTTTAATTACTTATCTTATCAGTGGGTGGTTGTTCTCTGTAGACTGTTTAGAAGTGAAAACAATGTTGCTATCCATTGGTGCTTTTATTGGAGGTTCACATAGACAAAGATAAATAATGCAGGGCTTTTCTGACCAATTCACTAAGCTGCAACTAAAACCAGTTTTATTCCACAGTACCTCAACATTTAGAAATATGTTTTGTACCTTATTGTAGGCCAGTCTTACATGGGTTCAATTTTATGCATTTAGAAAAAAGGTGGGAAAAAATAGGGCTATAATGACCAATTTTAATATTTGGGGGAAGTTCTACAAAAAGGAACAAAATGTTCCTGGTGCATGCAACTTAAAAGGTTCCCCTAAGTTTCCTTTTAAAGCCAAATTCAGGTGGAAGGATGGGGCAGAGAGACCTTGGAAAGAGGGTTCAGCCCAGAATCCTCTCTGACCCCAAACCCTCAGACCCTGGGGTACTAGGAAGTTGCTGCTGGGGAAGCCTGTGCTGGGTGAGGAAGCAGGGCAGGGCCAGGTCAGGTAGGTGGGGGATTGGCTGCTGAGAGGAGAAAGCTTAAGATCCAGTAGCTTCCTATTTTAATTAATAAGGTAATAGTTATATGGACTGGAGTACTTTGATTTCATTCGTATAGAGAACTCCCAGGTGAGAAAACACCATAGGTTGCACATTCTCTGAAATTTATAAACTCAGAGAGCTGCCTGGGAGAATAATGTTGTGACTTAATGGGAAGATCTTTCCCATCCATTAATAGGCCTATGTGACCTCCTTAAGTCACATGGAAGCCTGAGTCACAGGAGCCTGTGGTGGGAGGAGCTTGCTGAAAGGGTGGAGCAGGAAGGGGTGGAACAGGAAGTGGGAGAGAGAACTGGGAGAGAGACAGTGGGAGTGGCAGCTTGAAGAGAGAGAGAGCAGGCAGCAGCAGCTCATGTGAGTGAGAGAGGGAGTGATGGTGTGTAAGGGAGTCTGCCCATGGGAAGGCCTGATGGAGGGAAGGCTTGGAGATGAGAGAGGGAGTGACTTTTTCCTTGTTTTTGGGAAGGCCCTAAGAGAGGGAAGGCTTGGGGGTGGCGGTGCCCCCTGCATTGATAATGTATATACATTTCTTTGTTTCCATGATGGATTTGGCTTTTTGGTGTTTGAATAAATGTTTTGGTTCTGTCTTCCATGAAAAGAGTCTGTTATATTTTGCGATTCAGAACTATGCCAGCATATTCATAGCAGTTGTGGTAGGTATCGCATTGTTTGCTACACTTGGCTAGGATGACATAACCAATACATCAAAAGAGGGACTTGAACCTGGGTTCTTTTGCCTTTGAAGCTATCTCTCTGTGCTCTATTCCATGTTGCTTCTCTATTTTAACTAAGTTATTCTTGTTGTATTGGTACTGACTTCAACAATTTGTATGTGCTGAAGGACCATAGGTGCTGTTACTTTCTTCTAAAGTGTGGTGCCCTGGCCAGTGCCATTAATGCACCAATCTGGTTGTAACTTTATGTGGGAGTGATCCAAATCATCTATCTTACTATGTCTCACTTTGCACATGCTGCTATCACCATTTCTCTGTAGCTACATGGATGTTAGACAGCTAGGTGTCTCAGTGGATAGAGCCCTGGCTTGGAGTCAAGATGACCTGAGTTCAAATCTGGCTGCAGATGCTAGCTGTGCAACCCTGAACAAGTCACTTAACCTCTGTTTGCCTCAATCCACTGGTGAAGGAAATGGAAAATCATTCCAGTATCTTTGTCCAGAAAACCCCATGGACTGCATTGGTGTGCTGGCGTCGCAAAGAGTTGGACATGAATAACAACAGCAGCAACAAATCATAGCTGTTACAAACTATGGCATAGTGTGACTAGTATTTGACTTGGAGTCTAGAGTACCTGTACTCAGATACTGCTTCTCCATGAATTTTGTGACCACAGGCGAGTTATTTAACTTTTCTGAGGTTCAGGCAACTCCCTGAAGCATGGAAGGATTTGTATGAAATAATGAAGAGTGAAATAAGAAGAACCAAGAAAACATTGTATACAGGAATAGCAATATTATTTATATGAACTATATGGTACTATTAAGGGCATATAAGAAAGGCGCTATCTGCATCCACAGAAAGAACTTATAAATAGAAGTATGCATACAATAATTTTATATATATATATCTATGGTAGCCATTTCTAGAATGGGGTAGGGGAGGGAAGAAAAAAAAGAAATTTAGATGATAATTTTTGTATATTTGAAAAGGATAGCAAGTTGTTCATAATCTTTTTGCAGTTTCATGTGCAATCACATTTTTATTGTACTATGTTATGGAAATGCTTGCTTTATTAAAAAATTAAAATTAATTTAAAAAAATAAAAAATGAAGGAATGTATCTATGCTCATACAAAATGCTCTAAATCACTATTGATTAGAGAATGCAAATTAAAACAACTCTGAGGTACCATCTCATATCTATCAGATTGGCTAATATGACAAACAAGAAAAATGATAAATGTTGGAGGGAATGTAGGATAAATAGGACACTAATGCAGTGTTAGTGGAGTTGTAAACTGATCCAACCATTCTGGAGATCAATCTGAAATTAAGCCCAAAGGACTATAAACTGCACATACCTTTTGATCTAGCAATACCCCTACTAGGTCTATATCACAAAGAAATCTTTTTAAAAGGAGGAGAGAAGGGACCTATTTGTACAAAAATATTTATAGCAGCTCTTTTTGTGGTGGCAAATAACTGGAAATAAAAGGGATGCCCATCAATTGGGGAATGGTTGAACAAGCTGTGGTATATGACTGTGATGCAATATTATTGTGCTATAAGAAATGAAAAGCAGGATGATTTCAGAAAAAAAAAACATGGAAAGACTTAACATGAACTGATGCAAAGTAAAGTGAGCAGAACCTGGAAAATTTTGGACGCAACAACAGCAATATTTTAAGATGAATTGCGAATGACTTAGCTATTCTCAGCAATTGATCCAAGACAATTGATGAAACAAATGATGAAAAATATCATCTGCCTCCAGAGAAAGAAAGATTTGATGTTAGCTGAATACTATGTTTCCCTTCCTTCCTCCCTTGCTTCCTTCCTTCCTTCCTGATTTCTTTCTTTCTTTCTTTCTTTCTTTCTTTCTTTCTTTCTTTCTTTCTTTCTTTCTTTCTTTCTTTCTTTCCTTCCTTCCTTCCTGCCTTGTTCATCTTCTTGTACATAATGACTAATATGGAAATATTTTACATTATTGCACATGTACAAGCTATATCAGATTGCTCACCATCTCAGTGAGGGCAGAGAGAAGGGAAAGAGGGAGGGATAGAATTTGGACCTCTTTAAAAAAAAGTTAAAATTATTCTAACACGGGGAAAAAGTAAAATACTGTTTTTTAAATGAAGCAATGTATGCAATTGAAGTTTAAGCATATTTGTCATTTAATAGAGTACTTATCATTAGCTGATAGAAAAATCATTGGAAAAGTAATTTACAATTTAATTTAAAATATCATGACCAGTTATTCAGTTTTGTTATTTGGTTAAGTAGCTAAATTAAAAAAAATAATTTCTTCACAAGAGACCTTGTAATATTCTCCTACCATTTTAAAGCACATGTTTGCATGAAGGAATTTTTCATTTTATTCTCATTTTAAATCAAAATGCAAAAACAAACTCCATGTGGAACCACATTAAAGATTGTTTGATGTTCCACCAAACATTGTAAACCTTTGTTCAAATAAAAAAGTTGCAGCATCAAAATTATGTTTACATATGATTATGATATTATTTGAAACATCTTCATCTCCCAAGTTGTAACCTATTTCATTAAAATATTATTTGTACTCAACAAAATGTGTAAAATAAAATAATTTAATATGAATTCTTACATATAATAGTAAGCATATGAGATCTTGCTAGATTACTTCTTTTAATCCTTACATAAAGTCCTACCTAATATTTGTAATTATTTTATAATTAATTTTCTTATCACTTTACATTTCTAATTTTCATAATTATTGGAAGAACAAAATTTTATAATTTATAGGATGATAATTATATAATGTCAATTTTAATTTGGAGCTTTTTTGAAGTAAAAGTTAATTTTATAGTTTTGTAAGCACTTAATGAAGAAATCTAAAAGAATATTATAATCTGTATATTAATATATCCTGGAGGTTCACTATCCATTGTTTTGGTTCAAAGAGGTTAATAGAACAAAAACCATTTGCAACCCCTGATGTAGGGAAAAGTGCTGAATGTAGGGTTTGAAAACCTTGGTTCAAATTCTCTATGTGACCTTGAGCAAGTCACTTAGTGACTTTGACCTTCAATTCTTTATCTGTAAAATGAGGATGTTTTACAAAATGACCTTTGAAGTCCCATCAATGCCTAATGCATCCTACTAATATTCTATTTCGGGCAAGTCACCCCATGATTATTATTATTTGATCACCAAAGCAATATTTGACTCTGTGTGTTGAGACTTACCTTGACTGAAAGGAATGAGACTCCTTGGGAGAGGTATAACAGTCATCTGGGATCTTGTGACTATGGGACAATGATAGGAGGCAAAACTGAATGCAAAGCAATTTATGAGAATGCTATGGAAGGCTGCTCACTGATTGTGGTTTTAGCTTCTTAGGGTGATGGCTGATTTTTTATAACTCTTCAGGACCCCTTAGAGGACACAGCCAAACTGCAGCACTTTGTGGCAACTGAGGGTAGATAAGTAAAGCCCTGCACCAGAGAGAGAGGAACAGAGGAAGGGGAGATCAGGTAAGGAAAAGGTTGGGAGAGGGAATCCTGAGGGAATATTTGCCATGCAGCTGGCAGGGTTTGTTTTGAGAATATGAACACAGTACTTGTATAAGGGCAGGAGACAAGATGAGGTGACCAAGTACTTTTACAATTCTTAAAGAATTACTTTTAGCAAAACCACGGGTGTCTCTTATCCAAGGACAACAAATAGTTTTTGTAAAAGAAGATGGGACCATCTGCTTTACTGTATCCATGCACATTTTGGTGTATTTTATTTCTCCTTTAATAACCATTAGGGAGTTTCCATTTCTAGGCCATCAGGGATTTGGGGGATTAGTGTATCAAGATACTGTGAAATTATTGTGGTTCCTAATTTTCTTCCACAAAAGGAACAAAAGATAATCCTAAAATCTTGCATATATTAAAATCACAGACTCCTTGATAAATGCAACAGAGATAATTCAATTCAGTGAACCCTTGCTTATTGATGCTAAGTGAGGCAAAATTAGTGGGAAATTATTTTTTTTCTCTAAGAACTGTTTTATTTAGTTAATATTACCTGTCTTTGTGCATCCTGACCCATTGTTACCTCACACCCATCCTAACACCTGCCATTTTGAAAGGCCCAAACAGAAACTGAAGTCTTCTTGGTATGTTTCTTCATTCTATTGCAAAGCAGAGACTTGGTTTTCCCTCTTTGACATCAGTAGGCAACATCAAGCCATTCCCTGTCCAAGTCACTTTCTTCGTTAACAACAGACGGTTTTTTCATGCTTCTCTTGATTCTTGTATTCGAAAATGAAATTTTCTGTTCAGCTCTGGTCTTTTCATCCAGAAAGCTTGAAAGTCCTCTATTTTATTGAAAATCCATATTTTACCTTGGAGCATTATACTCAGTTTTGCTGGGCAGGTGATTATTGGTTTTAATCCTAACTCCTTTGACCTCCGGAATATCATATTCCAAGTCCTTCCATCCCTTAATGTGGAAGCTGCTAGATCTTGTGTTATCCTGATTGTGTTTCCACAATACTCAAAATTGTTTCTTTCTGGCTGCTTGCAGAATTTTCTCTTTGATCTGAGAGCTCTGGAATTTGGCAACAATATTCCTAGGAGTTTTCTTTTTGGGATCTTTTTCAAGATGCAATTGGTGGACTCTTTCAATTTCTATTTGGCCCCATGGCTCTAGAATATCAGGGCAGTTCTCCTTGATAATTTCTTGAAAGTTGATGTCTAGGCTCTTTTTTTTTGATCATGGCTTTCAGGTAGTCCAATAATTTTTAAATTATCTCTCCTAGATCTATTTTCCAGGTCAGTGGTTTTTCCAATGAGATATTTCACATTGTCTTCCATTTTTTCATTCCTTTGGTTCTGTTTTATAATATCTTGATTTCTCATAACGTCATTAGCCTCCACTTGCTCCAATCTAATTTTTAAGGTAGTATTTTTTCAGTGGTCTTTTGGGCCTCCTTTTCCATTTGCCTAATTCTGCCTTTCAAAGCATTCTTCTCCACGTTGGCTTTTTGGAGCTCTTTTGCCATTTGGGTTAGACTATTTTTAAAGGTATTATTTTCTTCATTTTGGGGGGGGTCTCCTTTAGCAACTCATTGAATTTTTTTTCATGATTTTCTTGCATCACTCTCATTTCTCTTCCCAATTTTTCCTTTACTTCTCTTACTTGCTTTTCTAAATCATTTTTGAGCTCTTCCATGGCCTGAGACCAATTTGTATTTTTCTTGGAGTTTTTTTTTGTAGGCTCTTTGACTTTGTTGACTTCTTCTGGCTGTATGCTTTGATCTTCTTTGTCACCAAAAATAAGATTCTATAGTCTGAGTCTGAGTCTGAGTCCTTTTTCACTGCCTGTTCATGTTCCCAGCCAACTGCTTGACCCTTGAGTTTCTTGTTGAGGTATGACTGCTTGTACAGTAGAGAGTACTTTGTCCCAAGCTTTAGGGGCTGCACTTCTGTTTTCAGAGCTACTTCTACAAAGTAAGCTCTGCCACAGCAGTGCTCCTTCTCCCCTAAGAACCACCAACCAGGAACTCAACTCAGATCCAAGCAGTGCAAAGCTGCCTCTGTGCCATCAAAGCACTCCTTGCATTTCTGCTCTGATCTGCCCCTTGACTCCACCCACCATGTGAGCCAGGGACTCCTGAAGTAGCTGAAACTGGAGCTCTGGAAGTAGTCACTGGAGCTTCCTGCTGCTGCTGCTGCCACCACTACACCACCTCCACTACCCCCCCTCCACCACCCCCAGGGTTGGGACCTGATCCCTCTCACTCAGATTCAGAAGTTTTCCCAGCAACCTGCTGGGCGTTTGTGTTTTGAGAGGTCTGGTAACTGCCACAGCTCAGTGTTTCATGGCCCTAAGGCCTGCTCCACCCACTCGACCCCCAGTCTTGTCTGTCCTGGTGCTGCCCACTGTTGGCTGCGCTCTGCTCCCAGCACCATGTGGTAGACCCTTCCCAGCAAGCGTCCAGGCTGTCCTGGGCTATAGACCTCCTTCCCTCTGCTATTTTGTGAGTTCTGCAGCTCTAGAATTTATTCAGAGCCATTTTATAGGTTTTTGGAGGGATTTGGAGGAGAGCTTTCCAGCTGCCATCTTGGCTCCACCGGCCAGGAAATGAATTCTTACTAAAGATATTCATTGTTTTGTGTCCTCTGCAGGGTCCAAATGGAAGAGCCTTTCTTTAGATATAGTGAGAGAGAGCCTTTTCCTCCTTGTGTATGATTTTGTGCCGATTTCATTGAGACCCAGAGCATTCTTAGGCCTCACCAATGAGATTCATGGTTACTCAGAAGAGTCATTATCTAGCAATCTAAACAGAAACCCAATGATCCAACATTCACTCATGAAGCACTCATAATATTTGAGGCACTATGCTAGATGTTAAAGAAAAAAAGATAAAAAACAAATACAGTCTCCTCTTTCAAAGAACCGCATCCCATTGGGAAATCTATGATTTTATGAAATACTGCTTGAACATTTAAATCCATATCATTTTAATGACTGGATTATTTGTCCATCTTCACTGTGCAGGAAAGAAGAATGGGATACACACACAAAGGCAGACAACTGCTTAAAAAGCAAGGTGTAATTGAATGATGAATGAAACCAAAGTCTCACCAAAGGCTTTCTGAATTTTTTTTTAATTGCCAATGACTTTAATATTTGTAAGGCTATTTGGGAGAGGGAGAGGGAAGGAGAGAGAGAGAGAGAGAGAGAGAGAGAGAGAGAGAGAGAGAGAGATCCTTAAATTCCTTATCATTGGGCTTTATTTCATAAGCTCAGAGAATTGTTCATTTTCTGCTCTGTGTGCATTGGGTAATGTTTTGGCATGCTGGTCTTTTTCCAGAGAAACACATATTAAATTTTATTAAATGTAATTTTATTTTAATACGGAAAAATTTCTAATAAAAAACCTATCAATATTTAAATAACTGAAAATCTTAGGCTCCTTTGGTATAACTTTGTCAAACATCTGTCATTCTACAAAAAACCTAATTTCTGAAATTAAGGATAGTATAAATATACTGCAAAGAAAACCCCTGGATACTTCTTTCCTTTTTAGGTAGCATGCTATCCAATGAATGGCAATATGTTTCTCCTAGGTTTTGTCCTCTCTTCTAATCTCTTCCTATATCTATTTTCTCTTAGATTATTAGTCAGAGCTTCTCGTTTTTTAGTAAAATGTACACAAAATATAATATTGGATTTTAATAACATATTGTTTTCCAAATACTATTTCTAATCATTAGTAGTTATATCTTTTAGGCCAAAATGTCATTTTTCATTTCGATCATTCCCTAATTTGCTGTAATTTATAGCTGGAGAATTAGTTTCAGGCATTCATCTCAAGATCATGATTAGAACCACAACATAGCAAATAACTTTACCTTATTCCTGCACAGGTCCAGTTTCCTTTAGATAATGATATATGACGTGACCCTGAAGCTATTGCACTAATTGACAGAGTCCATGGAAGTAAACTGATTATGCTACTTTCACTTGCTTCTTTCTTTTCAGCTAATCCTATCTTGAAGTTGGCCAGTGATGTCATGGCATCTAATTGTCTGCTTTGTCTATAGGCACAAAGAAAATGGAATATTGGCTGACACTATTTTGCAAACTCATTTCAAGTAGGGATTGTTTCATGATTCATACTTGTATCCTCTGGTGCCTGGTATCATGGTGCCTGGCACATGGTGAGCACTTAACAAATGCCTGTTGATTGATCAATTGATTAAATAGAGCAAGGAGATAGACCAGGAATCTCAAACACTTTTAAGATCACATTATACCCCCTAAAAGGCTGTGGTCAGTCAAAAAGTAAGTGCATTCCCTTTCCCATATGATACTAGGAAAATGGGTAGGTGACTCAAGGTAAAACTCTAGAACTTCCTGGTCCTATCAATATACCAGTCCTCTGTGAAAATGACTGAATATCAAACTCACAGAGTTGGAAGGGACCTCTGATGACATCTAGCCTAACCAACAGCTGAAGAAGAAGGATCTCTGCAGTTACATATCAAACAAACAGTCATCCACCCTTTGATTCCACTCCATCCAAAGGCATGTTCCTTGGACAAGAAAATACTTTCTCCAAAGTTACCAATAATTTCTTAATGAGGTGCCTTTGCCTCCTTTCTTCTCACTCTCTTTTTAACTATAGTACATAGTCTGACTTTTGACCTCATCATTCAACCAAGACTGCTCTCTTCAAAGTTACCAATGACCCATTAAAGGTCAAATCTAAATGGCTTTTTTTCATTTCTCATCCTTCTGGATTTCTATGCAACTTTGCACACTGTCATTCACCCTCTTCTCTCTAGATTTCACTGATACTACTCTATCCTGGGTCTTTTCTTCTTTGCTTGGCTCATCCTTCTCAGTCTCCTTCCAGGTCTTTTAGATCTTTACCCAGGTTCTCTCTACTAACCCTGGGTGTCTCCTAAGACTTTCTCTTTGGCTTTCTCCTTTCCCTTTATATTATTTTGCTTGGTGATCCTATCCACTCTCACAGATTCAATTATCATTTTCATGCAGATGATCATTAGATAAATTTTTGTAGCCCTAACCTCTTTCTTGGCCTTTAGTCTTGCTTCTCCAACTATTTATTGGACATGTTGAGTTGGTTGTACTAGAGCTATCATATACATAAACTCATTATTCCTCATCCCTCTTCCAAAAACAGAAAAGCAAACAACAGTCCTATCCTCTTCCAAACTTCCCTATTACCTGTCAATGCTACCACTTCCCTCCTAGTCACCTATGCTGGCAAACTAGATGTTATTCTTGACTCTTCACTCTCTCATCCCATGTATTCAATAGCCAAGTCCAGTCAATTCTGTCTTCATAACATCACTGGTATTTGCTCACTTCTCTCCGCTAACACAGTGCCACTAGTCTCGTGCAGGTCTTCATTACCTGGCCCCTTGACTATTGAAGTTGTTTTTTGGTTGGTCTCCTTTCTCCGCTCCATTCTACCTGCCACCCAGTGACTGACATAATCTTTCTAAAGCACACATTCTGCCCATGTCATTCGCCTACTCAGTCAATTCCAGTGGCTTCCCATTCCCTCTAAGTTCAGATATAAAATCCTCTGAGTAGGCTTTAAAACCTTTCATTAACTGGCCTATTCCTACCTTTCCAATCTTTTTAATATTGCCCTTCCCCTCTTCCATCTACTCTTTGATCCAGTGTCCTTAGCCTCTTTGCTCTTCCTTAAGCAAGACACCCTATCTTGATTCTGGGCATTTTCACTGGTTGTCCCTGTTCCTGGAATGCTCTCCCTCCTCACCTCTGCCTCTTAGTTTCCTTGGATTCTTTATTTCTCAGCTAAAAGAATCTAAATCTTATAGGCTCTAAACCTTCCCCTTTTCTTTCACCAGCTTGTGATAGCCGTAGGCACTACTCATTTCTTGCTTATTACCCCAAGTATCACTCATATAATACTCTCAGTGAGTTCCTCTTGGTATCTTATTTTAAATTACAATTTGCTGGAGCATGAACAGGCCCAATTAGTTATTGGTTTCTGTTGCCAGAGTGACAGCTCAAGAAATTGAACCTCAGTTCTGGCTTCATCCTCATTCCAACTAATAATGATTGTATCTGGGCCTGCTTCCTCTTTCAGAGGTCCACATTTCTTGTCTGTAGATTATGAACTATTTTTTTCATGGAGCCTCCTCGCTCAGAGATCTGAATACTTCATTTTTTTTTAATTGGAAAAAAATCCCTTCTTTCCTTTATAATATAAGACAGCCTTAATCTTGAGACATTATTCTTACTTTTCAAAATTTGAGTTATTTTTTTTTTTACCATTCAGGCTTAACAATTTATTTTTCTCAAGTTAGCATTAGCCTTATTAATGCCTATTTCATTATAAGCCCCACCCTGACCCCTTATGGTCCTCAATGTTTTTTTTCTCTAGTTCCTGTCCACATAATAGTCCTCTGTAATAATCTTTAGTCAGTGTATATAGTGATGGTCATGTTCTTTTCAATATACTCTCACCTTTAAGATTTTATTCACAAATGGGGAGGGAGAGGAAAGCTTTGATGGTGTATTGTTTGGAAAAAAAGTGATTTTTTTTGTCTTGAAAGTGTCATTTTCAGTAAAAAGTGACATACTTTCAAATTTGAATTTAGACTGTAGAGAGGACCATAGCCATCATAATATATATTTTGATTTTACCCAGTAATATGTGCTTTTATCTGAATACGCTCTATAAATTGTAAGCCAACAACTCTGGATCTTGGACTGAGAGTCCAAATTTTTAGGAAGATGCAATATCAATACGCTAATGTTTCCTTTTCTAATTCTCTTCCTTTGAAATGACACCCCTTGTGTGCTATATAACATGTGGTGTGGAGCTATCCAACTTCCCATTTTTTCAGAGTTCTATATGTTTTCTCTATAAAATTAACCAGAATACAAAAGACCAATGTAATCAGTACCACCAGCTGAAAGTTTCTTGCAATCCCCCTTAACATGTATCTTCCTGATTCATGAAAGGCAGGAATCACTGGATATATTGAAGCCTTTACTACAAAGATCAATGAATTAAATTGGCTAGAACAAATAAGGTGACAAAAGATAATGATGAGTGGCAGGAACAGAGAGAGACCCATGATTTAGGAACTGATATCATCATTGCCCTTAATTGTGCAGCAAGAACTTCATAAGCTATTAAGTTCCTAATTAGAAATGGCAAAATACATGGTTTTTTTGTGGCTGATGAAGAATTTTATCATTCTCAGTGGTGAAATTAAAAGTAAAGTATCTATTGAGTATTTTACTTTGAAGGAAAAAAATGGGATCCTCCTATTTGCATTAGAGTACTAAGATATTGCTTAGAATGTTGAGCTAGTTAGTCAGAATATTTTCCAGGAAAACATTTCATTTTGCTTTTTTGCTTTAAAATAATCAATTGCTGATTAACAGAACTGCTTTCTGAGCAAGGAGTCCTTGTTGGATCCTATGGGAGATGTGCATTGACGATATGGCTTGATAAATGCACAAATACTTTTCTGACTTGATTTCAAACCAATGAGTCCTTGCAGAGAAAAGAAAACTCTAATTTTGAAAATGGGGGCGCATTATGAATAAGAAGAAGCTGTGTTGGGAGGGAGGTAGGAAAGAAAGATGTAAAAAAGTAAGGAAGGAAGGAAGGAAGGAGGGAAGGAAGAGAGTGAAGGGAGCAAGGGATTAAAGGAGGAAAGGAAAAATGGAAAGAGGGGGTGAGGAAGGGAAGGAAAGAGGGATGGAGGGAAAGAAAGAGGAAGGGCAGGAGAGAAGGAGGTAGGTAGGGAGGAGGGAACAATGAAAGAAAACAAGCATTTATAAAGGGAGGAAATAAGCATTTTTTAAGCACACATTATGTGTCAGGCACTATGCTAAGTTCTTTACATATATTATCTCATTTTATACACACAACAACCCTGGGAGGTAGGTACTTTTGGTATCTCCATTTTACAGATGAGGAAACTGAGGCAAACAGAGGCTATGACTTGCCAAGGGTCACATAGTTAGGAAGCATCTGAAATCAGATTTAACCTCAAGTCTGCCTGACTCCAGGCTGACCTTTCTATCTACTGTGGTGATTAGCTAAAGAATTTGATATTCCCTCTTAGCTCTTGTGCCTACTGAGGCTCTCAGGGCACCAGTATTGCTTATAAATCTCTACCTTTTTTGGGGGGGAAAGTTAGAATTTTTTTATGACATCCTGATATATACTAAAGGGGCAAGAGTCTGGGAACCAGCAAGATGGACAAAATCATAAAATCGTTGATTTGGAATAGTTTTCAGAGGCTCTTGAACCCAGCCACTGCTTAAGTTAGAGTATCCTATCTTACATATTTTAATGTTAATGGGTATAAGATCTTCCTTGCCCATTAATAGACCTCAAATGGAGCCTATTAAGGGAAGCTTGCTTAGGGGAGGCTTGCTTGTAGGAAGGCTTTCACACCTTTTGCTAATTTCTGATTAGGCACTGAGTCATGAGGGTTGTGATGCCTTCTAGCTCTTAGAAGTGTAAATATACTCTGTGTTGGTATTTCGCTTTGGGGGCTCCTTTATGAGAAGGATCTTGTGATTTCCTGGTGGGGACTCTAAGTAGCTGTATGTTCAGGGCTCCCCAACTGCTCAGATGTAAAGGCTCTCTCCATCCAGTGATGTATGCAAAATGAATAGCAATGCTGCTTTGACTCAGGCAGTCAGAGCCCTGTCTGTTGGGGTAATTTCTTTGCTTGTATTTTCTCTGCTTATATTTTCTCTGATGTTCAGGGTGCTGACTTTTCCCTGGAACTAATTAATATAATTAAAGAAGATTGTTGGCCCCTAAAAAGCTATCTTTCCTAGTAAAGCAGATTAAAGAACCTGTGCTAGCAAGCCATCTTGGGTATGCTAGGGTGCTTGCTGCTGCACATAGTGACAAGTGACCATCCAATTTCTACTGGAAAACCTCTAGTGAGTGAGGATATACTACCTCCTAGAGTAGTTCATTTTACTTGTGGAGATGTATCATCAGGGGTAGTATGGTAAATGTTTCACAACCAGTTTTCCCCCTCCCCTCCCAAAAAAAAGTATGCACAGGACACTGTTAAGTTTAATCTATATTACTTAATCTGATCTATTAACATGTTCTCTTTCATTTTCAATCCAGCAATCAACAAAAAGAAAAAAAGAAGTCATGATTTATAGTGTTTGTTGATCTCTGAGGTGTAAATGTTTACACTGAAAATTTAACATTCAGTTCTTGTGGGGTGGTTCAAATTGACTTTAATATACCCCAGTTTTAAGCATTCAGTAGTTTTTTTTTCTTTAAAAGCAATTCATTTCTCTGAACCTTTTATTCTTGTTCAGAGTTTTAATTACTAGGCCTAAAAAGTAGCTCAACTAGCCTAATAGTTGGTTTTTATTTTTTTAACCAGTGACGGATCTACAAATAGCTATGGTACCTTTCAACAAAATGTAGTATCTCTGCTTATCTATTTTAAGTAGATCAATTTTTTGCTTTTTCTGAAATCATTACTTTTTTTTTTATATCAACTGAAACATAAGAGATTTTCTGATCCAGCTCCCTCCCCCGCTTTTTTACTCTGCATGTGTCTTTCTGATTCAAGCATGTTTCTTGTAATCAATGTGGTGTCAGCGTATGATTTTTAATCTACTCTGCTATCCATTTCTGTTTTATGAGTGAATTTATCCCATTCACATTCACAATCATGATTACTAACTCTGTATTTCCCTTCATCCTATTTAACTCTAGTTTATCCTCTCTCTTACTTTAGCCTATTCCTCCTCAAAAGTCAGTTTTGCTTCTGACTACTGGCTCTCCTAAATCATCATCCCTTTTATTACTCCTCCCTTTTCTTCTTACCATCCCCTCCTACTTTTCTATAAAGCAAGATAGATTTCCATATTCAACTGAGTGTGTGTTAGTACCCCTTTGAACCAATTCCAAGGAGAGTAATGTTCAAGGTTTACCTGCCACCCCCAATCTTTCTCTTCACTGAAGAAGTTCTTCCTTTCATACCTCTTTCATGTAAGATAATTTACCCCCTTCTACCTCTCCTTTCATCCTTCTTCCAGCACATTCTTCTTTCTCACTCCTTAATTTAACCATTTCAATGTCATCTCACCATAGTCATTGTACATCTGTACTCTCTATGTATACTCCCTTAAACTGTCCTAATAATCATAAAGTTCTTAGGAGTTACAAGTATCATCTTTCCATGAAGGAATGTCAACAGTTTAATCTTATTGAATCTCTGATGATTTTTCTTTCATGTTTATCTTTGCTTTTATACTTCTCCTGAGTCTTGTATTTGAAAATCAGATTTTCTATTCAGCCTTGGCCTTTTCATGAAGAATTCTTGAAAGTCTTCTATTTCATTGAATATTTATTTTTTCTCCTTTAGGATTATACTAAGTTTCACTGGGTAAGTTTATTCTTGGTTGTTATCTTAGCAAATTTGCCTTCTGTAATATCACATTCTCTAGAAGCTCCTAACTCTTGTTTTATCCTAACTATGACTCCATGATATTTAGATGATTTCCTTCTGGGTGGTTACAATATTTTCTCTTTGACCTGGGAACTCTGGAATTTGGCTATAGTATTCCTGGGAGCTTTCAATTTGGGTTCTCTTTCAGGAGGTAATTGGTGGATTTTTTCCATTTCATTTTACCCTATGGTTCTAGGAAATCAGAGAAGTTTTCTTTTATAATTTCTTAAAAGATGATGTCTAGATTCCTTTTTCAGTTGTGGATTTCAGTTAGTCCAATACATATGTGAAACCATACAATATACACTTCTATATATCAGCATCTTAGACAGCAACTTCTTCCATCGGCCCTTCCAAAAACTGCCTAGTCATATCCTTTGCCCATTTTTCGAATGGGCAATGAACTCATATTCTTGTTTGACAAAGTTTCTCTATGTATTTTAGATATAAATCCCTTATCTGAAAAACTAACTATAAAAATGTTCCCCTAATTTTCTGCTTTCATTCTGAGCTTGGCTATATTGGCTTTATTTGTACAAACCCATTTTAATTTAATGTAATCAAAATTTCCCATTTTGTATCTCACAATTCTCTGTTTCTCTGATTTATTCATAAATTCTTCTATTATCCATAAATCTGATAGGTAATATGTTCCATTTTCTACTAATTTACTTACGCCATCTCCCTTTAAGAATAGATTGTGCATCCATTTTAACCTTATATTGGTAAATGGTATAGGATCTATACCCAATTTCTGCCAGACTGCTTTCCAGTTTTCCCAAATACCTGATGGTGAATTTACCTAATTATAATTTACCTAATAGTAAATTTTTATCCCCAAAGTTAAAATGTTTACATTGATCAAACACAAGGTTCCCACAATAATTTACTATTGTGTATTATGTATCTACTCCATTCTATTACTTAGACAGTTGGTTGGATTTTGTCCTTCCTGCTTGAAGAGGACCAAAATGACATCACTATGCTAGAGTCAAGTTTCAATGTGTCTGACTATGACTGATCAGACCAAAATGAGGTCAGAATGTTCTACCACAGATTGGGCACAGATAGTCTGTCTGAACATTTGGGGTGGATACTCCAAATTTGTGCATCCTAAGTTTCCTTTGAGCTACTTCAATTCTGTTTTTCTCATACAGCACAGCACCTTCTCTGATATGGGCATGCCATGCTGAGCTGTCCTGTGCCAGTGTCTCCCATGTCACAAAATCAATTCCAAAGTTCTTAAGAGAGACCTTGAGAGTATCCCTGTATCACTTCTTCTGACCACCATGTGAACACTTGCCCTATGTGAGTTCTCCATAAAATAGTCCTTTTGGCAAGTGTACGTTTTGCATTCAAACAAAATGGACAGCCCATGGGAGTTTTGCTCTCTGAAGGAGAGTTTGAATGCTTGGCAGTTTAGTTTCAGTAAGGACCTTAGAATCTGGTACCTTTTCCTGCCAGGTGATCTTCAGAATCTTCCTAACACAACTCCAGGATAAATGCCAGGAATAGAGCAGAGGTGTGTACATGTTTGTAAATCTGACCAAGGCCTTTGATACTGTTAGTCATGAGGACTTATGGAAGATTTGGTTGCCCAGAGAAGTTCATCAGCATTTTATATCAATTTCATGATAGAATGCTTGCACTGGTTCTGGATAATGGACAATGCTCTCGTGCTTTCCCAGTCACCAATGGAGAGAAACAAGACTGTGTGCTTGCTCCCATGCTTTTTAGCATGATGTTTTCAGCCGTGTTGTCAAATACTTTCAATCAGGATGAACATGGCATCAAGGTCTGCTACCGCACTGATGGTAAATTCTTCAACTTGAAAAGGCTACAAGCCAAGACCAAGGTGGAGAGAGTGTTGGTGCATGATTTTCTGTTTGCAGATTATTGTGCAGATGATTGCAGCCTCTGAAGCTGAGATGCAACGAAGTATGGATCACTTCTCTGTTGCTTGTGCCAATTTTAGCCTAAAAATTAACAACAAGAAAACAAAGATGTTCCATCAGCCACCACCACACCGTCCATGCATGGTACCATCAGTTACAGGAAATGGAGAAGTTTTGAATGCTGTGAATAAGTTCATTTATGTTGGTAGTGTACTTTCCAGGGATATACACATTGATAACAAGGTTGATGCACACACTGCCAGAGATAGCTCTGTGTTTGGGAAGCTCCGAAGGAAAGTATGGGAGAGAAGAGGTATTAGAATGACTATCAAACTGAAGGTCTACAGAGCCATTGTATTGACCTCGTTGCTGTATGCCTGTGAAATCTGGACAATATACAAGCACCATGCTAGAAAACTCGATCTCTTCCATTTGAATTGTCTTAGGATGACTTAGACAATATTATATTTCTGGTAATTACTGACTGATAACAGTTTAAGATCTGGTCCTGCTAGACCTTCTTCCTTTACATTTTTTTTTTCATTAATTCTTTTTATATCCTTGGCCTTTTTTTCTTCCAAATGGATTTTGTTATTATTTTTTCAACCTCAGTAATATATTTTTTGGTAATTTAATTGGGATGGCAATGAATAAGCACATTAGTTTAAGAAGAATTGTCATTTTATCACATTATGATACCATTTCACAAATGAACAATTAATATTATTTAAATCTGACTTTATTTGTATAAAAATGCTTTATAATTATGTTTATTTAGTTCCTGGTTTGTCTTGGCAGGTATACTCTCTTGTATTTTATGTTGTCTGCAGTAACTTAAATGAAATATTTCTTACCATCTCTTCTTGGTGGGCTTTGTTGGTGACATATAGAAATGTCAATGATTTATGTGGGTTTATTTCATTTGTGCTACTTTTTAAAATTGTTGTTAGTTTTAATTAACTTTTAGTTGAATCTCTAGGATTTTCAAGTATATCATTATATTATCTGAAAAAGACATAGTTTCATTATCTATTGCTCATTTTGATTCCCTCAATTTCTTTTTCTTCTCTTAGTGCTATTCCTAGCATTTCTAGGACAATACTGAATAATATTGATGATAATAGGCATCTTTGTTTCACTCCTACTATTATTACAAAGGCTTCAGGCTTATTCTCATTACTGATAATGATTGTTGATGGTTTTAGGTTGATGCTTCTCAGTAATTTTAAGGTAAAAGCCATTTATACCTATGCTTTCAAGTATTTGTAAGAGGAGTGCATGTTGTATTTTGTCCAAAGCTTTTTCTGCATCTATTGATGCATGACTTTTTTTTTAACTTTTGTTATTGACATAATCAATTATGTTAATAGTTTCCTTATATTGAACCAGCCCTGCATTCCTGCTATAAACTACACTTGTATAATCTATGTATGAAGTTTGACAAGTAGCTTTTTCCCCACTTCATTGTCTTCTTCTGAGTTTGAACCCTGATCTTCTCTATCACTATAGTAACTGTCTAAGGTCAGATTTTTCTCTATTGTCTTCTCATTTAAAAAAAAAAGACCTGTTTCTTATCTATTAACTTTATGTTAGGGTCAGGCTGTGCTCTTGCGTATGGTGGATAATGTATTAGGCTTCGGGTTTTACATATTTTTTTTCTGAGCTCTATGTGGAGGTCTTTGACTCTTTGGTTCTTCCAATATTCTATGATCCAAGCCCAGGTGTGGTCACTTCTCCTCTGGCTCCAGCCTTGGCCAAAACATTCATAACCCTGAAGTCATCTTAGTAATTACCCTCTCATAGTTAAACAACTCTTCTGAGGCTATCACACTATTAATATCCTTCATATTTATAGCATGGTGGAACCTGCCGAAGTTCAAAGCCTACTGGGGTAGCTTTTAAAACTAGAATTAGAATATTCACTATTTATATGTAAATGTATGTATATATGTATACATACATATACACATATACACATACACATACTCTCTCCTCTCTATCTAAAAAGATAAGAGAATGAATGGGAAATATAGATAGATATCTAGTTCAGGATAAATGCAAGAATTGTACAGTCCTGTAAGATTGATGTTATAAGAATGTTAATGATCAGAATAAACATGTGATGATTGTACATACAATAAAATGGTCTATTTTAGTTATATTGGAGCAATATGAAAGTTAGAAAATGGACAGGAACACTGACTGAAGTGAATGGGACAATATTAATGGATAACTGAGAGAAAGTAGCAATAATCTTAATTGCTATTTTATTGTACATGGAGAATAATCTCAAGACAATGACATTTAGAATAAAACTGACTAATAGTGAGTTAAAACATAAACAATAAAGGAAGTTGTAATAAATCATCTTACTCTTTTTAAAATGAGTCCAAGGCAAAAGAAACATTGTAGGGAAAAGGAGAAACACTTGAGGAATTCATCTAGAGATATCTTCACAACTTGATAAAGATCCTTACTGACCTTACCTTGGATCCAGTGCAGTCAATAATGTATCCATACTCTGCTAGAGAAACATCATTAAAGAAACACCTCAGCTACCTGTCTTTGGCTATGCTACCCATTTTTTCTTTTACTTTATAAATTTAATTTTAACATTCTTTTCTTTTAAATTTTGATTTCTAGATTGTGTCCCTCCATCCCTCTGAGAAGGCAAATGATTTTATATCAATTATACATACGAAATTGTGTAGAACATATTTCTGTATTAGTCATATCACAAAAAGAAAAAAAAGAAGAAATCAAGAAAATTATACTTGTATTTGCACTCAGAGTTCACAATTCTCACCCTGGAGGTAGATAACATTTTTTTATATCCTTGGCCTTTTTTTCTTCCAAATGGATTTTGTTATTATTTTTTCAACCTCAGTAATATATTTTTTGGAATTGATTTTAATTTTAATTAATTGATTTTAATCACTGTATTGATCAGATTAGACAAGT
This sequence comes from Trichosurus vulpecula, assembly GCF_011100635.1. Lineage (NCBI taxonomy): Eukaryota > Metazoa > Chordata > Mammalia > Diprotodontia > Phalangeridae > Trichosurus > Trichosurus vulpecula. The sequence continues at coordinate 238,903,763 of NC_050573.1, read as the reverse complement.
TTTTTTTTTCACACATGATCATCAAAACAATATTGCTATTACTGTGTAAAATGATTTTTTTGGTTCTGCTTACTTCACTTTGCATTGGTTCATATGGATCTTGCGATGTTTTTTTGTGTGTGAGTGTGAAACCAGCCCCCTCATCATTTCTTAAAGCACAGTGGTATTCTTTTATAATCACATGCCACAATTTGTCAGCCATTCCATAACTGGTAAGCATCCCCTTAATTTCCAACTCTTTGCTATCACAAAAAGAAAAGCTATAAATAGTTCTTTACTTATAAGTCCTTTTCATTTTCTCTTTGACCTCTTTGTGATATAGACCTAGTAGTAGTATTGCTGGATCAAAGAGTTAACAGTTTCATAGATCTTTGGGCATAGTTCCGGAGAGTTCTCCAGAATGATTGGACCAGTTCACTACTCCATTAACAATTCATTAATATACCTATTTTCCATTATCCTCTCCATCATTTATCATTTCTGAAAGCTGTGAAGTTGTACTTCAGAGTTGTTTTAATTTCTTTATCTAATCAATAGTGAATTAGAACATTTTTCATATGACTATAGATAGCTTTGATTTCTTCTTCTGAAAACTGCTTGTTAATATCCATGGATCATTTATCAATTGGGGAATGGCTCCTATATTTATAAATTTTACTAAGTTCCCTATATATTTGAGAAATGAGGTCTTTGTCAAAGAAACTTGTTGCAAAATTTTTTATATTACTTTATTGACTGTGGTACTTTTTTTTTTTTAGCAGTATGTCATTTTCCTGATTATCTCTTGCAGTTACAACTAATTTTGATTTTTCTGAAGTCATGATCACTACCTTTGCCGTCTTCATTTCTTTCATTTATTTATTTATTTATTTATTTATTTATTTAACATATTTGGTTTTCAACATTGATTTTCACAACAGTTTGGATTACAAATTTTCTCCCCATTTCTACCCTCCCCCCCACTCCAAGATGGCTTATATTCTGGTTGCCCCGTTCCCCAGTCAGCCCTCCCCTCCATCACCCCCCTCCCCTCTCATCCCCTTTTCCCTTCCTTTCTTGTAGGGCAAGATAAATTTCTACGCCCCATTGCCTGTGTATCTTATTTTTTAGTTGCATGCAAAAACTTTTTTTTAACATCTGTATTTAAAACTTTGAGTTCCAAATTCTCTCCCCTCTTCCCTTCCCACCCACCCCCCTTAAGAAGTCGAGCAATTCAACCTAGGCCACATGTGTACCATTATGTATAACCCTTCCACAATACTCATGTTGTGAAAGGCTAACTACATTTTGCTCCTTCCCAACCCATCCTGCTTTATTGAATTTTCTCCCTTGACCCTGTCCCCTTTCCAAAGTGTTTGTTTTGATTACCTCCACCCCCATCTGCCCTCTCCTCCATCATCCCCCCCCCCCGACTTTTATTTTTTTTTATCTTCTTCCCTCTTCTTTCCTGTGGGTTAAGATACTCAACTGAGTATGTATGGTATTCCCTCTTCAGGCCAAATCTGATGAGAGCAAGGTTCACTCATTCCCCCCTCACCTGCCCTTTCCCTCCTCCCACAGAGCTGCTTCCTCTTGCCACCTTTATGCGAAATAATCCACCCCATTCTATCTTTCCCTATCTCCCTCTCTCAGTATGTTGCTCTCTCATCCCTTAATTTCATTTTATTTCTTTTAGATATCTTCCCTTCATCTTCAGCTCACCCTGTGTCTACTCTCTCTCTTTTACATATATACATATATATATACATATACATATATATATATACACATACATACATATACACACATATATATATATACATACATACACCTATATATATATACATAAACATATATATATATATACATATATATGCATATTCCCTTCAACTACCCTAATACTGAGGTCTCATGAATCATACACATCATCTTTCCATGTAGGAATGTAAACAAAACAGTTCAACTTTAGTAAGTCCCTTGCAATTTCCATTTCTTGATTACCTTTTCATGCTTCTCTTGATTCTTGTGTTTGAAAGTCAAATTTTCTATTCAGTTCTGGTCTTTTCACTGAGAAAGCTTGAAAGTCCTCTATTTTATTGAAAATCCATATTTTGCCTTGGAACATGATACTCAGTTTTGCTGGGTAGGTGATTCTAGGTTTTAATCCTAGCTCCATTGACCTTCGGAATATCGCATTCCAAGCCCTTCGATCTCTTAATGTAGAAGCTGCCAGATCTTGGGTTATTCTGATTGGGTTTCCACAATACTCAAATTGTTTCTTTCTGGCTGCTTGCAGTATTTTCTCCTTGATCTGGGAGCTCTGGAATTTGGCAACAATATTCCTAGGAGATTTCTTTTTGGGATCTATTTGAGGAGGTGATCGATGGATTCTTTCAATTTCTATTTGGCCCCATGGCTCTAGAATATCAGGGCAGTTCTCCTTCATAATTTCTTGAAAGATGGTATCTAGGCTCTTTTTTTGATCATGGCTTTCAGGTAGTCCAATAATTTTTAAATTATCTCTCCTGGATCTATTTTCCAGGTCAGTGGTTTTTCCAATGAGATATTTCACATTGTCTTCCATTTTTTCATTGCTTTGTTTCTGTTTTATAATATCCTGATTTCTCATAAAGTCACTAGCTTCCACTTGCTCCAATCTAATTTTTAAAGTAGTATTTTCTTCAGTGGTCTTTTGGACCTCCTTTTCCATTTGGCTAATTCTGCCTTTCAAGGCATTCTTCTCCTCATTGGCTTTTTGGAGCTCTTTTGCCATTTGAGTTAGTCTGTTTTTTAAGGTGTTGTTTTCTTCAGTGTATTTTTCAGTATTTTTTTGGGTCTCCTTTAGCAAGTCATTGACTTGTTTTTCATGGTTTTCTCGCATCCTTCTCATTTCTCTTCCCAATTTTTCCTCTACTTCTCTAACTTGCTTTTCCAAATCCTTTTTGAGTTCTTCTATGGCCTGGGGCCAGTTCATGTTTTTCTTGGAGGCTTTTGTTGTAGGCTCTATGACTTTGTTGTCTTCTTTAGGCTGTATGTTTTGGTCTTCTTTGTCACCAAAGAAAGAATCCAAAGTCTGAGACTGAATCTGGGCGCGTTTTCGCTGCCTGGCCATATTCCCAACCAACTAACTTGACCTTTGAGTTTTTCAGTGGAGTATGACTGCTTGTAGACTACAGAGTTCTATGTTCCACGTTTGGGGGGGAGGTGCCAGCTCTGCCACACCAGCACTGCTCCTTCCCCAACCCCCAACCCGAACTGGGCTTAGATCTTTGGCAGGTTGTGCACTCCTGATCTGATCAGCCACTTAATTCCTCCCACCAGGTGGGCCTGGAGCAGGAAGTAACAACAGCTGTAGCTGCCCCACCTCCGCTGCCCCTGGGGCTGGAAGCCGAACTGCGAACTCCTTCCACTCCCTCAGCTTTTCCCACTAACCTTCTCTGAAGTCTTTGGTGTTTGTGGGTCGAGGGGTCTGGTAACTGCTGCAGCTCACTAATCCAGGGCGCTAGAGCCCCCTCCGCCCTGCTTCTGGTCTGGATGTTCCACACCGCTCAGGCTGGGCTCTGCTCCACTCCGTTCCCAGCTCCCAGCTCTGTGTGGGATAGACCTCACCCAGAGACCATCCAGGCTGTCCTGGGCTGGAGCCCTGCTTCCCTCTGCTGTTTTGTGGGTTCTGCCGTTCTAGAATTGGTTCAGAGCCATTTTTTACAGGTTTTTTGGAGGGGCTCGGTACCGAGCTCACTCCAGTCCCTGCTTACCAGCCGCCATCTGCCGTCTTCATTTCAGCTGAAACACAGCTCTCTTATACATAATATATTGTTAACTTCTGATTTCCAATCCATTTTGCTATCCACTTCTATTTTGTGGGTTAGCTCCTACTATTCACATTCATAGTTATAATCCCTAACTGTGCATTTCTCTCCATCCCATTTTCCTCTGTTTATCCTTTTCTCTCTCCTTTTATCCTTTCCTAACTCCAAAGTCCATTTTACTTCTGACCACTGTCTTCTCCAAATTGCTCTCCTTCTGATAATCCCCACCATCATGTCTGTTATCTTCTTCCCCTTCATATTTCCCTTTGAGTGAGATAGATTTCTATACTCAATTGAGTATACATATATATTTTTCTCTCTTTAAATCAATTTTGATGAGAGTGAGGTTCCAACATTGCTCACCACTACCTCCCCTTCCTTTTCCTCTCCACTATAAATGATCTTTTTGGAGTATCTCCTTTATATAAGAAAATTTGTTCCATTTTACCTCTCCCCTGCTAGTGGATTCCTTTTCCTCACCCCTACTTTCTTTTTTTGGAAGACCATTTCAACCTGACTCATACCCATGCCCTCTGTCTATATATACTCCTTCTCACAGCTCTTATAATAATAAAATTCTTAGGAGTTACTTTATCTTCCCATATAGTAAAATGAGTTCCCTTTCATGCTTATCTTTTTATGGTTTTCTTGAGTCTTCTGTTTGATTGTAACATTTTCTGTCCATCTCTGGTCTTTCCTTTAGTAATATTTGAAAGTAATTGTAGCAATGCTAGTTGCTGCTACTGTGGCTCTGTAAGGCCAATAACACTAGCACACAGGAGGGCTGATAGCACAGGTACTTCGGTTTGCTTTTCTAAGGAAAGCCTCTTAAAGGGGTTTACAATCTCACTTTAATCAAACATACATATGTCATTCACTTAGTTCAGGGGGAAAAGCCAGCACTCTGAACTTCAGAGCAAATACAAACAGAAATTAGAAACAGAGAAAATATAAACAGAGCAAATAACACAAGTCAGCAGGTAGGCTTCTAGTTTTCTGACCAAAGCTATACGTACATAGTTACCAGATAGAGAAACACCAATATCTGGATTTTCAAAGCTGGGAGGCTCCTTAAGGGCTACCCAGAGTCTCCACACCAACACTCTTCCAATGACTGAGCCCCAAACAAAATGCTAAACTCAGAGTATATATATACTTCTTCAGGGTCAGAGTACTTCACAGTTCTCAAGGGTTTCACACCTCTTGAGGGTTTCACACCTCTCATGACCTAATTAGCAAAAGGGTGTGGGCCTTTCCACAAACAAAACTCAGTGAAAGGCATTTGATTGCCTTAGTGCTGAGAAGCACTCCAAAACAAAAGACAACAAAAAGTCCCACTTTGCTTGCCTTTACCGTAATAAACTGAAGGATTATACTCAGTTTTGTTGCGTAGGTTATTCTTGATTGCAATCCTAGTTCCTTTGCCTTCCAAAATATCATATTCCAAGGGCCTACTACTTTAACAGGTAAATCTTGTGTGATCCTCAATGGCCCCACAATAATTGAATTGTTTCTTGCTGATTGTAATAATTTCTCCTTTACCTAGGAGCTCTCGAATTTGATTATAATGTTATTTAGCATTTTAATTTTTGGATCTCTTTCAGAAAGTTAATGGAGAGTTCTTTCAATTTCTATTTTACCCTCTGGATCTAAGATATTTGAATAGTTTTCTTGATAATTTTTTTGAAATATGATGTCTGGGATCTTTTTTTCATCATGGGTTTCAGATAGTCCAAGAATTCTTAAATTATTTCTCCTTGATCTATTTTCCAGATCAATTGTTTTTCCAGTGAGCTATTTCATATTTTCTTCTATCTTTTCTTTTTACTTTGTTTTATTGTTTCTTGAAGTATCATGGAGCCATTACCTTCCACTTGCCCAATTCTAATTTTTATTTATTTATTTAATTATTTATTTTTTGCTTTTTGGCAGGGCGACTGGGGTTAAGTGACTTGCCCAAGGTCACACAGCTAGTACATGTGTCAAGTATCTGAGGCCGGATTTGAACTCAGGTCCTCCTGACTCCAGGGCCGGTGCTCTACTCACTGAGCCACCTAGCTGCCCCCCAATTCTAATTTTTAAAGAATGATTTTCTTCAGTGAGCTTTTGTACTTCTTTTTCAATTTGACTGATCCTACTTTTTAAGGAGCTCTTTTCTTCAATGAACTTAGGTACCTCCTTTCCCATTTGGCTTATTCTGCTTTTAAAGGAGTTGTTTCTTCAGTGAATTTTTTCTGCCTCTTTTACATTTGGGCAACTAACCTTTTTAAGGTAATATTTTCTTCAATATTTTTTGTGCCTCCTTTGACAAGCTGTTGATTCTCTTTTCATAATCTTCTTGTATCATTCTTATTTCTTTCCCCAATTTTTCTTCTACCACTCTAATTTCTTCCTTTAACTCTTTCAGGAATTTTTACTGGCCTTGGGTTCAATTAGCATTTTTCTTAGAGGTTATGCTTACAGCTGTTTTCACATTGCTGTTTTCTTTTAAGTTTATTTCTTGGTCCTCCCTATCACCACAGTAGCTTTTTATATTCAAGTTCTCTTTTTTGGTGTTTCTCAATTTGGTTCTTCCTTTTGAATTTATGTTAAAGTTGGGCTCTGCTTACCTGGGGATAGGGATGCACTGTGCCAAATTTCAGACTTTTTCATTCTGCTGTTTTCAGAGCTACTTCTGGGGGGGGGGGGGGGTCTGCAAATTTTCAGTGCTTCTAACGGGGTGTTATCACCAGAAAGTTATAGTCATTGCTTTCCTGGTCTTTACTCTTATCTTAACCCAGGAAGGGCCCCTGTTCCTTTGCAGCCACAAGTGCTAGAACTCATCTTGACCCTGGATTTGTGACCAGGGCCCCTCTTCTCTGCCTTGGAATTATGACCCACAATTGCTTATGGGCAATAGAGTTTCTGATCAGCACCAGCTGCACCCAGTGCCAGCTAAGAGTCCCCTATAATCACTTTTTGACAAGTTGTCCAACCCTGTTGCCATCTCTGATCTGAGAGCTCCTAACCATGCTATTTCTGTTGGAGCGGCCTCCAAGGCCCACCACTGATGCTCCTGCCAGCTCTGGGTCTGCACTCACCTCAGTGTTATAGATTTCTCCTGAAGATATTTTGAGTTGTACTATAATGGAAAAATGTCTCCCTTTGAACTATTCTTGGCTCTGCTGCTCCAAAATTTGATTTGAAGCATTATTTTAAAGATGTTTGGAGGAGAATGTTGGAAGAGTTCAGCTAGGTCTTGGCCTATTCTCCACCATCTTGGTTCTGCCATGTTATTAATTTTTATCAGTAATTTAGATGGAGGCATTAATAGCATAATTATCAAATTTTCAGATAACATAAAATTGGGAGAGACAATAAACATAATAGGTAACAAAATAGAAAGAACTTGACATGCTTTACAGCAGGTAAAATATGAGGAGATAAAATTTTGTAAGGATAAATAAAAAATTATATATGGTGTACAACATGGAACACAATAGTTTATGAAGGAATAAAAATGTATACTACATTCAGGGCAATGAAAAAGCTCATTTCTGAATGTGAACAGGCTGCAATGGGAGCTTAATGGAAGAACAGGAGTAAGGATGTCATGAAGGAAATATGTATAAGGAAAAGAATCCTATATGGTCATTTGACAAGGGCAAAGAATCAGAGCTGAATAGACTGAGTAAATGACTGATATGCTTCTGTTGTCAGGAAAAAGGAGCCATCCAAAAGCAGTGTGGTGGGGAACTGGCCAATGAGTGTTCAGTTCTTAAAGGGTGTGTGTATATGCCATTCTTGGTGGATTATCTGGGAAATGATTGGTAATCTCTCACTTCTGGGCCATCATAGAGAACATTGGGGAACAAGTTCCTGTCTACAAGTAACTGAGAGCTGGTGCTAGAGTGTGATGAGGAATTTTTCTTGTTTGTTTGCTGGGCTTTAGAATGAACAAAAGACTAATGACAGATCCTGAACTGAATTAGTATATGAAAGGATGAATATGCACCTCTCTTAACCTTTTCATGTTTTTACTCCCCTGATGGCTTTCAAGTGAAGAGAAAGCACTACTGTGGGTGTCTAGGTGGAGAATGACATCAGGCCTTATATCCTAGCCACCTGCCTTGTGCTTGTAAAGGAGTGGCACTTCTGTTTTTTTTTTCATCTTTTGTGTTTATTCTTTTTGAATCTTAGGTAAATGACTCTCCAGAGATGAAACAGACCATATTATGACATTGTGAGCTGGGAAAGGTCGGAAGGTGCAGCAATTGGTTTTGGCTCCTGAAGCTACCAGCAGACTCAGCTACTGACTTTAGTTGTTGCTCTTCTGATGGATTTTCCAATCTTTTGAAGTTCAAGAGGTTGTAAACTGAACTGTTCTGTCTCTGGTTATTCATTTATCTAAAATCCAGAAATAAGAAACAGAAGAGGCAAAAGAAACAGAGACACCATGTATTCAAAAACCCAGAGTGGATAGGGAGATAGAACCTGATACTCTTCCCTTCCCAAGTCCCATAGAAGTTATTCCTCTATACTTAAAACTCTCAAGGGATATGAAGCATGTTAATCTTTTTATTCCAATTCACTTCTGGCTCTGCCATAACTCTGAAACCCTAAGAACAAACCCAGTCACTCATGCCTGGAAACTATCTCTCTAAAATTCTATATGTAGAACTGGTTGCAGGTAGAGAATATTGAGAATGTTCTGTACAACCCAACAGGAGGATATATCCTGGAATACTTTAAAGACTCTGTTCTTACTGGCTAGTCCCCCATTATATAAAAATGAATTGTCTTAGCAGGTGTTGTTTTTGTTGAACAGTTGTTCAGACATGTTCAAGTCTTCATGACCCCATGGACTACAGCATACCAGGCTCTTTTGTACTCCATTATGTCCCAAAATCTGTCCAAGCTCATCTTTGTTCCTTCTATAACACGATCTACCTCATCTGCTGCCATTCCCACTGCCTTCAATCTTTCCCATCATCTGAATCTTTTCCAATGAATCCTGTCTTCTCACAAAGTGACCAAAATATATAAGCTTTGCCTTCAATAGTAGACTTTCTGGCCTGAATTAATTTAAGTATTGATTGTTTTACCCAAAGCTACAAGGTAATAAGTGCCAGACAGGATACAAACTCAGATTCTCTGACTCCGATGCTGCTGCTTTTTCTATACCTAGCAAGAAAATGGGTTAGAAAATGAGATGTTAAAATGACTGGAAAAATTGACCATTCTAAGTCATACTTTTCTCAGGTCAAATAAGTCCTATGAATGAATCAGAAAGGAAACAACTCCACAGGATGAAAAATGACAGTCACTGCGATGAATCATTGCCTTGTGCATCCACTCCACTTTGGACACAACTGGATTAATGACCTTTAAGGTCTAAATCTAAATGCAGTTTTAAATATTTGACCCCATGATCTATTAACATTATTGATTTCAGTTGAATGACAACAACAAAAACAATTAGGATTTTTTCAATATTTAAAGATTTTCAAAGTACTTTACATAGATTATTATTTGGACCATGGGAGAGACAATGATTTCATTGAAAGTTATTGAAAATGAGTTCAATTTATATTATCTTTGAGGTAAAAAACCAATAATTTGGAGGTGCATTTTTTATTTCTTATTGAAGATCCCTCCTCCCCCCAAAAGAAACCCACTGTCATGAAGGTTTTGAACCCACCTTACCTGAACATCTTTGAATACTAAGATTGGCCCAATGACTAAAATATTTTAATCTTAAATCTGACAGGTGAGCAGCCTACAGCTTTCTTATACTGTAGAGACCACTCTATTAATATATTAATGATTTCTAATGACTCCAAATACTGAAATCCTTTTCTTCAAGATGCATATACCACAATAATATTTTCACTCACTGTCTCTTCTACTTTATGTTTAGCCTCAGTCTGTTAATTCTCTTTTGTCAATGTGTTGGAGTTACTCATAGGGTATACCTTGTTTTCATGATATTAGGCCCTTTAAACAACTACAGTTTGTTCTGAAAAGGACAACTGGGATAGGGAGCAAACCTGAAATTATGCAGTAGAGGACTGGGGATTTTTAATCTGCAGAAAAGAAGACTTCCTGGGTACATGATAACTGCCTTCAGATATTTGAAGGGACAGCTTGTGGCAGCTAGGTGACACATAGGATAGAGTGCCAGACTTGGAGTCAAGAAGACATCTTTCTGAGTTCAAATTCAGCCTCAGGTACTCACTAGCTGTGTGACCCTGAGCAAGTCACTTTACCTTATCTGTCTCAGTTTCCTCATTTCTAAAATGAGCTAGAGAAGGAAATGGCAAACCAGTCCAGTATCTTTGCGAAGAAAACCTCAAATGGAGTCACAAAGAATCAGACATGACTGAAATATAACTGACCACCAACAACAGTGTAGGAAATTGGTTAAGCTAGTTTTGTTTGGCTCAAAAAAGTCAGAATGATGACTGGAAAGGAGCTACTAGGGCTGCAGATTTCAGCTCAAACAAGTGGAATCCTTCAATTGGGGCTGTAAAAAAAGAATGAACCGAGTTGCTTTGAGATTCGGTGAGTTCGCTATCATTTGATTTCTTCAAGCTGAGGCTGGATTACAACTTGTCAATGATGTTGAAGAGAGGATTTCTGCTAAGAAATAGTTGAACAACATGAAACATGACATCTCTCCCAGATCTAAATATCTACGATAGAATCTGATCCATTTAGTTTTGAATTTTCCCTGAACCAAATAATACGCTGAATAACAGAACCTCAAAGTTAGAAGAAAACTAAGAGGCTATTTAGGGCAACCTATCCTCAGAAAAGATTTCCTGCCTCACTATATCTGATCAATGTTCACTTAGCCTTTCCTTGATGTCTTTCAGCAAGGGGAAAATCTGTTGCTTCTTTAGCCATCTTATTTTGCTTTTGGATAATTCTCAATGTCTGCTGATTGCTTAAGTTTGAGATCAATCTGGATCATCCCCACAGTATGAATATGCATATAGCATTCCTTTGCCTTCTCAAAGCCTACTGGCTAAAACTGACATTATTGAGATTAAAAACAACAACAGCAATAAATGAGTTTCAAGCACATGTAAACACCACAGTATGCCAACTGGGAATTAATATAGCAACTATTTTTAGATGTATTGCCTAGGAAATCCCAGTTCTCATTTTGCCACAAGCTGAGTATTTCCAGTTTTCTCATGAGGTATAATTAAATTCTCAAAAATTTTCAAAACAAAATTCATTTTAATTAAAAAAATCCTGTAAGTTCAACATGACACATTTAAGAGGGGAATGATAGTTATGAAATGAGCCAGCAGTCTGTGAACTGTCACAGCTTAGATATGATTAGGAATCATTGGTACAGGCATTAATCTATGAGGATTTTTTTGTGTAATGGAAATTGCCAGGTAGAATTCAGTAGAAGTGTGGAGAATGATATTATCATTAAAAGTTTAGGTTGTAGAGTCTTTTTGAAAAGAAATGAAATTTTAATTTAGTTTTACAAATATGCTACTAAGTACCTCCTATATGTATATCTCTTTATGATGGTGCTGCAGTAAAACAAAGTCATCCCTTGTCCTCAAGGAACTTGTATTCTACTCAGGAGGGAGTGAAGAGGAAGTGCTCAAGAAGGAGAAGAGGTATATACTAATTGGTTTGAACTTAGGTTGTTGGAGTCAGGTCCTGAAGGAAGTAGAAGGAATGGAGCTCAGATAAGAAGGGTGAAAACTTTTTTGAGAGGCTTAGATGGGAAAATGAGATGATGAATACAGACAGAGACAGTGATATGCTGAAGTGAAAATGAAGATAAATCCATGGTGAACAATCTCAGTTCATCATGTGGTATGCCCCAATATTTGTTTTTCAATAAAAAATCTCCATAAAGTGGTAAGTGAGAATGACAATGGGAACCTAGGAGATTGATGGCATAAGAACAGAGATTTAGAGTAGCTGTGGGAAAAAGTCTAGAAGTAGAGATGAATGAAAGGTCTTCAAGCAGGCATCAGAGGATCAAGTTGGGGCTGGACAGCAAGGGTGCTAGGAGAAAAAATCGTAGTTGGCAATCTAATAATATGCATTCTCATGGTGTGTTTTAGCAAGGATGTATAGGCATGGTAGGATGGAATATGTCTTAGCTTTAAGAGGATAGTCATTGGTATTGCTTTACAGAAGTGAATAGAATAATTGGTTATGGTTAGCTGAGTGGAGGGATGAAGGGTGATAATATACCTATTATTTTTCTTCCCACTGATTCCTGATTGATGGAGAGGTATCTTTATAGGATTTGACATATATGTGTGTATATATATATGCATATATATGTATATATACATATATACATATATATATATATGTAACTGCTGATCATGGAGATCAACAGCTTCATTTTATCAGATGAAGAAACAGAGGCAGAGAAGTTAAGTGACATTGCCAAAGTCACACAGCTTGTAAGTATCTGAGGTGGGATTTGAATCCAAATTTTTCTGACACTAAATCCATTGTCCTATTCAAAATACCATGCTGCTTCTCATGATGTTTCTAATTCAAGTAACAGAGCTCTCCTCCTTTTACAATTTAAGATCTTTCTCACAGTTTTAGTTAGTCTAAGTAAATTTGTGTACACAGATAAAATGATCTAGTTAATATCCTCAATTTCCCTAAGTTTTATAGTCATAGAAAGAGGCTGCTTCCAAAGCCTAAAGGATCGTGGCTTTTCAGGTGCTATATATTCTGTAAAAGAAGGATCAAAGCAAGAGAGTGTGGATAGTAAACAGATAAGGTTGGGCAGAACAGAGATGATGCACTGAAGAAAAATGGGTCAGGAAAGATAAGTGAGTGCAGGTTGCCCTTAGTCTGTCAGTCAATTAACATTTAGACTTAGACTCTTGTGGCATGTACCCTTTTGATACTTCAGTGAAGTATATGCAACTCCTTCTACAAATGATATTTTTAAATATATAAAATAAAATATACAATTTTAAAAAAACACATTTTTTGAAATACAGTTAATAAACCAAACCAAACCAACTTCCCCCAATCAAACAAGTTCATAGGCCTGGGGTTAAGAAACCCTGATTTAGATACATTTTATTCCCATCACATCCCTCTCGCAGAGAGCAGAAGCCTTCTATGAGGACCGGGGCCATATATTATATAAAATTTATATTTCTTCTCCCATTTCTAGCAAAGTGTTCAATTAATATTTATTGCACTAAATTAAATTGAGCTGACAGAGGAGCTTTGTAGACTAGGTGAAGAGGAACAATATGGATTTTTTTTCAGGGGGTGTTTACCCATATGCAGTGGAGTGGTAAGATCTTGACCTTCCTCTGGTTGAACACATTTCCCTCTTGTGCACCCTACCCTCTATAAATTTTACAAAAAATCAGAAAAGCATGCAAACTTTCCATTTTTTCCATCCTTAGTATTTCACAATCTTTTCATTAAATTTCATTAATATGTTAACACAATCTGTTGTTATGCACATCGTTATATATGTATTTGTAATTGCAGAAATGTTTAGAATTTATTTTCCTTCCTTCTTTCCATTCCCATGTTTCATTTGTGTTTTAAGGACTGGCAGGCAACCATGTCTATTGTGCTTCAGATGATTTAAGTGTTTAATAGAGATACTTGTTTTCATTATTATTTTATCATGTTTCCCTCAAGCAGGTTCTGTCCAAGAAAGCAGTATAGTAAAGAAGACTAATCTATGGTAGTGAATCTTTCTCGTTCTCATTTTTTGTGATACTCATAGGAGTGATTTATTACTCTTATATATTGATTGAAAGTAAGCATATGATTTAAATGTATGCTTCTAATAAACTCATGACTCTTTGTAGATGTTATCTCTTAGGAATACTCTTAAGGGGCTCAAAGGCCAAAAAAACAATTAGAAGACTTTTCTACACAGTAGAATTATGGTGGAAATCTGATAGAACAGTCTTTTCTTGACTCTAAGTATTAGTAATAAAACAGGAGAAGATCTATGTTGGAAATTTTATAGAAATCTACCATTATTAGTAGCAAGGTGGGCTTGTAGTTAGGATGATGGCAAGTAAAAATCCTGCCTATTTTGTTTGCTATCTGTGTCATGGCACATGACATAGATATCTGTGTCACCCTCTGTCACCCTGGGCAAGTCAATTAGCCTCCAGGTACCTGACCCACTTCACCAGGATTTATCCACAAAGCCATGGGTAGGTTATAGTCTGCATTGGTTACTGGAATTCTGTTATTGAGTTTCCTAATCATAAATCCATCATGTATCATGTATATCTTCTACAATTATTAAAATAAAGAAGAGGACGTTGTAATGTTTTGTAAATTGGGGCAAATGTTGCTCAAAGGTGATGTAGTCATTGTGTGTTTTCATGTTTTTTGGTGGTACATTAACTCTTTCAGCTTATCAGAATGTTACTTGACTTGCCTGTACTTTATTAGCAATTTTCTGAAGTACTCTTAGTGGGCCCCAAAGAAGCATTGCATTGTACTGTTCTACATTCTTTTGGGATATTTTCTTTCATACATTTGGAGGTATTGTCACTTGACAGAATAACATCAGAGATTCACAAAATACCAAAATTGGTCAAACATGCTTGGCATTTCTGTCTCCATCATAACCAGTATCATGATAACTATCTCCAGCAACGAGATCATTGGGTTATCCAAGAGCTCTTGATTATTGAATTCCTATTTACATTTAAAACCATATCAAATACACCTTCTGAATGAAGACTTCTCTAATTCTTCCTTTTCTATGCTCCATTATTGTGGTTGATAATATCCTTTCCCCCATGGACTTCACACACTTCTTTTTCCCTCTCCTGAATGTATTGACAATGTATTATTATTTCTAATAACTATTTGTGTTTTCCTGTACTTAGCTCTATGAGAGCAGAGATTGTCATCTAAACTTTGTATTTTTTTAGAAATTAGTTGTGTTTTCTACACAAAGATGGCACTTTAAAATATATATTGAATTTTTCAATTTACTTTTAATCCCCCTTAGTTTTGGCCTTCCAGGTAACAATGGTTCTATTATGTACAGATTATTATTCATATGGTCTATCCATTTCCTATTACTGCCCATTATTTTTGTTACATGACTAACTCATTGTCTCTTTTCACATGACAAATGTCCTTTGGACATCTAGGAGTGAGATATTTGTCACAATTTCTTAAATGCATGCAGAATCATAAAATAATTGAATCTTAAAATTGGAAAGGACCTCAGAGATCATCTCGTTCAGTTTGTGCTTGTACAGAATACCCTCAGCAATCTTCCCAACATATATGATTATCTAGCCTGTGCTTGAAGACCTTCCATGATGGGGGATTACTACTACTTAAGGCAGGGAGATGAATAAAATTGAAAATAAAAATATGAAAATTTAAGTAAAACCGAGCTATGTTTTGACAAGGCTGGCAAAAGCTGTAAATCATTATCTAACCTTATTTTAAAAAGAGAGGGAAATCAATTTACCAAGCTTGAAAAGAAAATGGTTATTCACAAGAATCTATAATAAATAGGGGAAATAAATTCCAGAAGCTAATATAGTCAATTATATGCCAATAAAATTGAAAATTTAAATGAAATGAATGACTATTAATCAAAATACACAAAAGGTTGACAACATAAAAAGCAGAGAATATAAACAATCCAGTGTCTGAAGGATAAATTAACTATATTAACCATAAATAATTTTCAGGGAAGATAAAATTCCTAGACCAGATAGATTTGTGAGTAAATTTCATCAAACAAAGAAATAATTTTGTGCTTCCCAAACTCTTCTTCGAAATAGACCAAAAAATTAAAAAGGAAATTTGACACTTTGGGAAGTGAGAAGTTAAAAAAATAGAATTATAGATCAAAGTTGTTAATTAGTGTTGATATAAAATTTTAAATCAAGTATTATAAAAGAAGGCATTGCAGTATTCTAAAATTCATCTTGTCTAAGTTTAATCCATGCAGGAGATGAAAGGATACCTCAAACTAAGGCAAATATTGGCATACTTAATCATCATTAATACAAAAACACCACAGGATGATAGCAAGATACAGAAAAAGTCCTTGATAAAACATAGTGCTCATTTATTTGCAAAAATAAATAAACCCTCAAAAACATTAGAACAGATGGATATTTCTTCAATCTGATAAAAAAAACCCCAAGATTTAAATATAGTGTATATTCATAATGGGGAAGTACTGAGACAGCTGGGAGGCACAGTGGATAGAAGGATAGGCCTAGAGAGAGGAAGACTCAACTTCCTGTGTTCAAATCTAGCTTCAAACACTCAATAGCCATGTGACCCTGGGCAAGGTACCCATCTCTGTTTGCCTCAGTTTCCTCACCTGTAAAATGAGCTGGAAAAGGAAATGGCTAACATTTCTAATATCCTTGCCAAGAAAACCCCAAATGGAGTCATGAAAAGTCAGACATGACTGAAAAGTGAAGGAACAGTAACAACAAGCAGAAACTTTCCTACTGAGATGATGTGTGAAGCAAGGATGGCTACAAGATTTTTAAAAAATGAATCTACAAACATCTCTTGGACATCTATATATTACCAGCAAAATTCAGGAAACATGCAAATAAAAAATATTATAAATTTAGTTACAAAAGCATTTGCTTAGAAATGAGGACCATCAATATCATTAGAAAGATATTTAATATTCATGACAGTGTCATGCCAAAAATGATTTTAATAAGTTACCATCCAAATTATTCCATAAGTTTAAAGCTTATTATACCAATTACCAAGTAGACACAAAGAATTGGATAAAATCTTTACAAAATCAAGGTGGTGGAAGAAAATTTCAAGAGCAAAAAGGGAAAACATGAAAAAGTCAAAAAGCAAGAACTATTACAAGCTCTCAATATTATGAAGCATTAACTACCAAAACTAAGGGATAATGAATCAAAAAGTAGATTAGTGGCATATATTAGATAAACAAGATCTAGAAGTAAAAGCATATGGCAGTTTAATATATCTCCTACCAGCAACAGCTGGGGAAGAGTGTCTTCATTAAGGGCTATTAGCACTTTGATAGAAAATAAGTCTAGACCAAAACATTACAACATAAACCACAATAAGTCTAAATGGATGAAAGATCTGAATATACAATGGAACATCATTAAAATATTTAGGGGAAAATGAAAGGTTCTGTCTCTTACAACAGTGGAAAAGGGAAAATGTCATAACCACTTGTGAAATAGATAATACAATAAAAGATAAAATAGGAACCTTGAGCATATAAAATTTAAAAAAATTGAATGAACAAAACAAATACTGTTAGAATAAGAGGAAAAGATAAGCATTGAGAAAGGGTCCTTATATTAACAATCCATAATAAAATTCTGACATTCAAAATCTTGAGGCCATTAACACGTCTATAATATCAATGTCCAATATGCAAATAGTAAAACATGTAAAGTTTTTAAAAATATGAGTACCAGACATTTGAATAAAACTAAAA